>NW_025423490.1:623100-936093 GCF_020740685.1 Jaculus jaculus
TCTTTTCTTTTCTTTTCTTTTCTTTTTCTTTTCTTTTCTTTCTTTTCTCTTGTCCAGTCCTCCAAAAATATCTTCCTCCCTTCTCCCATTTTCTTGAAAGAGGAAGGTCGACCAGTTGTCTATTTACATTAACGCCCCCGCTAGGGGACACCCTGGTTATGTTTGTCTTTTGTTCCTTTTCTTTAATATTTCCTTCTGTCTGTTTTTGTGTGTGTGTGGGGGGGTTTTTTTTTTTGGAAGGTCGACCAGTTGTCTGTGTCGGTGGGTGGGGTGAATCAGCTTGTTCCGTGGTTGGTTGGTTGTTTTTGTTTTTTTTTTTTATTTTTTAAATTTCAACAATCGGCTTAAGTCCGTAACTCGTTTGTGTTTTTTTTTTTTTAAAGGATTTCGTTTGTATTTTGTCTTCTATTTTTTTTATTTATTTCTTTATTCATTCATTTATTATCTGCTTGTTTGTCTACGCGTACATGCCGGCGTAAGCACGCACGGATGCACGCCTCTGCCGCCACCGCCACCACGCATGTGCACACGTGCCTGCCTGCCTAGCTTGCGGCTAAACACTCACACCCCATCCGCCTTAACTAACTCTGCCTCTGGAGACTAAAAAAAGCGTGAGCCAAAATCACCATGCCTGGACCTTTACTTTGTTGTTTTTTTTTTTTTTCTTTTAAATGCCTGCCTTTGAACGTTCGTTCGTTCGTTCGTTCGTTCGTTTGTTCATTTATTCATTAGAAGTTAGCTTTCCCAGTAAATGCCTTAACCCTAACCCTCCCTAAGCCATCTCTCCATTTTGTATGTATTTCTTCTTAGCTAGCTACCTCCCTCCCTCCCCTCCAAATGTAAGACAGGTGCTTTGGACACGTGTGTATACAAGCTTTGTTTGTGAGCCTCCGTTTGCTTACTCTGTTTCTTTCCTTTGTAGTTCCTGCCTTGCTCTCCCCTTCAACTCATGATGTGGATAATCACTGGAAGAAGGGCCCTGCTTTGGGAGCTGACCATTTCTCACAAGCCAGCGGGTCGTTGTGCCTTGGAATGCTTCGCAACCTGACACCGCAGTGCTACGATCCCTCCCCCACCCATGCTGCCCAAGCCTTTGAACAGGCAGAACTGACGGAACAATGGCACACACACACCTGCCACTAGAAACTGCTGCCAGATGAACCTTTCTGACTTAAGTGGCTGGCTGCTGTTTGCTTTGCTTATTTGTTTGGGGATGGGGCGTGAAGACGATTCTAAACCTCCAGGAACTACCTCATGCCACCTGGGCTCTGTACCTCACTGAACTGAAATAAACTCATGGCTGTTTTACAAAAGTGGAATTTTGACTGGTCTGCTTTTCTCTGGAGGGAGGGAGGGAGGGAGGGAGGGAGCGAGTACACAGAAGAAGACACATCATCGTGCCAGACTTCACATGCAATTTGATAAAACAATGGGTGGGAGGGAGGGAGGGAGGGAGGGAGGGAGGGAGGGAGGGAGAGGTGGTTTGGCTGGCCTGCAGTGGCCAGAGTGGCACAAAACACGTGCCACATCCATCCGTTTACATTTTACTTTTATGAGAGAGAGAGAGAGAGAGAGGGAGAGAGAGAGGGGGGGGACACTACTGAGAATGGGTATAGCAGGGCCTACAGGCACTGCAAGTGCACAATTTTATACACGTGGCTGTATGGTGGGTCCCGAGGAATCACCTAGCTTTGCAAGCAAGTACCTTTATCCCCGGAGGCTTCCCTTCAGATTTTTGTTTTGTTTTGGTTCGTTTCGTTTTGATTTGATTTTCTCACTCTAGGCTCAGGCTGAACTGGAATTCACTATGTGGGCGATCTCAAAGTGCTGGGATTAAAAGTTTTTTCTTTTCTTTTTATTTACATGTGTACATACGGGCACCCTAGGATCTCCTGTCCCCAGACACATACACTCACTCACTCCTTTTCCTTTTAAATTTTATTTTTATTTATTTGCGAGAGGGAGGAAGGAAGGGAGACCGGGCACAACAGGGCCTCCAGGCTCTGCAAATGCACTCCAGAAGCATGCGCCATTTTGTGCACATGGCCATAAGTGGGTACTGGAAATCGAACCTAGCTTTTCACGTCTGATCCTTTCTTTATCCAAGGAGTCCTTTCTCAAGCCTTCCTTCAGTTTTTGGTTTTCTTTTGTCTCTTTTCTTTGCATGTGCATGTCTAGACACTCTAGGATCTCTGGTCTGCAAATGAACCATCTTATACATACAGGTGGCGGCTGCACCTTTCACCAAGGAGCCATCATCTCTCCAGCCCTCCAGTTTCTTTTAAAGATCAATATGACAGTTTCCACAGTGAAAGATTCTTCATTCAAGAGAACTTGAATATGTGTTACTGGGCCAAAGCTATCGACAGCTGGCTCGGAATCAGCTGTCTCTTCTTTTGGATACAAGAAAGCTTTGAGCCTGTTTTTTGTTTGTTTGTTGGGTTGGCTGGTTTTGTTTTTTTTTTTTCTAGAAAGGGGTGGGCAGAGATCAAAGAGACCAAAGAATGCCTGTGAGGAAGAGTTAGATGGCACCCACCCTGATAGTGGATTCCAAGTGACCCTGACCTGGATCAAGACCCTCCCTTCCTCCTTCCTTGGTGGTGGTGGAGGGGGAGGTGTAACTTGCCTAAGGTAGAGGTTTTTGATATTCAATGATGGTCTCTACTGGACAGATTTCTGCGACAGAATCTTCAAGTATGGTCGCCCCAGTGCTTCTCCATCCATTCTGTCCCATCTCCCCCCCCCACCCCAACCTCCCACCCAATTCATCTAACTCCATTTTGGTGCAATTCCACATGTAAACGGTACCGCCATCTTTCCAGCAGGTGGCAGTCACCACCCATCCATTCTTGGGTTTTATGCGTTTCCTTGTTTTTTGTTTTTTGTTTTTTTGAATTTTTTTTTGAGGTAGGGTCTCGCTCTAGCCTAGGCTGACCTGGAATTCACTATGGAGTCTCAGGGTGGCCTCGAACTCTCGGCGATCCTCCTACCTCTGCCTCTCAGGTGCTGGGATTAAAGGCGTGCGCCACCACGCCCGGCTGTGTTTCTTTTTGTACAAGCACCATGTGTTTATTTTTTATTTGTAAATGAAGTGGTGGGTGGGTGGGTGGGGAGGAATGGGTACACCTCCAGCTAGCTCAGGATAGCCTCACCCACCTCAAAATTTCTTGTTGGTGTTGTCATCGTTTCCAAGGCCGAATATCGATCTCTCTAGCTTAGGCTGGCCTGGATCCTCCTATGTGCTGGCGTCCCTCTTGAGTGCCGCCATTAAAGGCGCGTGCCACCACACCCAGCTCTGAGCTCTTGGAGTTCCACACCAGCTTCGGGCTACAGAGTGAGTTTGAAGTTAACAACTGGCAGATAGTTCAAAAAAAGAAAAATCAAACTCACACAACTTTTTAAAATGTTCTTTTTAGAACAAGACAGACCAACTCAAATTCCAAAAGCTCACGTAAGGACGTAGGCGGTTTTGAACCTAGCTTTACAAGCGAGCACCTTTATCATCTACGGAGTCCTTTCTCAAGCCTTCCATCAGTTTTTGTTTGTTTGTATGGTCTCACTCTAGCCCAGGGAATTCATTCTGCATTCTCAGGGTGGGCTCGATTTACTGTGATCCTCCTACCTCTGCCTCCCGAGTGCTGGAATTGAAGGCGTGCGACCACGACCAGCTTGCCTGTCTCTCTTTCTTTCTTTGGAAATCCTGTCACATACATTTGTCCATCTTTCTCCTGGTATGCCTATTTCTGACTTTATATGGTGTGTGTGTGTGTGTGTATGTGTGTGTGTGTGTGTGTGTGTCCCCTGCTGGGCAATCGAACCTCGGCCTATAAGCTTTGCAAGCAAGCACCTTTCACCACGCCATCTCTCCAGCTAGCCTTCCTTTTGTTTCTTTGCCTTCTGCTTTTTTATTTACTAGGCACAACAGGACCTCCAGGCACTGCAAATGCACTCCAGATGGCTTTTGGGTTTATTTTCTTTTAAAGCATCTCATTTTACTTATTTCATTTGCTTACTTCTTTGGTGTTTTCAAGGCAGAATATCTATCTGTCTCTCTCTCTCTCTCTCTCTCTCTCTCTCTCTCTCTCTCTCTCTCTCCCCCCCCCTCCCTCCCTCCCTCTAGACCTGGCTGGCCTTGAACTCACAGGGACCCTCTTATGTCCCTCCACCACTCACTCCTGAGTGCTGTGATTAAAGGCCTGTGCCACTACACCAGGCTCTGGGGTCCATTTATTTTTTTAATTATTTATTTTATTGAGAGCGACAGACACAGAGAGAAAGACAGATAGAGGGAGAGAGAGAGAATGGGCGCACCAGGGCTTCCAGCCTCTGCAAACGAACTCCAGATGTGTGCACCCTCTTGTGCATCTGGCTAACGTGGGACCTGGGGAACCGAGCCTCGAACCGGGGTCCTTAGGCTTCACAGGCAAGCGCTTAACCGCTAAGCCATCTCTCCAGCCTGGGGTCCATTTATGATCTCATGAAGTCATTGAGGCTACTGAGTGACTACATTTCACCACGGAACCATCTCTCAGCCTCCCCCCCCCCTTTTCTGTTTTATTTACACGTGCATATATGGGCATCCTAGGCTCTCTTGTCACCAGACACATACATACACTACTTTTTCTTTTAAGTTTTATTTTTATTCATTTATGAGAGAGAGAGAGAGAGAGAGAGAGAGAGAGAGAGAGAGACAGACAGACAGACAGACAGAGAGAGACAGAGAGAGGGAGAGGATGTATTGTAGGCCCTGCAGGCAGGCACCTTTCACCGCAGAGAAAGTTCCCCAGCCAGCCTTCCTCCTGTTTCTTTCTTTTTTATACTGTCTCTTTTAAATTTTATAGCCGGGCCTCCTCCAGGCACTGCAAGTGCACCATTCTATATACGTGGCTGTACTGTGGGTCCTGGGAATCACACCTAGCTTTGCAAGCAAGTACCTTTATTCCTTCAGGTTTTTATTTTGTTTCGTTTCCTTTCGTTTTTCCCATGACGCTCTCACTCTAGGCTCAGGCTGACCTGGAATTCACTATGTAGTCTCAGGGTGGCCTTGAACTCACGATGGGTGATCCTCCTACCTCGACCTCCGAAGTGCTGGGATTAAGATTTTTCTTCCTTTTTTAAAAAATTATTTACATGTGCACATGGGCACCCTAGGATCTCCTGCTGTCCCCAGACAAATACACTACTTTTGTTTTTACTTATTTGCGAGAGGAAGGGAGAAAGAGCCACAATGCGGGCGGGGGGGGGGGGGGCTCCAGGCGCTGCAAATGCACTCCAGAAGCATGTGCCATTTGGTAAGTGGGTTACTGGAAATCTAACCTAGCTTTTCACGTCTGATCCTTTATCCACGGAGTCCTCCTTTTTCAAGGCTTCCTTCCTGTTTTTTTTTTTGTTTGTTTGTTTTATTTACATGTGCATGTATAGTCACCCTAGGATCTCTTGTCACCAGACACATACACTACTTTTTCTTTTTCATTTTATTATTTATGAGAGAGAGGCGGAGGGAAGGGAGGGAGTAGGTACTGCAAATTCACCATTGTGTACACGTGGCTGCACCTTTCACCAAGGAGCCATCTCTCCAGCCCTCTGGTTTCTTATAAAGGTCAATATTACTGTTTCCACAATGAAAGATACTTCGTTCAAGAGAACTTGAATATGTGTTACTGGGTCAAAGTTACCCACAGCTGGCTCGGAATCAGCTGTCTCTTCTTTTGCATACCAGAAAGTTTTTTGAGACTTTTTTTTTTTTTTTTTTTGGAGGAGGGAGGTGGTGGGGGAAGAGGTCAAAGAATGCCCATGAGGAGTTAGATGGCACCCGCCCTGGATAGTGGATAGGGCTTCATTTATTATCTCATGTAGTCATTGAAGCTACTGAGGGGCTACTATTCACCACGGAGCCATCTCTCAGCCTTCGTCCTCCCTCCCCTTTCCTTTTTTATTTACAAGTGAGTGCATGTATGGGCACCCTAGGGTCTCTTGTCACCAGACACATACACTACTTTTTCTTTTAAGGTTTATTTTTATTCATTTATGAGAGAGAGAAAATGTATGTAAGTCCTGGGGAATCGAACCTACTTTTGCAGGCAAGCACCTTTCATCACAGAGCAAGTTCCCCAGCCAGCCTTCCTCCTGTTTCTTTCCCTTTTTCTTTTCTTTTTTTATAGTGTTTCGTTTACATTTTACTTTTATGAGAGAGAGAGAGAGAGAGAGAGAGAGAGAGAGAGAGAGAGAGAGAGGGAGAGAGGACTACAGAGAATGGGTATAGCAAGGCCTACAGGCACTGCAAGTGCACAATTTTATACATGTGGCTGTTTAGTCGGTCCTGGGGAATCACACCTAGCTTTGCAAGCAAGTACCTTTATCCACGGAGTCTTCCCTTCAGATTTTTGTTTTGTTTTGGTTTGTTTCGTTTTGATTTGATTTTCCAGTTACGCTCTCACTCTAGGCTCAGGCTGAACTGGAATTCACTATGTAGTCTCAGGGTGGCCTTGAACTCACGATGGGCGATCTTTCTACCTCTACCTCCGAAGTGCTGGGATTAAGATTATTCTTCCTTTAAAAAAAAAAAATTATTTACCTGTGCACATACGGGCACCCTAGGGTCTCCTGTCCCCAGAGACATACACTACTTTTGCTTTTAAATTTTGTTTTTATTTATATTTATTTGCGAGAGGAAGGGAGAACGGGCACAATGGGGCCTCCGTTTATCCAAGCAGTCCTTTCTCAAGCCTTCCTTCAGATTTTTTTTTTTTGTGTGTGTGTGGGGGTTTGTTTTCTTTTTCTTTTTTATTTGCATGTGCATGTATAGACACTCTAGTATCTCTTGTCTGCAAATTCACCATTTTGTACACGTGGCTGCACCTTTCACCAAGGAGCCATCATCTCCCCAGCCCTCGGGTTTCTTATAAAGGTCAATATTACTGTTTTCACCATGAAAGATTCTTCGTTCAAGAGAACTCGAACATGTGTTACTGGGTCAAAGTTACCCACAGCTGGCTCGGAATCAGCTGTCTCTTCTTTTGGATACAAGAATGCTTTGAGCCTGTTTTTTGTGTTTTTTTTTTTTTTTTTTCCTAGAAAGGAGGGAGGTGGGGAGGAGGTGGGCACAGAGGTCAAAGAATGCCTGTGAGGAGTTAGATGGCACCCACCCTGATAGTGGATTCCAAGTGAGCCTGACCTGGAGCAACACCCTCCCTCCCTCTTTCCCTGGGGGAAGGGGAGTGTAACTTGCCTAAGGTAGGGGCTTTTCAATGATGGTCAATACTGGACAGATTTCTGCGACCGAGTCTTCAAGTACGGTCGCCCTAGTGCTCCTCCATCCATTATGTCCCATCTCCCCCCAACCTCGGTCCCAATCCATCTGACTCCATTCCACGTGTTTCTTTACTTTTGACTGGCCTTTTGGGTTTCTTTTTCTTTTAAAGCATGTAAACGGTACCACCATGTTATTTCCAGCAGGTGGCAGTCACCACCCATCCGTGAGGCTCAGACTTCTAGGGTTTTGTGTGTGTGTGTGTGTGTGTGTGTGTGTCTTTGTTTTTGTACATGCACCATGTTTGTTTGTTTTTTTAATTTGGAAATGAGGTGGTGGGTGGACGTGGAGGAATGGGTACACCTCCCTCTAGCTCAGGGTAGATAACTCAAAATTTCTTGTGGCTGCTGTCGTCGCTTCTAAGGCAGAAAAAAGTCTATCTTTTCCTTTTTCTATCGCTCTAGCCTAGGCTGGCCTGGAACTCACGGGGATCCTCCTACCTATGTCCCTACACCCCTCTTGAGTGCTGCCATTAAAGGCACGTGCCACCACACCCAGCTCTGAGCTCTTGAAGTTCCAGACCAGCTTCGGGCTACAGAGTGAGTTTGAAACAAACAAAAACCGGCAGACAGTTCAAACAGAGAAAAATAAAACTCACAAAACCTTAAATATATTCTTTTTAGAACAAGACAGACCAACTCAAAATCCAAAAGCTCATGTATGGAGGGAGGCGGTTATGAACCTAGCTTTTCAAGCAAGCACCTTTATCATCTACGGAGCCTTCTTTCAGGTTTTTGTTTGTTTGTAGTGTCTCACTCTAGCCCAGGGTGACCTTGAATTTACGGTGATCCTCCTACCTCTGCCTCCCGAATGCTGGGATTATTAAAGGCGTGCACTACCACGCCCGGCTCCTTTTCTTTTTCTTTACGTGTGCATGTATGGGCACCCTAGGGTCTCTTGTCACCAGACATATACACTCTACGTTTTCTTTTAAGGAGAGAGAGAGAGAGAGAGGGAGGGAGGGAGGGAGGGAGGGAGAGAGAGAGAGAGAGAGAAAGAGAGAGAGAGAGAGAGAGAGAGAGAGAGAATGGGCATGGCAGGGCCTCCAGACAATGCATATGCTCTCCAGATGCATGTGTAATTTTGTACACATGGCTGTATTGTTGGTACTTGGAAATGGAACCCAGCAGGCAAGCACCTTTCACCATGGAACCATTTCTCCAGCCCTCCTCCTCCTCCTCCTCCATTCCCCCCCCACACACCTCTGTTATTTTTTTCTTTACATGTGCATGTATGGGCACCCTTGAATCTCTGGTTTCGCTCTAGTCCAATTCCTTGTGTAGTCTCAGAGTGGCCTCAAACTGAGGACAATCCTACCTCTGGTCTCCCCAGTGCTGTGCCTGGGATTAAAGGCATGCACCACCACTCCCCATTCCTTCTTTTTTTTTTTTTTAATTTATATGTGAATGCAGGAGCACCCTAGGATCACTTCTTGCCAGACACATACACTACTTTTTCTTTTTAAATTTTGTATTTATTTATTCACTTATTAGAGAGAGAGAGGGAGAGAGAGAGAGAGAGAGAGAGAGAGGGAGAGAGAGAGAGAGAGAATGAATGAGCACAAGGCCTCCAGGCACTGCAAATTCACTCCAGATGATTGATTTGCCATTTTGTGCAATGGGTACTGAGGAATGGACTCTAGCTCTGCAGGCAATGGACTCTAGCTCTGCAGGCAAGCACCTTTCACCACAGAGCCATCTCTCCACGCTTCCTACTGTTTCTTTTACATGTGCGTGTATGGGCACCCTAGGATCTCTTGTCGCCAGACATATACACCACTTTTCTACTAAGTTTTATTTTTATAAATTTATGACAGGGACAGAGAGAGCGAGAAGGAAAATGAGCACAAGGCCTCCGGGCACTGCAAATACATTGCAGATGATTTGCCATTTTGTGCACATGGGTACAGGGGAATGGAACCTAGCTAACATCAACAACAACAAAAACAAACAAACAAAAACCTATGAAGCCTGCAGACAGTTCAAGGAGAGAAAAATAAAACTCACAAAACCTTAAAATATATTCTTTTTAGAACAAGACAGGCCAACTCAAAATCCAAAAGCTCATGTACGGAGGGAGGTGGTTTTGAACCTAGCTATTCAGGCAAGCACCTTTGTCATCTACGGAGCCGTCTTTCGGTTTTTTCTTTGTTTGTAGGGTCTCACTGTAGCCCAGGGTGACCTGGAATTCATTCTGCATTCTCAGGTGGCCTGGAATTTACAGTGATCCTCCTACCTATGAAAAGAAAAGAAAATGATTAAGGGCGTGCACCACCACACCCGGCTCCAGCCTTTTCTCCAGCCTTCCTCCTCCACACACACACCACCCTTTTCTCTTTATAATTTACATGTGCATGTAGGGGCACCCTTGTGCTCTTTGTGTAGTCTTGGGATGGCCTCGAACTCAGTACAATCCTCTGGGCTCCCAAATTCTGGGATTAAAGGCTTGCACCACCACTCCCCACTCCTTTTTTTTTTTTTTTTTTTTTTTTTTTTTGTAAATTTTGTGAATGCAGGAGCACCCTGGGATCATTTCTTGCCAGACACAAACACCACGGAGCCATCTCTCCAGCCCTCCTGTTTCTTATAAAGGTCAATATGACTGTTTCCACAGTGAAAGATTCGTCATTCAAGAGAAACTGAATGTGTGTTCCTGGGCCAAAGTTACTCACAGCTGGCCCAGAATCAGCTGTCTCTCATTCTTTGGGATGCCAGAAAGAGCTTTCACGCTTCTTTTTCTTAGTTGCACGTTTTTGTTTTTTCGTGTCTCACTTTAACACTTTTGAAAGTTGGTAGGGAGGTGGGGAGGGAGGGAGGGAGGGAGGGAGAGAGAGAGAGAGAGAGAGAGAGAGAGAGAGAGACAGACAGACAGACAGACAGAGACAGAGAGACAGAGCATGCACCAGGGCCTGTTGCTGCTGCAAAGTACAGTAACAGACACCTCTTGGTGCTTCCTGCCAAAGTACTCCCGGATTAGAAAATGTTAGTAGTCTGAAACCAAACATCCTTCCGTTACATGATGAATTTTGCAAGCCACACAGACTAGAGTAAATAGCACTAGAGTTGACTGATCTCAGTCACTGTTGCTTCAAGGATGACAGGGGAGAATGAAGGGCAACATTTGAATCTTTCGGGAGGAGTTGGACTAGTGAAAAGGAAAGGAGGAGCCTCAGTAAGCCTAACTCTTAACTTTTCCATGATTGTTTTTGGGACATTACCATAGGAATCTGAAAATTGTGATTCAAGTTAAACTGGGAATTTTCCAAAAAAATATTTCTCAAACTTTAATACCAGCACTCACTCGAGAGCCTGAAGTAGGTAGGAAGATTGCTGTGAGTTTAAGACCAGTCTGGGGCCTACGGAGTGAGTTCCAGCCTGGGTAGAGTGAGACAAAGGGGGGGGGGGGAGAAGACACTTGTAAGGGTTGGGGAAATGTTCATCTTGCCTGCTTGCAAAGGTTCACACCTATTCCCCCCCCCCCTCTCTCTCTCTCTCTCTCTCTCTCTCTCTCTCCCTCCCTCTCCCTCTCCCTCTCCCTCTCCCTCTCCCTCTCCCTCTCCCTCCCCCCCCCCTTGCAAATAACAGTAAGAATAAAAGCCGAGCATGGTGAAACATGCCTTTAATTTGGGCATGTTCTCTCTCAGCCTCTGTCCATATATATCTTTCCGTCAAATAAGCAAAGAAAAACAAAAACCTGTAAATAAATATAAAATTCAGAAAAAAAAAAAAAACTGGGCTGACGGCTCATTGGTAAAGACGCTAACATAAAAAGCCTGCTCACCTCCAGGTGCAATCAATTCCCAAGCCACCCATGTGCAGCCAAGTGCAGGAGGTGGCCATGCATCTGGATTTCATTTGCAGCACTGTTCGTTCACCCTCTTCTCTCCAACAAATAACAATAATGTAATAGTAAATAGAAACTTTAAAATTGGTTCCTTTCTTTTTCAGTTCACGTGAAAAGTTACAAAAAGAGAGAGCCCTAACCTACCCAATGATCCGTTAACATCACAGGCCCACCCTGCCTGCCGCCATTTGTTTTGATTCTTTAATTAAAACCTTACCGTCACTTGTTTTAAGCACAAAAGTTAACAGATTGCACGTCAGTTTTTCAAGAAAAGCGGGAGGGAGAGGCAAAGAAAAGTCAACAAAGAAAACACAGGTCTATCTATGGGGCTAGGGGTGAGGGGCAGGCTCTTGAATGCATTTTTCCAGCAAGGACCTTTAAATAAATGCTGAGCCCTCTCTCCAGCCAATGAATGCATTTTTTTCGTAGTGGCTGGCTACCTTTTGCAACCTTTGCAATATGAGTATATAGTCTGGTGAGCGGACTGGCTACTCCTCATTTTGTCTGGCTCCATCGAAACATGTGGAGAATAGCCGTGTGAGTCTGGATGGGACAGAAAGGCACAAGAGAGATTGATGTGCGTGTGTGTGTGTGTGTGTGTGTGTGTGTGTGTGTGTGTGTGTGCGCCAGCCTGCCTGCCTGCCTGCCTGCCTGCCTGCCTGCCGCCGCGGCGGCAATGGCAGCCTGCCCTGGGATGGGGGGTTGGGCTCCCGCTGAGGCCCTGCTGGTGAAGAAAGACATCACGTGGCACTTTTTGTTTAGGCCGCCCTCCCCGCTGCGCCCCACCCACCCCCTCCAGCAATGGCAGCAGCCGGCAGATCAGGCCTTGACTTCCGCTTTTATTTGGGGGGAGGGGAAGGGAAGAAGATAAACACATTCTTGTGATGTGTGTTAGCCAAAGGCGATTTGGCGATTTAGGAATACTAGCAGGACCCTGTGCTTTCCTCGGTCCCGGGGTGCCATCTAGAGGTTGCTGTTTGAAACGTGAGACCGTGAAAGTTGGGAAAACAGGCCCTCGCCCACACCAGCCACACTCATGCAGAGCTCACAGATTGGCCTGGAACTCACGGATATCCTCCTCCGTCAGCCTCTCGAGTGTTGATCTTTCTCTAGATTACTATATGTCCTGTTTTTAAAAAAATATATATATTTTTCTCAATGGTCAGCAAAGATATCTTGTAGGCTTTTGAATTCTTGCACCGTCCTCACACTCCCTTCTGGTCTTACCAAAAGTTTTCTTTGTTAATTTGACTCTTCCTGTTAATTTCTTATCTATCATATCATTTATAGTTTTTTTTTTTTTTTTTTTTTTGATTTTCAAGGTAGGGTCTCACTGTAGCCTAGGCTGACCTTGAATTCACTATGGAGTCTCAGGGTGGCCTCCAACTCATGGAGATCCTCCTACCTCTGCCTCTTGAGTACTGGGATTAAAGGTGTGCACCACCATGCCCAGCTATTTGTAGTTATTTATTTAAAGAGATAGTGAAATGGGGGGGGGAGAGAGAATGAATGAATATGGATGAGTGGTGGAATATGGATGAGTGCTGGGCCTTCCGCTACTTCTACTGTAAACTCCAGTCTCACGTTTCAATGATGTTAGGGATGCCATGTGGGGCTCACGCACGTACGTGTGTGTGTGTGTGTGTGTGTGTGTGTGTGTGTCCATGGATGTGAAGGTTCATGTTTGTCATCTATCATCAGACAGTCCTGGCATGTTTCTCACACGTGTGGAGACACTTCCATTACATACAATTTCTCTGGTATCAGTCAGTCACCCTACTCCGGCTACTTAATGTGTTAAAGGACTGATAGATATCCAGGCATGACTTTAGTCCTTGGCTTTTTATTTTTAGGAGAGGGAGAGAAGGAGGGAGGGAGGGAGGGAGAGAGAGTCCCACTCATTATGTAGCCCAGGTCAGCCTAGAGGTAAACTTCCTAAGTCACAGATCAGGCTGGTGGTCATGAGCATGTGGCGGCTGCCCAGGTTCTATTTATTTACTTACTTACTTACTTACTTACTTATTAAGACAAAAAGTATTAGTTACGGCCATACCCAGTATGTAAACAGCACATGTTGGTGCCATTCTTACCCTCATCCTTGCCCCGTGGGGATTGTGGATAGCGCATTATGGGAGTAGCCTTCAGTTATGGGAAGAATGCCCAGGTTCTTGGCCTTGTTGTATCGTTTATATTTCTGGGAGTTGCCACTAAAGTAAGTCTTTTTCTTTTATCGGAATAGTGTAAGGGACTGACTAGGTTTCTGTTCTGTCAGGCTGGGTGGGAGTTGGGGCAAGGAAGGACCACCTTCCTTCTTCCACCCACCTCACAGCCCAGGTGCCTGGTGGCCAGCTTCATTCCCTGAGCTCTAGCTCTCCACTCTCCTTCCAAGCGGGCTGTGTGACTCGTGCGGCCTAGGGAGGGAGGGCCTGACTATTTTGGTTGCCAATCTTGAGAGAGCCTCTTCCTCCTGTACCTCCGCATGTGTGCCACCGCCGCCACCCATTCTTCCCTGGGATAGATACAACCGAATCTTGTACATATTCCCATCTCCGCCACTGCCGCTGCCACCAGGGCAGCTGCCCCTTCTTCCCATTCTTCACCGGGAGAGGGGAGGTTGGCTGGGGTACATGCCAGCCTCTCCACGTGTCTCTTACATAGTATCGGTTGTGAAGGTGGAGACGGCCGGTATCAGAGATGATTTTTGTCCAGCCAGGACTCCCCTGAAACCGCGAAGAAGAAGAAGAAGAAGAAGGAGGAGGAGGAGGAGGAGGAGGAGGAGGAGGAGGAGGAGGAGGAGGAGGAGGAGAAGGAGAAGTAGTAGTAGTAGTAAAAGAAGCGGGGGTGGGGGTATGTGTACACAGATGTCTTGTAGGATTTTTCTCGGGGGCGAATGAATGCTAGGGTCTCCTGCCACTGCAAACAGAACTAACACCAGACACATGCGCCCCTTTGTGTACCTGGCTTTTACATGGTTAGTGGGGAGTTGAACCCCACCTTTCAGTAACCACTGAAGCAACCATCTGTATCGCCCCAGCCCATTCTTTCTTCTTCTTCTTTTTCTCCTTCTTCTTTACCTCTTTCCTTCTTCCTTTAACTGCTGCTGTGATTCTTCTAGTTGCCCTGTAGGTTTTTCTAAGTAAAAATGAAACAGACATTGCATAAAACTGGGGGCTTGCTTGTGGTGATGGACGTGGCACGTTTCTTCTGTCTCTCCTATGGATTTTTATGTGAACACTCACTCTTAAAGAAGCAAACACTCACAATGTGATGCCCACATGTCAGAGTTCTTCCCAACACGTTAGGAAGTGAAAATAATAAAAAAGAAAAGGAAATAATAGAAAGAAAGAAAAAAAGTCTCTCTCTGCCTCAGTTTCATTCACTGAGCTCAATCTAGCTTTCTGATCTCGGTGTGACTCCTCCCCGTTGATTCATTCGCCTCTCCTCCCTCCCTCCCTCTACCAGGGGTCCAGTGTTTTACCAGATCCTAGATGAAATAAGCAGCTAGCGGATGTTTATTTGGAATGCGGCGAGGCGGTGAGGACTGTGTGACCGACCCACCGTGCTTACAGCAGCCTAGGGCATCTTCAGACTTGTGTGCCCTGACGGGCATGACAGCTGGCAAAACGTTGCCGAGCACTCTTTGTGTGGGAATACATAGTGCCACCCACCACCAGTCGCAGTCTGACACTTGGGTCTCTTGAGCTATAGAGCCTTTTTTTTTTTTTTTTCTCCCTCCATGACCATCTCTCCCCCGCCCCCCCCCCCACCCGGTCCTGTGCCTCCCCACGCACATCGCCACGGTCCGGGAGGGTGCCCGTTCTTAACCCGGAGAAGGGCGGGCCGGTGGGTTACTTTTCCGAGTATGCCGCCGCTTCCCCTTATTCCCATTCTTCCTGAGAGAGGGTAGAACCGTCAGATTGCCGCACACATCCTCCGTTTTCCTCCCTCTGGCACGGGGGGGGGGGGGTGGTGGGAGGGAGGGGTTGGTGGCGGGGAGTAGAGCAGTGCTTTACGCTATCCTGGGGCGCCATCTAGCGTATGCCTATTTGGAACGTGAGATGGTGAAAGAAAGTTGCGAGGCCAGGCGTGTAAACAGAAGCCTAGGGCCTGACTTTCACATTTTGTGTGGGAATGCATAATGCCACCCACCGCTCCCATCATGTCACGAGTCTCTTGAGAGAGCCCAGAAGCCGCTAAAACGCAGACAACTTGTAGGATTTCACCTGGGAGGATGAACGTTACGGCCTCCTGCCACTACAGACGGATGATATGATGATCTTCTTCTATTGTTTATTGTTTATTATATTGGTGTCTGTTCTCTCAGGCTGTCTGACAGCTTCATGCACTGAGTTCTGTCTGTTTTCCAATCTCCTTCCAGTTGGTCTGTTTGACACCCCGTGAGTCGCTTCCCCTCCCTTCCTCCCTGTCTCCCTCTACCAGGGGTCTGGTGTTTTTACCTGACCCTAGATGAAATAAGCAACTGGGCGGGGGGGGGGGGGGGGGGGCTTCTTTGGAATGCCGCGAGGCGGTGAGGGCTGTGTGACTCAGTGTGTTTACAGCAGCCTAGGGCGTTTTCTGATTTGTGTGTCCTGGCAAACATGAGAGCTGGCAAGACGTTGCCGTGCACGCTTGGTGTGGGAGTACAGAGGGCCACCCACCACCGGTCCCATTCTGTCGCTTGAGTCTCTTGAGATACATAGCTTTTTCTTGTCCAGCCCCGTCCTGTGCCCCGCCTGGGCGGGCGGGCGTCCTTCACCCAGAGAGGGTCGGGCGGGTAGGCGGGTCACTATATGAGTACATGCATGGTGGTGGTGGTGGGGGGTGTCCATGCGATTCTTCTACATGTCCACTTCATAGTGTCGATTCTGCAGGTGGGGTGGGTCGGTACCCGAGATAATTTCTGCGTCCAGCCGGGGACTTCGCAGAAATCGCTTGTTCCCCACAGGAGGGTGAGGCAAGGACTGCCCTCCTCCTGCTCCCCCCCCCCCGCCCGCCCTCAGGGACATCTTGGCCTGCGGTCCCTGTCCTGCCATCAGACTTCCTACGCAACCTCTGTTGCCCTTCCACCCTCGTCAGTCCATCGATCTGTCCGTCCCTCCTCCCTCCCTCTAGGAGGATGTGTGTGTCTTAACCCTATCCTGGGGCGCCATCTAGCGGATGCTAATTTGTAACGTGAGGTGGTGAAAGAAAGTTGCGTGACTGGTCCCGGCATGTTAACAGCAGCCTAGAGTCGGACTTTTTTGGTTCCTCTGCACACTTTGTGTGGCCATGCATAGTCCCGTGCCACCAATCACTCCCTGCCATCCAGTCACGCGTCTCTTGGAGAGTCTTTTCCTACTACCCTGTCCTGTATTTTTCCACGCACGCATGCCGCCGCCTAGGCGGGCGCCCATTCTTCATTGGGATACAAACAGATTGTTCTAACTGTCCCCCATCTCTGCCTCTGTCTCGGCCACGGCCAGGGCTCCGCCTGGCCACCCTTTCTTCCCATTCTTCACCAGTAGGGTAGAGGAGGGAGGTGGAGTTGGCCGGTACTGGAGACTCTTTCTGTATCCAGCTGGGACTCCCCAGGAACCACTAAGAAAAAGATAAAAAGTTATTTTCTGGCTCCCTCCCCACACACAGATAACTTGTAAGATTTCCCCATGGGAGGATGAATGCTAGAGTCTCCTGCCACCGCAAATGGAGCAACTAACTCCAGACACATGCGCCACCTCGTGTACCTGTCTTTTACGTGATTAGTAGGGAATTGAAGCCAGGTCATCAGGCTTTGTGAGCAAGCACCTTTAACAAAGCAATGAACCATTTCCCCAGTCCATTCTTTAAAGAATAATATTTGTTTGTTTGTTTGTTTGTTTATTTAGTTAGTTAGTGGGGGGGGGGAATAGATGCGCCAGAGCCTCTAGAGATGCCTCCGAGTCAGGTTTCGGAAGTGAAAAGAATTATGTGTCCAAAGGGGGGAAAACTTCATGTCTGACCTGTAGATGCATCTTAGGAGCATTGTGTATGTTTGCCAACCGACTATGTGTGAGGTATGCGTGAAGCCAGAGAGCTAAGTATTTCATACTTAATAATCACCTGTGGGATGTTGTCTTCATGAGTTCGTCCCTACTGGCAAGGAGGCATCAAGAATGACTCGCGTCTACCTTTATGTGCTGTTGGGGATGGATGGTGTGCGTGAGTGTGTGTGTGTGTGGCGGGGGAGATTGGGACCATCACTCTTGGCTTTTTATTTCAGTTTGAGAGAGAGTGAGAGACTAAGCAAGAGTGAGCTACCTAGCTAGCTAGCAAGGGAGGGAGGGAGGGAGGGAGGGGGAAGGAGAGATCCTGGGTAAAATAAGCATCTAGGGGATGCTTGTTTGGAACGTGTGATGGTGAAGGCTGTGTGACCCAGCATGTTTCAAGCAGTTTAGGGCATTTTCTGACTTCTGTGCCCTGGCAGGCACTGTCCTGTGCTTCCCCACGCACGCCTCTGCTGCCTGGGCGGGTGCCCATTCCTAAGCCACAGAAGGGAGGGTGGGTGGGTATTTTCACGAGGCCGCCGCTGCCCCTTCTTCTCAGGGAGAAGTTAGGGCGGGTGGGGTACATGCAATTCTTCTACGAGTCTATAGTTTCGGTTCTACAGCTGGAGTCGCCCCCCCCCCCCGTACTGTGACGCGATTTCTGTGTCCAGCGGGGACTCCCCCACGAAAACAATTGACCTCCCATTCAAGGGGAGGGTGAGGCGGGACCCCCCCCCCCCAAGACTCCATGGCAGGGGCAGTGGTGCGATTCCAGGCGCGGCTGGCGCCCGCCCGCCCTCCTCCTCAGCCGCTCGCTGCCCGCTGCCCGCCGCCGCCGCCGCCGCCGCCGCCCGCCACCGCCCGTGAGAGGCGTCCGTTCTTCACTCGGAGAGGGGAGGGCGGGTGAGTGGGTGCTTGAACGAGTCCGCCACCGCCCCTTCTGCCCATTCTTCCCCCGGGTAGGGTAGGGCAGTGATTTCTTCCACGTGTCTAAGTCATAGTTTCGGTTTTGCAGCTGGAGTCGGCCGTAGCCCGGGCCGTTTCCAGCGGTTACTCACCAGAAACCAATTGTTCCTCCACTCGAGGGTGAGGAAGGAAGTGCCCTCCCCACCTCCCCATCCCCGTGTCTATAGGGTTAGAGTTGGTTTGATTTGCAGCCGTCCTCTAGGGCCGTGAAGGACCAGAGGACCATGATCAGCAGACATGCTAGGAGGATCACAGGCTGCCACCCTGGGGGACGCCCTGGGAGGTGAGGAGAGCCAGGGACGCCTGGTGGTCTCCTACTGTTGGTGAGAAGACCGAGTTTTATTGTTAGAGTGGAAGCTTCCTCCTTCGCGGCCGTCCAATTCTTTTGCCTGCTTGTGGAAGACGCGGACGGGTCGCTGGTGTCTGGATTTGTTAGTCTCAGTTGTGTGTGTTGTTGTTCTTTGTGTCTTTGTCTATAGTTCTAAAATGGGACAGATGGTGACAACACCCCTTAGCTTGACTCTTGACCATTGGAATGAATTTAAATCTAGGGCCCATAATTTGTCAGTTGAGGTTAGAAGGAGACCCTGAAAAACGCTTTGTGCCTCTGAGTGGCCAACTTATGAGGTCGGATGGCCATCAGAAAGAACCTTTAATTCTGAGACTATTCTGGCTATTAAAGATATTATTTTTCAGAATGGATCAGGCTCCTGTCCCAACCAAGAGGCTTATATCCTCACCTGGAAGGATTTGATGGACAACCTCCTGCCGTGGGTCAGGCCGTGGCTGAATAAACCCAGGAACTCAAGCTCCAGAGTCCTGACTCTCGAAAATGCAAAGAAACCCTCTCCTCCCCCTCGCATCTATCCTGAGATCAAAGAGCCTCTGGCTTGGCTGGAGACTCAGCCTGCCCCTCCCCCCCTTACCTAGTCCCGGGAGCTGAGGGAGGACCTCTGGCCCCTCCCAAAGTTCCGCCCTCCACCCTTCTCACACCTCTGCCTCTGGCCCCTCCCGAAGTTCCGCCCTCCGCCCTTCCCATGCCTCCCCCTCTCACCCCTCCCAAAGTTCCGCCCTCCACCCTTCCCACACTTCTGCCTCTGGCCCCTCCCGAAGTTCCGCCCTCCGCCCTTCCCATGCCTCTGCCCCCCTCCCTCCCTGAGCCTCCGCCTCCAGGCTTGCCCAGGCTTCCTTCCTCTGCCCCTCCCGAGCTCCTGGAAATGGGAGGGCCAACCGCAAGGAGCCGGAGAGATGCTACCCCGGAGGGAGCAAACGGAATTGTAACACTGCCGCTACACGAGGCAGATCCTCCCATGCTGGGGGGCCAACTACAACCCCTCCAATATTGGCCTTTTTCCTCTGCAGATCTTTATAACTGGAAAGCTAACCATCCCTGTTTCTCAGAGGAACCCCAACGCCTCACGAGGCTGATGGAATCTTATGTTTTCTCATCAGCCCACCTGTGATGATTGCCAACAGCTGTTGCAGACACTCTTCACAACCGAGGAACAAGAGAGAATTTTAATAGAGGCCAGAAAAAAATGTCCCTGGGGCCGACGGGTGGCCCACGCAGCTACAGCATGAGATAGACATGGGGTTCCCTCTGACTCGCCCTGTTTGGGACCACAATATGGCTGAAGGTAGGGAGAGCTTAAAAATCTATCACCAGGCTCTGATGGCGGGTCTCCGAGGTGCCTCCAGAAGGCCCACCAATTTGGCCAAGGTAAGAGAGGTGATGCAGGGGCCAACGGAGTCTCCCTCAGTGTTTCTTGAGAGGCTCATGGAAGCATTTAGGAGGTTCACACCCTTTGACCTCACCTCTGAGATTCAAAAAGGCTCAGTAACATTAGCTTTCATAGGACAGTCAGCTCCTGATATCAGAAGGAAACTTCAGAGATTGGAGGGATTACAGGAAGTTGAGCTACGTGATTTAGTAAAAGAGGCAGAAAAGGTATATTACAAAAGGGAGACAGAAGAGGAAAAGGAGCAGAGGAGAGAAAGAGAGAGAGAAGAACGTGAAGAGAGACATGAGAAAGAGAAAGAAGAAAGGGAGGATAGGCACAATAGACGACAAGAGAAAAATCTGACCAGGATCCTGGCCACAGTGGTAGAAAAAAAAAAGGAGAAAGGAAGAGAAATTTTCAAAGGTTTAGGACAGGCCCTAGGCAGATAGGGAACCTGGGCAACAGGACCTGACTTGATAGAGATCAATGTGCCTGTTGCAAAGAGAAAGGGCACTGGGCAACAGACTGCCCTAAGAAGAACAGCACCAGACCTAGGGTCCTAACCCTTGGAGAAGATGAAGACTAGGGAGGACAGGGCTCGGAGCCCCTCCCCCTGAGCCCAGGGTAACTCTGAAGGTGGAGGGGCAAGGTTTACAACCCTAGCAGCCCCCCCCCCTCTATCCACTAACTAAAGAGAAAGGAAAATTCATTTGGACCTCTGAACACCAGGGAGCGTTTAATGCCATCAAGAAGGTACTATTAAGTGTGCCTGCCCTAGCCCTCCCTGATGTGACCAAACCATTCACCCTTTTCGTAGATGAGTGTAAGGGGATAGCCCGGGGAGTCTTAACCCATTCCTTAGGGCCATGGAGAAGACCCGTTGCTTACCTATCAAAGAAACTTGACCCCATGGCTAATGGATGGCCTATATGTCTAAAAGCCATAGCGGCGATGTCCACGTTGATCAAAGATGCTGATAAACTAACTCTAAGGCAGAGGATAACTGTTATTGCCCCCCCTGCCCTGGAGAGCATTGTCCAGCAGCCCCCAGACCGATGGATGACTAACGCCCGTATGACTCACTACCAGAGCCTGCTCCTCACCGACAGGATAACGTTTGCCCCTCCTGCCACCCTCAACCCCGCTACCCTTCTGCCTGAAGAAACTGATGAGCCAGTGACTCATGACTGTCATCAACTGCTGGTTGAGGAAACTGGGATCCAAAAGGATCTCACAGATGTCCCACTGACCGGAGGAACATTAACCTGGTTCACAGATGGAAACAATTACATTGTAGAAGGTAAGAGGATGGCTGGGGCGGCGATAGTAGACGGAACACAAACAGTCTGGGCCAACAGTCTGCCAGAAGGAACTTCAGCACAAAAGGCTGAGCTCATGGCCCTCACACAGGCCTTACGACTAGCTGAAGGAAAGTCTGTGAATATCTACACGGACAGCAGGTACGCTTTTGCTACTGCACACGTACATGGGGCCATCTACAAACAGAGAGGGCTATTTACCTCAGCAGGGAAAGAAATTAAAAACAAAGAAGAAATTCTAAGTTTGCTAGAAGCCCTACATCTACCCAAAAGACTGGCCATTATGCATTGCCCTGGCCACCAAAAAGCCAAAGATTTTATCTCAAAAGGAAACCAGATGGCTGACCAAGTGGCCAAGCAGGCTGCCCAGGGGGTCAACCTTCTGCCCATAATTGAGAAGCCAAAGAACCAAAAAAGTGAACAATGATATACCCCAGGTGACTGGCAAGAAATTAGAAAGTTAGGCCAGTTCTCTGAAACTCCAGAGGGGGCCTATTTTACCTCAGAGGGAAAAGAGATTCTACCTCAAGCAAAGGGACTACAGTACATTCAACAAATACACCGCCTAACCCATCTGGGAGCCAAACATCTACAAAAACTGCTGCAGACGTCTCCTTACCATATTCTGAGGTTGCCAGAGATAGCTGGCTTAGTAGTCAAGCATTGTGTACCTTGCCAGATGGTCAATGCTAATCCCTCAAGAATGCCTCCTGGGAAGAGGCTAAGGGGAGACAGCCCAGGTGCTCACTGGGAAGTGGACTTCACTGAGGTAAAACCAGCTAAGTATGGTAATAAGTATTTACTAGTTTTTGTAGACACTTTTTCAGGATGGGTAGAGGCTTATCCTACCAAGAAAGAAACCTCAACCGTGATGGCTAAGAAAATACTGGAAGAAATTTTCCCAAGATTTGGGATACCCAAGGTAATAGGATCAGACAACGGTCCAGCCTTTGTTGCCCAGGTAAGTCAGGGACTGACCAAAATATTGGGGATTGATTAAAAATTACATTGTGCATACAGACCCCAAAGCTCAGGACAGATAGAAAGGATAAATAGAACCATTAAAGAGACCCTCACCAAATTGACCGCAGAGACTGGCGCTAATGATTGGATAGCTCTCCTACCCTTTGTGCTCTTTAGGGTCAGAAACACACCCGGACAATTTGGACTGACCCCCTATGAATTGCTATACGGGGGGCCTCCTCCACTGGTAGAAATAACCTCTATACATAGTATTGATGTGCCGCTTTCCCAGCCTCTGTTCTCTAGGCTCAAGGTGCTCGAGTGGATGAGACAACGAGCAAGGAAGCGACTCTGGGAGGCTTGCTCAGGAGAAGGAGACTTACAGGTCCCACATCACTTCCAGGTGGGAGATTCGGTCTATGTCAGACGTCACCGCGCAGGAAACCTTGAGACTCGGTGGAAGGGCCCCTACCTCGTCCTACTGACCACTCCAATGGCCATGAAAGTTAAAGGAATACCCGCCTGGATCCATACATCTCACGTCAAGCCTGCTCCACCACCGGGCCCCGAATGACAAGCCGAGAGGACAGACAATCCCCTTAAACTCAGGCTTCGCCATATGGCTTCTCCTTCTCCAGCTAGGTGATGCCTCCAATCCCCATGCCCCCCAAAAGTTGACTTGGCAAGTGCTTTCTCAAACGGGGGATATAATATGGACTACAACTAGGGAAGCGCCCCCCCTGGACTTGATGGCCTGTCCTGACCCCAGACATCTGTGCCCTGGTAGCCAGGATAGAATTTTGGGATATCCCAGAGCTCACCCCAGAGGAGGTCTCTAGAGAAGTCCACTCTCATGTGGCAAAGCAGGCACTCACACAAGGGGTCATCTCCCAAGGTCAATATATGGCAGACAACCCGGGGTGCAGCTCTGGGCCAGCCCAACGTAAGATGCAGCATACCCCATTTTATGTCTACCCCCGAACTTCTAAACGAAGTTGTGGAGGGACAAAAGAGTTCTACTGTAAACATTGGGGTTGTGAAACTACAGGTAATACCTACTGGCACCCAGCTTCCTCCTGGGACCTGATTACTGTGCAGGAAGGATTAGATGGGAAAAAAGCAGTTCCTCTCAGCATCTCTTTCACCCCCCAAGGTCGAGAGTCCCGAGACTGGAAAAAAAAAAAAAAACTTGGGGACTCAGGTTTTATATGACAGGATGGGATAAGGGCCTAATCTTTACTATACGACTTAAAAATAGAGCCTCCCACCCCAAGACCAGTAGGACCTAATAAAGTTCTAGTAGAACAGGGACCCCCTAAAGTGGCATTACCCAAGCTCCCACCCACTGTGGCAGCCAAGATCCATCACATAACGACTGCTAGAACCCCTCTGACTAGCCCACTCTCAGAAGCCCCACATGGGACAGGACAGAGGCTCTTTAACCTAATCCAAGGGGCCTTCCTCACCATAAACGCCACCAACCCCAACATTACCTCTGCCTGCTGGCTTTGTTTATCCTCAGGACCACCCTACTATGAGGGGATAACAACTATGGGAGAGTTTAATATAACTAAAAAACATAATAGCCGGTGTTCATGGGGGACCAAAAACAAGTTGACTATCCCTGAGGTCTCAGGAAGGGGGGCATGTATAGGAAAGGCCCCCCCCCATCCCACCAACATCTTTATAATGTTACTCTGACCTATAGTCAGACTTCAGACAACCAATATCCAGTGCCAGGGTATAACAGGTGGTGGGCATGTGATACTGGG
The DNA here is from genome assembly GCF_020740685.1 of Jaculus jaculus. NCBI lineage: Eukaryota > Metazoa > Chordata > Mammalia > Rodentia > Dipodidae > Jaculus > Jaculus jaculus. Next base: position 646,996 of record NW_025423490.1, read on the forward strand.
CTGACTCCCTGTGTTTCTACTTCAGTTTTTAACCCATCCAAAAATTTCTATATTATGGTCCAGCTTGTCCCCCGGGTTTACTACCATCCTGAGGAAGTAGTCACTAAAAAGCATCAAAGGGAGAGGGAAACTGACCAGGGATGGTTTAACAAGTCCTCCTGGATGACTACTCTGCTTTCCACCCTGATGGGACCCTTAATGGTTTTGCTCCTGATGCTTTCAGTTGGGCCTTGCATACTTAATAAGATTTTTACTTTTGTTAGAGAACGAGTGAGTGAGGTCCAGATCATGATGCTTAGACAACAATACAATATACGGGCCTTCAGGGCAGAGAGAAAAATTACATTTAGTCCTTCCAAGTTCTAGGATTAGAACTATTAACAAGAGAAAAAGTGGGAAATGAAAGGCCCAAGAATTCAGAAGCTCAGAAATACTATCACGCTCCAAGGGGAGCTTAAGCGGGCTCCCTGCATACCTCAAACTCCAGGCTTTACTCCCTGTTGGAAGCAAGTAAAGAATCCCTCTTCTCATTATATCAGAGCCCACTCCTAATATAAAGCCAGGTAAAAGGGCATGAGATAGCCCTCAAGGATGGGAAATGAGTAATGAAGTGAACCACTTATTTGGTTTCTGTAAATAGCCTGCACTATAAGCCTTACACTATAAGCCTTAATAGCCCACACTGTTAGCCTTAGTAGCTCGCACCATAAGCTGTAACAGCCTGCCTCAGACCACCAAGGTCACAGGAGGCTGATACCATACTCTGCTACCCCCACCTAAGGAATTGCACAAAGGCTGACCTCCAAGGTCATAGGAGGCTGATACCATACTCTGCTACCCCCACCTAAGGACCTGCGCAAATGCTGACCACCAAGGTCATAAACTAATTGGCTTAGAAACTATGGGGTGGCACAAACTGACTGGCTAACACCCTGAGGGGCTCCTAATATTAGAAAATGATTGGTCTAATGCACAGGCTTTGTTAGAAACCCTATAAAAACTGTCCTGTTCCTGCATTCGGGGCTCTGCAGTCCTCTACCCCTGTGAGGTGTACGACTGTGGGCCCCAGCGCGCTTGGAATAAAATCCTCTTGCAGTTTGCATCAAGAGAGCTTCTCGTGAGTGATTTGGGGTGTCGCCTTATCCGGGCAGAGCGTGGGGGCCCCCTGCAGGGGTTTTTTCCTACAGCTTCTTATTTATTTGACTTCTGGGAACACCATGATTAATCAGCCAATGCCAAAGGTCCATATGAGTCATACCTTTATGTACATAATTTTGCCTACGCTGTCTATTATGAAAAACACATTCACCCCGCCTTTGGTCATTCAGTGCTGCCACTTGGCCCTTGTTACCCCAAGATACAGTTATGCCCATTGCATCTAAATCACCTAATGCAGCAACTACAGCTCCCACTGTGGGCTCTTTTTTACATAAAAGACCAATAATAGGGGACTTTAAGTATGCTGGCGCTCCCCTCACAAATCTGTTTCTTATGGTCTTAGTGAAGGGCACATCTTCTGGCCACTCCCATTGTGGAGGCAAAGATGAGTTTACATGGCAAATCCACTCTAGCATTCCAAGTTCTCTGAGCTTTTTAATCCCTTCATCAACATTAAGCCAAGGGATATCAGGCAGCTCAAGATCATTCACAGTAGGCCATCTTTGGAGCCATACTTCAGGCAACCAATCAAATAAACTCTTGGCACCCCTTCCAACTGCATGAGCTGCATTGTTAAATCTAAAATCTCTGCTCAATGGGCTCATTTCAGTAAATTCAGCCTGACCCAATCTTATGTTCCTTCCTCCATCATCCCACACCCTTAAAATCCATTCCCACACATATTCCCCATGCTTCTGCTTGTACAAGTTAGAAAATTCCTGAAGTTCTTTAGGAGTGTACCTCACCTCTTCCTGTGTCACACTTCCTATCTCACCTTTAGGAGCCTGCCTAGCCTTTTGTCTGGTTATAGGCCTAGAGGCAAAGATGGGTGGGAACTGAGAATCACCAGCATTTTCTGCTGATTCCTCAGACAAAGGGATGAATTCCCTCAGGCAAGGGTGAGGAGGATAATACTTCAGGATGTGGAGGTGGGGATACAACTGCTGCTAAGGGAGGGCAGGTCATATTTTCATCCAAAACATCTTCTCCAGAATCTAACACTTCAATGTCCCCAGGTTCTTCAGGGTCTTCCCACACATCACCATCCCAAGTCACAGGATCCCACTCTTTTCCAATCAGTGCCATCACTTTAACTTCTGATAGTTGGTGAGGCTGGGAGTTAAGTTTACGTTGCAAGTTAGCCAATCTCACAATGAGAGCTTGGGTTTGGTTTTCTGCAATTTGAGCCCTGTTCTGGCTAGAGAGGAGACTCTCCTCCAGGGCACCTTTAGAAACCTTGAGATCATGTATGTGGGTCGTAAGCTTGGAATTTTCCTTTTTGAGCTTCTGCTGTTCCCTCAGTAGTTTGTCCAGAGATGCTAAAAGCAACCAACCAGCCTCATCATTGGTCTTACTTTTCCACAAATATTCAAATGTTTTAAATACAGAGTCACTAAATTCCTTGCTCTTCACAAGACATGACTCAGGGTCACCACATACATCTATCTCACGGAGTTCTTTAAATAGTGCACATCATGGGTCGCAATTTTGGTAGAAATCACCCAACCAAGAGCAGCTTCTGGGAAAAAAAAAAGGTTTATTTTGGCTTACAGGCTCGAGGGGAAGCTCCATGATGGCAGGGGAAAACGATGGCATGAGCAGAGGGTGGACATCACCCCCTGGCCAACATAAGGTGGGACACAGCAACAGGAGGGTATGCCAAACACTGGCATGGGGAAACTGGCTATTAAGCCCATAAGCCCGCCCCCAACAATACACTCTCTCTAGGAGGCATTAATTCCCAAATATCCACCAGCTGGGGAGCTAGCATTCACAACACCTAAGTTTATGGGGGACACCTGAATCAAACCACCACAGACAGGGTGGGTGAGTGCTCTCCCAGAGGGACTGGGAGACATTGACCCATTTGGCCTTGCCTTCATGTTTTTGAGGGCTGGCAGGTTTCTCTTTCTCCTCCTTTATTTTTGGTGCAACCAAAAATTTTAAAGATAGGACAAAGTGATTTTAAAAGTCCTTGTGCCATTCTTTAAGTGTATTTCAGTAATCAAATGTGCTCTATATGTACATATATCCAGGCTGGTGTAACTTCCTTTCTAAGTGTGTTAATTACCTATGTAGAAGCCAAAAGCCAATTGGAATCATCAGAGCAAGAGGTGCCAATATTTTGGCTTGTGCTCCCAGGTCATGAGGCCACTAGAGATGATGGGACACTTCTATACTGGCCCCCTGGTAAGTCATCTGTCTTCCTGAGCAGGGAGGATATGGAGAACCCCCCCCCCAAAAAAAATGGTATACAGTCTGAAACAGGAGAGTCACAATTGAGGAGCAATCAGTCCTCCAGACTTTCCAAAGAAGGAAAAGCTACTTGGCCAACATGGCCCTGAAGAGACAGAAGATACCAGTAAGCTATGGGGCTACTCCTGGGTCCCTGAAGTCTCTTTGGAGAGCCAAAATTAATCCTTAATTAAATTTGGCTATCTGCATGGTCTTAAACACTTAGAGAGAAATGTATAACCAAATATAAAAAATACCTTACACATATGAATGGCCTATTATTCCAAAAGGGGAAATAAACATTAAAACATATTTTCCCCATAGTTTTAGTTCTATAATTAAAAAAGGGGGAAAAAAGATGTTCAAAGGGTTATTTTCAAACCTAAAATTTGTAAATAATCCGGGACACTGGGTGTTGTCATCATCGTAGCGAGACACTGGAACCCTGCTGGGAGGAACCCTACCCTGGAATGGACCCTAAGTCTTCATCCTGACCACACCTACTGCTGTGAAGATGGAAAGAATTGCCACTTGGCTTCATCATACCCACCTACTAAGGTGGACTACATGTGGCCTTAGGAAAAAATGTTGTTTTTATATCAACCAATCAGGTATAATTAGAGACTCACTGGCAAAAATATGAGAGAATTTGGGGAAAAAAAAAAGCTGATAGGGGATGGTTTAAGTCATGGTTCAGTCATTACCCATGGTTAACAAGTCTGCTGTCTGCTTTAGCAGGGCCATTACTTTTATTTTTGTTGCTAATCACAATAGGACCTCACATTACTAATAGATTAGTTACTTCTGTTTGGGAACGCATTAATACAGTACAGCTTATGGCTTCAAGATCACATTAGACTCCACTCACTAACTCAATTGGGATCCAAGATTGGCTCCTCATGATACATAGAGATGGGGAAACGAGAGACCAAATATAACCATTTTAAGTAAAGGAAAAAATAAAGGCCCAGGCCTGACTTAGATAGAGAACTAGCCCGCCAATGTGCTGACCTTTTGCTTCTGTAAACTTTGCTTGCTTAATTGCTGCCTTTCCCCCCTAATGTTTTTGAGGAATCTCCACTTCAAGTGCATTGCAGAAACACTCCACTTCGGGGGGCCTCTGGTCTCCTACCACCTGCTTAGATAAGAAACTGAGGAATCTCCACTTCAATGACAATGGAGATGACTTCATCTGCCTGGAGTGTCCCTAGCTCCTGCCCCCAACTTTGCCCGCTGAAACCCCAAGCCAATCAGAACTGTTTAAACCAACCAATCATGTATCTATCCCCTACTTCTATATTCGAATTCCTATATGAACCCCTTCCCCAAAAAGAAAGGGGATCTCTCCCTCACTACCACTGTGCCAGACTGTGGGGACGGAGCCCAGGACTAGGCTTGAAATAAAGAAACCTGTTGCTTTTACATTTGAGTGACTCAGCTTCTATGGCGGTTCTCTGGGTGACGGGGACTTGGCTCCTCATCAGGGGTTGTGGCACAACACGCTTGATCTCTTGTGATAAACAAGTTCCATTATTTTTATGTGGAATTTGAAATATTTTTACATGTATGCTCCTCCTGCCACAGATATACTTTACTTTGGAATATATTCTCCAGATAAAAATATATCCTCACAAATGAGAAGCAAAGCATGCCATCAACTCACATGCAGCACCAACTACAAATTTCACTTTTGCTGAAGATATTTGATAAGCACCCACACTGAAAGAAATGAGGTAGGGTAGATTATTCATTCCTCGCTCAATGTAGTTTAAGAGCTGCCTTCCTGCAGGTTCAGGACTGCAGTTTTCTTTTAATCCCTTACTGGGGAATAAGAAGCCCAGTCTTAGAGTCAGAAGCAAGCCAACAGTTTATTGGGCATTAGAAATACATTGAAATGGCTGAGATTTATCAAAGATCAAGCATGTTTCAGACACTACGCTATGAATTGTACATAAACACTGTTAACCTAAAAGAACTTAAAAGTAGGTGTTATCATCACCCCACTGTATATCCAAGGAAAGTGAGGCACAGTGCATTCCAATGATCTTCTGGGACCCAGAAAGTGTAAGAAGGTTGGACTCCATCTCTAAGAAAACTTCTCTATCATTTAGCCTCCCATGGACAGTGGTACACCTGCTCCAGACAAGGAAGGGAGCTGTAAGAAAACATAGCATAAGTAATAGTTCCTGGCTTTTAGGGGAAAGGCCAATACGTAAATAAGCCCTCTGTCATTCAGGTACCCAGAGACAATGGCATGTCTGCTCCACACCAGGAACAGTGCTGAGCAGACACTGGGTAACTAATAGTGGGAAAGACAGACACTTAACTAAAACCTTTCACTGTGCCATCAACAGTGGCCACCATAAAAGAAACAGCACAGTCCTGAGTGAAAGGACCTGTCTCAGGAAATTCCAACAAGACTTTCAGCGATAAAATGTGATCATGGTCTTGAAGAACTAATACATGCTTCCCAAGCCAAGGCAAGGTCACAGGCAAATACCCAGGAGGGGCACACAGATGGAAAACCTGAGGGACAGTTTAGCCCAGACAGCTTTAATGGAAAGAGGTATGGTGCTTCCAAGAAGATAGAAGGATTAAGCTGAGAATGTAGGGGCTCCCTGGCCTTCTAAAATGTGGCCCTAGATGAGGCTGCACTGTAAACATCAAGAGGTAGCTGTTTTAAGGGGGAAAAAAAATCAAGTGTGTGTTTTCTTCTAGTTCTTCCATTTGGGAGCTTTGTGATCTTGACCTAATGTCTTCTCTTTGCTGTGCTTCAATCTGCTCATCTCTAAAAGGGAAGCATCCAAAAATGAGGGTGTAAGTTAATGATGCAAATCTCTCCACACAATGCCTGGCATGCAGTCAAGGCTCTAAAAATGCTGGTAGCTGGTCGCTCATGAGATTCACAGGCTAGAGGCATAACTGGCTCACTGCAAACACAGTGTAACAACTGTGAGAGCACAGTACTGCCCAGTGGATATTAGGCGAATGAGTATGCATGTAAAACCCACATCAATCCTTACCATTTCCCTTGCATCTGTACTTTCCTATAAGACAAATCACTGGGAATACAGAACTCTCAGTAACAAGCCATCATCTCATAGAGTCAAATTCAACTCAAATTCAACTACCATGTTTGGCCACCAAGAAATGTGGGCTGGAGAGATGGCTTAGTGGTTAAGCGCTTGCCTGTGAAGCCTAAGGACCCCAGTTTGAGACTTAATTCCCCAGGACCCATGTTAGCCAGATGCAAAAGTGGGTGCATGCACCTGGAATTAGTTTGCAGTGGCTGGACACCCTGGTATACCCATTCTCTCTCTCTCTCTATCTGCCTCTTTCACTGTCGCTCTCAAATAAATAAATAAAAATGAACAAAAAAAATTTAAAAAAGAAATGTAGTGGTATATATACATGAGAAAATGTCTTAACTGAAACCTACTACCTTGACCCTAATTTATGGGCTGTCTGAATTCAGATAATAAGGAAAACATAATTCTAAATTTAAAAATCACTTATAAACCAAAGCAAGCTGGAGAACTGCAAGGAAAGGCAAAGTAAGTCACAGGAAGAAAGATCATATTTTCAAGGGCCACTGGGGTGGAAACATTCTCTTGATGCCAACACTTTCTCAGGAAGCATTAGAAACTGCAGAAATGCCATCCCAAAAATGATCAGGAGTGTTGGCACATGCTCTTAATCCCAGCTGAGGTTGTAGAATCACTATGTGTTTGAGGACAGCCTGAGACTACAGAGTGAATTGCAGGTCAGCCTGGGCTATAGCAAGACCATACCTTAAAAAAAAAAAAGAGGGGGAGAGGGAGGGAAGGAGGGAGAAAGAAAGGAAGGAAATATTAAGAAATGGTAGGATTTAAGCATTTAAATCAAAGGCAGACAAGTGAATCCACCCAAAATTCTTCAATAATTTAAGGTAATTTTCAGTGTTTCCTAACAGAGTTGCAATATTAGAGAAGATCCCATTCCACTGAGGCGCTGTGCTTATAAGATAAGCAATAAGAAAATGACTGCCACAAACAGAAGCAGCATTTCCTTGGCCAAAAGTTGGCCATGTATACATGTACGTATGTATGTATATATGATATGATATGTATATGATATACATGTATGTATGATATGTATATATGTATATATATGTGTATATAAGATATATATGTGTATATAAGATATATGTGTGTATATAAGATATATATATGTGTATATAAATATATATACACATTTTTTTCAAATATACTGTAATGTGAACACACCAAACAATCCAGTCACTTCCCTCAAAACCACTCAGTACTTCCCTGAGAATTACTCTTAAGTGGAACAATCACTGCTAAGGGTTCTGCCTCATGATTTTCATCATCCTACTTCTAATTTACCAGAAACACTGTGCCATTCTACTGGTTTCTTACAACGTATTTGAGAGCCAAAGAAAATGCAAGTCAACTGATTCAGGTTGGCGAAGTCATCTGAGTAGAAGTGTAAATCGGCTTACCTGACAGGAATGGCACCACCTGCAATGTACCTGACAATGTGCTGTCACGGGTTCATATGGGAACCTTTGAGCAGATCACTTTCTGGAAACCACAAAGATTGGGTTCAGATCTGTAAATCTTGTAATTCAAGCAGTATTCCACTGATGAACCTGAATGTTAATCCTGTCATGACTGTGTAATAAAAAGATAACAAAACTTTCAAAGATTTTAAGAGCATGGTTTTCTTTTTCTTCTCTCTGCCTTTGTTGTCCTCAGTCTCCCAGAGCGCCATGAAAATGCTAGAGCACAACCCAGCCTGGCTACCGGAAAACTGTCACACTTAAAAAAAAAAATTCTCTTTGTTTATGAGACAGGGCAGCGAGAAAATAGACACACCAGGGTCCCTAGACACGGCAATTACCTCCAGGTGCATTTGGCTTATGTGGGTCCTGGGGAATGGAACCTGGGTCCTTAGGTTTCACAGGCAAGCACCTTGACTGCTAAGTCATCTCTCCAGCCCCCTTCTTCCACTCTTTACGAAGGAATGGAATCTGAGAGTAAAGACCCAGTGGACTTCAAGAATGGAAGGAAGGGGACCAAGGAGAGGCTCTGTTTTGGTTTCCTCCCCAAACCATGGTATATGGTTGGAAAGCAGGTTTACCGGATATTCAAGAAATATCTCTAAGACAGGCTTTTCTTTAATAGATTCTGAAATGGCAGCTAATGGGCCAGACCAATATATCATGAAAGTTTCTACCATGATGCTTGGTGGAGATTAAAGGTGCCATATGTTTTTTGTGCAATTTATAGACTCCTGTGGCCTCTGGCATATGAGTGCCAAAAAATTTGCATCAGGGGCTGGAAAGATGGCTTGGTGGGTAAGGCACTTGCCTGCAAAGGCTAAAAGACCCAGGTTCAATTCCTCAGTACCTACATAAGCATAAGGTGGCACACGCATCTGGAGTTCATTTGCAGTGTCTTAGAGGCCATATTTTCTCCTTCCCTCTCTCTAATAAATAAAAAGATTTTTTAAACAAATTTTCAAGGTAAGGCCTGACTCTGGACCAGACTGACCTGAAATTAACTTTGTAGTCTCAGGGTGGCCTCCAACTCTCAGCAATCCTCCTACCTCTGCCTCTCAAGTGATGGGATTAGAGGGGTGTGCCAACATGCCCAGCTAAAATGTAAAATATTTTTAAATAAAAAAGTTCTGGGCTGGAGAGATGGCTTAGCAGGTGAAACGTTTGCCTGCGAAGTCCAAGCACCCATGTTCTACTCTCCACATCTCACATAAGCCAGATGCACAAGGGTGAGGCAAATGCAAGGTCGCACATGCCCACTAGGTAGTGCAAGAGTCTGGAGTTCAAATTCAGTGGCTGACGCCCTGGGGTGCCAACTCTGTCTCTCACTAAAATATAAAAATAAATAAATAAGTAAATTTTCACTGGGATGGACAGCTGAGATCAGTTGCTTTTGTTCTCCCTGAGTTAACTGTGCATGTTTGTTTGTTTGTTTGTTTATTTATTTATTTATTTATTTATTTATTTATTTATTTATTTATTTATTTATTTTATTTATTTGAGAGCGACAGACACAGAGAGAAAGACAGATAGAGGGAGGGAGAGAATGGGCGCGCCAGGGCTTCCAGCCTCTGCAAACGAACTCCAGACGCGTGCGCCCCCTTGTGCATCTGGCTAACGTGGGACCTGGGGAACCGAGCCTCGAACCGGGGTCCTTAGGCTTCACAGGCAAGCGCTTAACCGCTAAGCCATCTCTCCAGCCCAACTGTGCATGTTTTAAGGAAGGGCGAACAGCAGTAGTTGATTGAAGAGTCAACTAATCTAAGATGACATACTGGTTTAGCACACATATGCCTTTTTATCAAGCTTGAGGGGGAGGAAAATAAAATGGACACCAGCTGTCACTGTCCCCAAAGGCCTCATTCCACATATAGGGAGAAGGGAGAAGGGAATGGAGGACGGGATGGCCTGCTCAGGGACCTAGGGGCCACATGCCTTCTGAGAAGGACCAGGCAGGGGCGATGGGCTTACCTTGCAGGCTCCGGTACATGCGCCAGTAGATGCGCAGACAGTTCTCATCCGTTCCACGCTTACAGAAGCAGACGTCTGCTTCTGGGCTTCTGCGGCTTTATGGCATTCATCCGTGGCCTTGAGGCCCAATGCCAGGTTCAAGCCGGTCTTCTTGCTCCGCAAGCACTGCCTCAGCCTGCGGCAGTTGGTGCGACAGCCCCGCTCTTTCCAGCACTGTTCCTTGGCTTTCATGCAGTCCACGCGGTCCCCACCGCTCAGCTCTGCTGACAGGAGCAATTCTGCAGGGTGAAGGCGGAATGCGTAAGTGTATTATTTACTGAAGAGACAACTCCAGGCCCAGGAGAGGGTGGGCACCTGATACAAGGAAGCTTGGTCCATTTGGCGCCGGGGGGGGGGGGTGTGTGCCCTGGGCAGAGAACTGGTCCACCACTTTGCCCTGCCTCAATGCCCTCTTCCCTAGCCTGTGATCTGAGGGGGTTTGCCCAGGATCCTGCAGCCTGGAGCCGCTGTCCCCATGGCTGGTGCCCCGTGAGCGGCTCAGGCTGTCACCTCGCCGAGCAGCTCTGAGAGGAGCCGGGCAGCGGGAGGCGTCGAGTGGCGGCCCTGCATGTGCCGGTGCCGGTGGGGAGGTAAAGCAGAGAAGCTCTCCCCAAGCCCCTCTCCCGACGCGGCGCTCGCCCGCGCTCCACCTGCCGCGCTCCTTCGCCCGCTCCCGAGGACTCGTTCTGTCCGGGCGGGAGCAGAGCTTCGAACCTCTCGACACCCACAGCCGAGTCACAAGCGAAGGCGACAAGCCACCACTTCCCAAGCGGAGTCGTGACCTCTCCCCCTGGCCTTCTTCACCGCACGCCCCACAGTCTGGGAGCATCTAGGGCACAGTGGTCTCCGGAAAGACCCCGGGACAGGAGGGCCAGCGGCGGGCCTGGACCTACCCAGCAGGGGCAGCACGAGGTACAGAGCCGAGAACATGGTGCCGGGCAGCTGGTCCCCAAGTGCGAGCAGCCAGCGGGTCCCTGGTGCTCTGGCCCTCGGAGTGCAGCGCTGGCCCGCAGCACCACTGACTCTTACCATAACCCCCAAGCCCCTACCTTGACCCCTGACCCCAACCCCTAATCCATAACCCTAATCTCTAACCCCTTAGCCACAACCCCCTAAACCCTAAACAGTAAAACCTACCTCTACCTCCTATCCCCTAACACCAGCCTCTAACCTGTAACCCTAAAAGCCTATTCCTTGGTATTTGCTAAAATAAACCCTATCTAAAATCCAGTCCTAACCTCTACACCCTTAGGGGTGTGTACTTAGAAGTGCAGGCACAGATGAATTTCTGGCTGGGAACTAGTCCATTGCAGTGATTTTTTCATTAACATCCAGCATATTCTTCTCAGTTTTTTAAACATCCATATTTTTTGTATTTGCGTCAGGGTGTCACTGTCTACCAGCTGCATGTGAACTCCTGGTAGTCCTCCTCCCTCAGCAGGGAGCGACGGGGACAAACCATCGTGCCTGCGTGCTCCTATGAAGAGCGGAAGAGACCCAGCTGCTTGGCTTTGCGGGAGTCCTGCCAGAGGAACTACATCTGCAGGTACGTGTGCTGGCTGCAGGTATCAGGGAGGTTCAGAGCGATCCGTGGCTGCTGCTCAAGCTGCCAGGCTCCGGGTGTCTGTGCTGCTCTCAAGGCTGAGAGCAAGGCCAGTTCTGTGAATGAACTGAAAATCTGACCTCTGCATCTGTAACATGGATTTTCATAGGTGCTTAAGCTCCCACCCTGGGGACAGTCCTGTCTTTAACTGATGTCAGTGGAGTGATTTATTAACCCGAAGTACAAAACGCCATTTTTCCAGCCTCCTGAGCAGTCATCGTATTCTCTGTGCCATTTCTTGGAAAGAAGGTTTTAGGAAGTAGTTGCTTGCTAAGCTCTAAAACTCTGATGGCTTTAAAACCACTTGCCTAGAAGAAATATGGCTTCTTGTGTAATTACTGTTGTGTGTAATTTTCCTCAGGAAGGCTGTATGTCCATTAAAGAATAATAGGAGATCTTGTTTTTATGTTTCTGTTAAAGGTTTTGGTCATGGTACTGTCAGTCATTAGCCATGCAGGCACTCATTTGTCTATCCCTTCCAACCCCAGGCCCCTCTTTAACATTCCACAGTGATTTAACATTCTGCATAGCAGAACTTTGGGCCTGAGTTCCACAGTGGTAGTTAGCACTCACTTTTTGTGGGTAGGTAAAGGGGCTTTTTAAATTATTAAAGTGTAAGTGTGTGAAATTTTGATTTTTAATCTTCCGCAAACCCAACAGCACCATGGTTTGGATGAAGCATTTCAGATAATTTGCAGTATATTTTACCCCAAAACTAATTAGAGTTTTGGCTCACTGGTTGGAAAAATCAGCATGCTAAATTGCCACAACCTTCTGAGAGCAGTCAGCACATCTTAAGCACACAGGCCTGGTGCTTAGGTAACCATCCCAGTCTCCTGGCAGGAAGCGCACCATGGTCTCATTGGGCTGAGATCAAGTTGTTGACAGGGTTGAGTTCCTTCTCCAGGCCCAGGGGAGAATCTTTTCCTTTCCTTTAATCCACCCAGGCAATCCAAGATAATCTCCTCACCTAAATCTCATCAGCAAAGTCCTTTCTTTAATCCATGCAAGGATTTAGAAATTATTCTGTAGCTGTCTTCAGGATATAAAGATGCCTAGTGGTAAGTATTCATCCTTCTATATGAATGTTTTTTTGTTTTGTTTTTCAAGGTTTAGGGTCTTGATCTAGCCCATCTGACCTGGAATTCATTATGTAGTCTAAGGGTGGCCTCTCATAGCGATCTTCCTATCTGTGCCTCCCAAATGCTGGGATCAAAGGTGTGTGCCACCATACTTGGTTTCTAACTAGTCTATTTTGATGTCATTACTTTTCCCTCCTATGATGCAGGTAGCCAGTGTGAGGTCATGAATACCACACCAACTTTGCGACTGGAAGACAGTATTACAAAGCACTCCTCCATTCCACTGACTCATACATGCTTTCCTCATCCACTTTGGTCTCTGACCCTTGGAGGGTGTGATAGAGATATCTCCCTTATGAATATACCGCTGTCATTTCTTGTCACCACTTTGGTGAGTTTTTAGTTTACCAGGGTTGAGAGCCATCTGAAAAGAGAAGTATCTCTAACTCAAAGTGAGAGTAGCATTAATAATTGGGCATAAGCCTAAGTATTTGGAGGGCAGTTTGTTGGTCATAGTTTAAATCCATTTAGCCAAATAGTACTAGTTTCACCTCTAGGGCTTATTACTTCTTCAGTCATAGGCTTTTGATTAGATTTTCACTATCAGTAAGGAATTCCTTCCATGGAGTAGGCCTCAAATCCAATCAGAAAGCATTTGGTTTATTCCATAACAGGCATGACATCATTGTATCAAGTAGTATATTTGGCTTGGCTGGCCAGTCCTAGAACTTTCAGGGTCCAATGTTGGTTAAAACTTTGATGACTTTTCTCCCTTAACAAGATGTATGGCTCTTTGTAGCCTGATAGCTAGTCAACAGGGAGGAGGCTTCCAGCTCAACTCCAGTTTGATTTCTATGACATGGAGCCCAAGCATGTGGTGACTTCAGCAGTAGGGTCTTACTATATAGTCCTGGTGGGCAGCCAAGAGCTTTGACAATATCCTGCAATATTTTGTGGGTACCAAGGGGTCTCCCTGACCAACAACTTGCTGGAAGGTATCCCACCCCTGGCACTGAAATTTTATTTTAACAAAGGTTCCTGGAAACAACATTATCCACCCCCATGGAGTAAATTGGTCCAAACTCTCTCCTTTTAATATAAATATAAATATAAAAATATAAGTATATAAATATATATATATATATTGGTTTTCCAAGGTAGGGTTTCACTCTAGCTCAGGCTTACCTGGAAGTCACCATGTCGTCTCAGGATGGCCTCGACTTCATAGCAATCCACCTACCTCTGCCTCCTGAGTGCTGTGATTAAAGGTATGCACCACCATGCCTGGCTTTTTAGCATATATATTATTTAGCTAACAAAGAAGTGAGTTTCCATATGGCTTATTCATGACATCTCGCATGAATTTTTTCTTGAGCATCTATCTTTTTAATTTTTACTTGTGAATGTGTCATGGCTTATGGTAGTAGTTTCTTAATGTGTAATTTTATTATTGACAACTTCTATACTTACAGACAGTAAACTACGATAATTCACTTCCCTCCCTCACTTCCCCTTTCCAATTCCACTCTCCATCATATCCCCTCCCCCTCTCCATTAGTTTCTCTTTTATTTTGATTTCATCATGATTTTCTTCTATTATGAGGATCTTGTGACTATTTCTAGGCACTATGAGGTCATGGATACCCAGGGCAATACCTGTATGGACAGTTTCATTGTAAGGAGTCATACCCTTTAGCTCATACATTCATTCCGCCACCTCTTGTGCAATGGGCCCTGAGCCTTGGAGGAGGTGACAGAGATGTTTCAATGCTGAGCACTCCTCCATTACTTCTTCTCAGCACTATGTTACCTCTTCAGTCATCCCAGTGGTCACCACCACATGAAAAGAGAAGCTTCTCTCACCAAAAGTGAGAGTAGCATTAATATATGAATATTGGAACCAATTTTTAAAAAAATATTTTAATTTATTTATTTATTAGACAGAGAGAAAGAATGGGTACATCAGGGCCTCCAGCCGCTGCAAACGAATTCCAAATGCATACACTACCCTGCACATCTGGCTTTACATGGGTTCTGGGGAATGAACCTAGGTCCTTAGGTTTTGAAGGCATACACCTTAAATGCGAAGCCCTCTCTCTAGCCCTAGAACAAGATTTTCTTATTAATTAATTTATTTTTAATATTCTATTTATTTATTTATTTGACAGAGAGAGAGGGAGAGAGAGAGGATGAGTGCGCCAGGGCCTCCAGCCATTGCAAATGAACACCAGTATCATGTGCCCCCTTCTGCATCTGGCTAATGTGGGTCCTGGGGAATTGAACCTGGGTCCTTTGGCTTTGCAGGCAAATTCCTACACCGCTAAACCATCCATCTATCCCTAATTTATTTATGAGAGAGAGGAATAGAGACAGAGAGAGAGAGAGAGAGAGAGAGAGAGAGAGAGAGAGAGAGAGAGAGAGGGAGGATACACCAGGGCCTATAGTTACTACAAACTAACTACAGACATTTGCACCACCTTGTGTGTTTGGCTTTGTGTGGGTCCTTAGGTTTTGCAGGCAAGCACCTCATCTGCTGAGCCATCTCTAGCCTTGGAACAAGGTTTTTACTTTCTTCCCAGGGGCAGTTTGATGGATTAGAGCCAGATATGTAACTTTCACCTAGCTTCTTGGGATGTGTGTATTTTGTGCTTTTGTCTTATCTTTCAATGCCCCTCAGAGCCCTCACTAGTATTCACTCTGAATGTTAATGCTAAATCTGAGTGTATCTCCATATGCTTAATTTTTGCTTTTGCTTTGGGTGGGGGTGAGGAAGGGTCTCACTCTAGTCCATGCTGACCTGGAACTTACTTTGTAGTTCCAGGCTGGCCTTGACCTCACAACAGTTCACCTACCTCTTGAATGCTGGGATTAAAGGTGCACACCACCATGCCCAGCTTCAGTATTCTTTCTGAGGTGGACATAAATAATGAAATGAAACCATGGTGAGGGTAATCTGCTCAGTGTTACTGAGATGATGTGGGGCTTTGTAGAGTTCAAGGACATATGTGAGACAATTTCTGAAATTATCTCCTAAAGACCGATGGACCTTGTGAATTCTATGTAACATATGTATGTGTGTGTGTGTGTATATATATATATATATATATATATACACACACACACCATCTTTTCCTTATGTAGTCGACCTTGTGACAGATTGGTTGACATGATGTCTAGATTTCTGTTTCTTCTTGTGGCCATTTGTTATAAAATAGAATTTAAAATTTTTTTTTATTTTATTTTCAAAATTTTTACTAACATTTTCCATAATTATAAAAAATATCCCATGGTAATACCTCCCCACCCTGCACTTTCCCCTATGAAATTAAATTCTTCATCATATTACCTCCCCATATCAATCATTGTAGTTACATATATACAATACAAACCTATTAAGTACCCTCCTCCCTTCCTTTCTCTTCCCTTTATATCTCCTTTTTAACTTACTGGCATCTGCTACTAAGTATTTTCCATCTCACGGAGAAGCCCAATCATCTGTATCTAGGATCCACATATGAGGGAGAACATGTGGTGCTTGGCTTTCTGGGCCTGGGTTACCTCACTTAGTATAATCCTTTCCAGATCCGTCCATTTTTCTGAAAAATTTCATAACTTCATTTTTCTTTACTGCTGAGTAGAACTCCATTGTATAAATGTGCCACATCTACATTATCCACTCATCAGTTGAGGGACATCTAGGCTGGTTCCATTTCCCAGCTATTATAAATTGAGCAGCAAAAAACATGGTTGAACACATACTTCTAAGGAAATGAGATGAGTCCTTAGGATATATGCCTAGGAGTGATATAGCTGGGTCATATGGTAGATCAATCTCTAGCTGTTTTAGGAGCTTCCACACTAATTTCCACAATGGATGGACCAGATGGCATTCACACCAGCAGTGTAGGAGGGTTCCTCTTTTTCCACATCCCCACCAACATTTATGATCATTTGTTTTCATGATGGTGGCCAATCTGACAGGAGTGAGATGGAATCTCAATGTAGTTTTAATCTGCATTTCCCTGATGACTAGTGACGTAGAACATTTTTTAGATGCTTATATGCCATTCGTATTTCTTCCTTTGAGAATGTTCTATGTAGCTCCATAGCCCATTTTTTGATTGGCTTGTTTGATTCCTTATTATTTAACTTTTTGAGTTCTTTATATATCCTAGATATTAATCCTCTATCAGATACATAGGTGGCGAAGACTTTTTCCCATTCAGTAGGTTGCCTCTTTGCTTTTTTCACTGTGTCCTTTGCAGTGCAGAATCTTTGTAATTTCATGAGGTCCGAGTGATTAATCTGTGGTTTTACTGCCTGAGCAATTGGGGTTGTATTCAGAAAGTCTTTGCCAAGACAAATATGTTGAAGGGCTTCCCCTACTTTTTCCTCTAGCAGTTTCAGAGTTTCAGGTCTGATGTTAAGGTCTTTAATCCATTTGGACTTAATTCTTGTGCATGGAGAGAGAGAAGAATCTTAATTTTCATCTGTCTACAGATATATATCCAGTTTTCCCAACACCATTTGCTGAAGAGGCTGTCTTTTCTCCAGTGAGTATTTTTGGTACTTTTATCGAATATCAGGTGGCTATAGCTACCTGGATTTACATATTGGTTTCTATTCTGTTCCACTGATATACCTGTCTGTTTTTGTGCCAGTACCATGCTGTTTTTGATACTATGGTTCTGTAGTACAGGTTAAAATCAGGTATGGTGATACCCCCAGCCTTACTTTTGATGCTCAGTATTATTTTAGATATTCTAGGTTTTTTTTTGATTCCAAATGAATTTTTGGATTGTTTTTTCCTAGTTCCATGAAGAATGCCTTTGGAAATTTTATAGGGATTGCATTAAATGTGTATATTGCTTTAGGTAAGATTGCCATTTTCACAATATTGATTCTTACAATCCAGGAACAAGGGATATTTCTCCACTTTCTAGTGTCTTCTGCAATTTCTTGCTTGAGTGTTTAAAAGTTCTCATTGTAGAGATTCTTTACTTCCTTGGTTAGGTTTATTCCAAGGTACTTTATTTTTTTGATGCAATTGTGAATGGGAGTGATTCTCTGATTTCATCCTCTGTGTGTTTGTTGTTAGCATATATGAAGGCTACTGATTTCTGTGTATTTGTTTTGTATCCTGCTACATGGTTTTTATCAGCTCTAACAGTTTGCTAGCAGAGTCTTTAGGGTCCTTTATGTATAGCATCATGTCATATGCCAATAGTGATAACCTGATCTCTTCCTTTCCAATTTGTATCCCTTTTATGTGTCTCTTGCCTTATTGCTATGGGTAAGACTTCCAAAACTATATTAAATAAAATGGGGACAGTGGACACTCTTGTCTTGTTCCTGATTTTAGTGGAAAAGCTTCCAGTTTTCCCCCATTTAGTAATATGTTGGCTGTAGGCTTGTCATAAATAGCTTTTATTATATTGAGATATGTTCCTTCTATTCCCAGTCTCTGTAGGACTATTATCATGAAGGGATGCTGGATTTTGTCAAGCGCTTTCTCTGCATCTAATGAGATGATCATGTGATTTTCGTTCTTCAACCCATTTATATGATGTATTACATTTAAAGATTTTCGTATATTGAACCATCCCTGCATCTCTGGGATAAAGCCTGCTTGGTCAGGGTGAATGATCTTTTTGATATATTCTTGTATTCTGTTTGCCAATATTTTGTTGAGAGTTTTGTATCTATGTTCATGAGGGAGATTGGTCTGTAATTTTCTCTTCTTGTTCTATCTTAGCCTTGTTTTGGTTTCAGGGTGATGCTGGCCTCATAAAAGGAGTTTGGTAGAATTCCTTCTTTTTCTATTGCCTGGAAAAGCTTAAGAAAGAATGGTGTTAGCTCTTCCTTGAAGGTTTGGTAAAATTCAGCAGTGAATCCATCTGGGCCTGGGCTTTTTTTAGTTGGGAGATTATTGATAACTGTTCGGATCTCCATGCTTGTTATAGGTCTATTTAAGTGATTAATCTCATCTTGATTTAATTTAGGTAGGTCATATAAATCAAGGAAATCATCCATTTCTTTCAGATTTTCATAATTTGTAGAGTATATGCTTTTATAGTATGTCCCTATGATTTTTTTGAATTTCTCTGGAATCTGTTCTGATGTTACCTTTTACATCTCTGATTTTGTTAACTTGGGTCTCTTTTCTCTTTTCTTTGGTCAGATTAGCTATAGGTTTGTCAATCTTGTTTATCCTTTCAAAGAAGCAACTCTTTGTTTCATTATTTCTTTGGATTGCTTTTTTTGTTGTTGTTTGTTTGTTTGTTTCTATTTCATTAATTTCTGACCTAATCTTTGTTATTTCTTCCAATCTACTGATTTTTGGTTTGCCTTATTCTTCTTTTTCCAAGGCTTTAAGGTGAAGTATTAGGTCATTTACTTGCGACCTTTCTAGTTTCTTAATATTGGCACTTAAGGCTATAAATTTACCTCTTAGAACTGCCTTCATTGTGTCCCAGAGGTTTTGGTATGTTGTGTTCTCATTATCATTTGACCCTATAATTTTTTTCATTTCCTTCTTGATTTCTTCATTGACCCATTCATCATTTAGTAGTGTATTGTTTAGTTTCCATGATTTTGTGTATGCTCTATAGCCTTTCTTGCTACTGATTTGTAGTTTAATTTCATTGTGGTCTGATAGAATGCAAGGAATTATTTCAATTTTCCTGAATTTGTTAAGATTTGCTTTGTGTCCTAATATATGGTCTATTTTAGAGAATGTTCCATGTGTTGCTGAAAAGAATGTATATTCTACAGCATTTGCATGAAATGACGTGTATATATCTATTAGGTCCATTCCTTCTATGACCTCATTTATTCCAGATGCCTCTCTGTTTATTTTTTCTCGGGATGACCTGTCAGTTGATGAGAGTGGGGTGTTAAAGTCACCCACTACCACTGTGCTTGGTGTTATCTGTGACCTTAGTTCTAATAGTGTTTGTTTGATGAATTTGGGAGCCCCCATGTTAGGTGCATATATGTTTAGGATTGTAATGTCCTCCTTTGGAGTGTGTCCTTAATCAATATAAAGTGACCTTCCTTATCTTTCTTGACTTACGTTGGACTGAAGTCTACCTTGTCAGATATTAAGATAACAACCCCTGCTTGTTTTCTAGGCCCATTTGCTTGAAACACCGTCTTCCAACCTTTCACCCTAAGATAATATCCATCCTTTGTAGAAAGGTGAGTTTCTTGGAGACAGAAAATTATAGGATCCTACTTTTTAACCCAGTCTGCAAACCTTTGTTTTTTGGTTGGCGCATTGAGGCAGTTGATATTAAGAGATATTATTGAATGGTATTATTTATGTTTGCCTTTTTTTGTGTGTGTGTGTGGTTCCGGTTCTACCTTTGCTCTCTTGTGTTAACTAGTATTTGAGTATTGCTTGTTTTTTCCAGATTCCTTATATGTGTGCTTTCCCTTTTCTTAAGCATGGAGGATTCTATCAAGTATTTTCTGTAGAGCTGTTTTTGTATTCAAATACTCCTTTAACCTGCTTTTGTCATGGAATGTCCTTATTTCTCTGTCTATTTTAATGGATAGCTTTGCAGGATAAAGTAACTTTGGTTGACAGTTGTTATCTTTCAGAACTTGGAATACATCACTCCAAGCCCTTCTGGCTTTTAAAGTTTGTGTTGAATAATCTGCTGTAATCCTGATGGGTTTGCCTTTGTAGGTAACTTGATTTTTCTCTGTAACTGCTTTCAATATTTTTCTGTTGGTTTGTGTGTTTGGTAGTTTGTTTATAATATGTCAAGGAGAGGTTCTTTCCAAGTTTTTTTCTGGCTGGTGTTCTAAAGGCTTCCTGTATCTGCATTGGCACCTCTTTCCCAATTTGGGGGAAGTTTTCTTGTATGATTTTGAAGATGCCTACTATGCCTTTGGAAAGGAATTCTCCTTCTACTATGCCCTGAATTCTTATATTTCATCTTTTCATAGTGTCCTGAATATCTTGAAATTCCCACTCATACTTTTCTATATGTTTGTCTTTCTCTTTGTTGGCCTGTATTAGATCTGCGACCTGGTCTTGTAGCTTAGATATTCTGTCCTCTCCTTCATCCATTCTACTGGTGAGATTTTCTACAGAGTTTTTTTTTTTATTTTTTTTATTTCATTAACTGTGTTCTTCATTGCTAGTACTTCTGACTGGTTTTTCTTTATTATTTCTATTTCTTTATTTATGTCTTGTATTGCCTTGTTTATTTCATGAAATTGGTGTCCTGCATCTTCTTTGATTCCTTTGATTACCTCTTTGAGTTCCTCTTTCACTCCTTTGATTTGTTATCTGACTTCTTTGAACATATTTACAATAATTATTTTGAAATATTTCTTAGGCATTTCCTCTAACTCGTTCTCACTGGAGGTCATTTCTGATGCATTAATACTGTTATGTGGATTTATATTGTCTTGCTTTTTAGTGTTTCTTGTGTTATAATGTATATATTTTTGCATCTTGGTTTAAGTTAATGCTTGGATTTTCTAGCTAGCTAGGTATTCTTAGCTGTATCAATTGATTTGATGTTATATATCTTCAGGACAGGAGCTTAAGGTGTTAGGTGTGGCTCTTAAGGCTCTCAGAGTATCTACAAAGGTGTTCCTAGGGGTTGAGTTTCCCTGATATGGAAGTGTTCTAGTAAGCTGAGTGGAATAAAATACAGGTAGATTCTAAAAGTCAACTAAACACTGTAGACATTCAATCAAAATTCAATTCAATCTGCACCAAATATTTATGCAAGAGTAGTTATTATAACAACCAGATCCTCTGTCAACAGAGGTTAAGATTTCTGGTTTGTTGTGGGATCCAAGTCAGCTTGTGACCAAGTGAGACCCTTCCCTGGTGCAATCAATCCCAGTTACCTTTTTTGATGATTTTGGTCTCAGTCAAGTTGCTGGCTGGGTCGTTGGGCTGCTGTCCTGATTTCTGGAGGTGGGCAGTGGCTTTTCCTGCAAGGCAAACTGAGGCTGGCAACTGTGGCCCTGCAGATTGGCACCCCCACTGCTGGAACCACTACTGCTGATGCTGAAGCCGCTGCTGCTGGATCTGTCACTGCTGCTGCTAACGCTGCTGCTGCTGGGTCTGTTGCTGTTGCTGTAGCTGCCACTGCTGGTTCCGCCAATGCTGCCTCTGCAGTTGTCGCTGCTGGATCTGCCACTGCTCTTTCTGAAGCTGCTGCTGATGGACCTGCTGCTGCCGCCTCCGCAGCTGCCACTACTCGATCCGCCACTGCTGGGGCCACTATTGCCAGTGCTGGAGCCACTGGTGTTGCTGCTGGACCCTGTTCCTGCTTGGGTCCTGCTGTCAGCTCAAGTTGGTGTGGCCGGGTCCCAGGACTGCTGCTCTGTTTGCTGGAGCTGGGCTCAGGCGGTGGGGAGGGGAGGGAGCCGCAGCTGCTCTATTTCTCTTGCTGTTCCATGTGTTCTTCTACCTCGTGGTCTGCTCCTCCTTTTTTGTACACTGCCGCTCTCCCTTCACATTTCTTGAGTTGCAGAGCTCCAGTGGGAGTGGAAGCTCCCGTCACCTGGCTTTTCCTGTGGTTCGAGCCAAGCCTGGCAGCTTTCTGGTGCACCCCCACTGCAGTCAACGGACCTGCTGGGGCTGCTTTTGCCAGTGTGTGCATCTCTGGATGCTCTGAATCTCTTCTACTTCTCCACTGCAGTTTCAATTTCCTATACACCTCACTTTTTAGTAAAAGTGTGTATTTTGTTGAGTTTTTTTGGGTCTTTTTCCCCCCTAGGCTGCTTTGGCGTGGTACCCACACTGCCATAAAATTGATTTATGAATATTTTCTTTAGTTGGGTGTATACCCTTGCCAGGGTCCACGATTTGCCTTTCAAGTTTGCTGAAGCAAAAGTAGATGTTGAGCCCTTTCAACCACCTGGCACGCATGGATGATGCCTGTCTTTGTCCATACAAGGTCACTTTTGTAGGATTCCAGATTGGTCTGGTGCTGATCAGACTTCCCTCAGGGACCACTGCAGTGTGGTAGGATCAGAATGGGTCAAGCAATAATTACCTTTGCAGCCTGATTGCTGCTAATTAAACCTGGAGAGATCCCAAAGTAGGAAGCACTGTCTCAACAATGTAAGATGCCCCTGTCATACCTGAACTTCTTTCTGAGGCAAGGCTTTGTGGGAGCCCTTGTGGGGATTGGCTCAGAGCACACTCTTGTGTGACCCATGTGCCAAACCCTGGTACCCAGGACTTGCCATGGAGTACTGATTAGTGCATCCTTGGGGATCTGTGCAATTGGGTGGAGTCTGCAAAATACAAGGATAAGGGTGATCAGGGATTTGGGGAAACAGGTTGAAATCCACTTGGCCACAGGGCTCTTCCTGGCCCAGGAAGCAAAGTCACAGGAGTGCCTCAGGGATTTTTTTCCTTTTTGTGACAACCAAGAGGCTCTATGTGACACCACAAGATTCTTGGCTTTGGACTTCTTCAAAACTTGCTTTTGGTCAAAGTTGCAAAGATGTAGCTTGTTCTACATGTGTAATATGATGGATTGCAGAATACCGACCAAGATACATGTTTCTGTAGTTGTGTCTATTAGAAAGCATATATTCAGAACATGACAGGAACTACCCAAAGAGGTGAAGATATGGTTGCAATATCAGAACAGGACACGAACTTGGAAAGAAGTGAAGGGATGAATATAACATAATATGAGAACAGGACAGGAACTGGGGAAAGAGGTGAAGGGATGGATATAACACAATATCAGAATAGGGCAGGAACTAGGGAAAGAGGTGAAGGGATGTATATAACGTAATATGAGAACAAGACAGGAACTGGGAAAGAGGTGAAGGGATGTATATAACATAATATGAGAACAGGACAGGAACTGGGAAAGAGGTGAAGGGATGGATATAACATCATATGAGAACAGGACAGGAACTGGGAAAGAGGTGAAGGGATGTATATAACATAATATGAGAACAGGACAGGAACTAGGGAAAGAGGTGAAGGGATGTATATAACATAACATGAGAACAGGACAGGAACTGGGAAAGAGGTGAAGGGATGTATATAACATAATATGAGAACAGGACAGGAACTGGGAAAGAGGTGAAGGGATGTATATAACATAATATGAGAACAGGACAGGAACTAGGGAAAGAGGTGAAGGGATGTATATAACGTAATATGAGAACAAGACAGGAACTGGGAAAGAGGTGAAGGGATGGATATAACATAATATGAGAACAGGACAGGAACTGGGAAAGAGGTGAAGGGATGGATATAACATAATATGAGAACAGAACAGGAACTGGGAAAGAGGTGAAGGGAGGTATATAATGTTATATCAGAACAGGACAGGACATGGGGAAAGAGGCAAAGGGAGGGCTATGACTTGAGAGTGGGACAGGCACTGGGGAAAGAGGTAAAGGGATGCATGTAACATCAGAATGGGACAGAAACTGGGAAGAGATGCAGGGATGAGGATAATGTAAAAATGGGATAGCAACTGGGTAGAAAGGTAAAGGGGTGGCAACAAAATTGTACTGAGTAACAGGTGTATTGAGGAACTCTACATAATTTTCACTGTGTCACAAAACCACTGGATTTATTTTCCAGATGATGAAATTTAGGCTAGGAGAAGTTAAATGCTAAAAGATAAGAGCATGAGAGGGGAAGCTATACTAGGGGCAGGTGCTTGTAAACCCGAGCACATTAACTTACTGACTGAGAATGCATTCAGATACCAATTCATCCTTTCTCTAGTGTATGTTAATGTGACCATCTGCTCTGAGCAGGAGCTTTGCCTCTTTGGCTCTTGATTGTCTTGTAAGTAAGATGAGAATATTCATGAGAGAAGTCTTCTGTACACTTAAAGGAAATGAGTTGTATTGACATTAAAACCGTGGTGACTAGCAGAATGGAATGTGAATAATAAATAATAATAATAATAATAATAATAATAATAATAAACAAAAGCACTTCTGAGTATTCTGGGAAGCACTAAGTGCACCAAAGTTTGCATTTCTGATACTTCCAAAAGGAAACCCCAGTGCTAAGAAGTTAAGAAGCATACTGAGGAACTCTGGAACTCTGGTTAATTAGTACTGGATCCTGGATCCATTCAGGATCTCACAGTTCTTCATCCAGGCTTGATTCCACCAAACACATAGCTTTTGTTCAAGTATGGAATTTGTACTAAAAAAAAATTAAAGAAGTATTATACTCAAGGATGAGTTAAACATGGCCTTACTGGTATTGTTTTGCCTAGTTTACATAACACCCTTTCTCTAAACCCATTACAATAAAAGTAGGTAAATAAATGATCCTCCCACACAGTCAGAGGACTAACTGGAATTTGAGAAGATGCTTCTAGATTCTATCATGATAATCATTTTTTATTTCTTGTTAGCTTGATTTTCTTTAATATAACCTTTTCCACATAAACCACTATTTTTGAAGAATTCTTTAGGCCATCTCAGGATTTTCCAACCTTCTCTTCTTTTTTAAGGGCAGGATATTTCCTCTTACTGAGGATGATAACATTTCCACATTGGTGCCTATTCATTTCTTTGTCATTTTCTTAGACAAAAATAAACTGACCTCATCACTGCAGCAGTCAAGGAGACTTTGTGACTGCATACAAAATCCAATAATTGAGTTTGTTAATACTGTTCTGGACAGCCAAGCTTTCATATTTGGATCTCAGCAGTCCAGCCAGGAAATCCATTGTAACCAATGGTAACCTGATTCATAATCCAGTGAGCAGGGCGAATGTGTGCATAGGGAGTGTGTGAGGGCCACTGGGGCTGTGCTTACAGTAGCTACTCCAACAGTGGTAGGAGACTGGGCAAATACAGGACCCAAAACTCTGCACATCTCTTTTCTCTCTAGAGCAGATTTCACCTTACAGACTTCTTTTGCCAACTGCCAGCTGCAGTCAAGTTCTGTCAGCTGCTGTCTTAAGGACTATGCAGACTGCCTCTTGGACTACTCAGGGCTGATTGGTAAGATAAAAAAAGACGGATGGGAGGAGAATCTGATTTTGAAAGTCTGTTGATGTCTGCACAAGTGAAAAATCTCTGGTAGCCTCTATGCTGGGGTTTTCAAGATAGGCCCTCTAGGATTTACCAGTAGGAAAAAAAAAAAATAAAGACAACAGTAACAAGAACAATGGACGCAAGAAAAGCAGGGCCTATTGAAAAGCGTGTCAGCTGAGGAACTTCTCACCCAGAACAACGGCAGGGGAAGTGTGCTTATTGAAGAAGACAGCAAGTAAAACAAAGTTAATGCAATTAGAGAGCTTTGAGGAGATGGAACTCAGAAATCATAATACTTGGGAGAATAAAAGGTGTTTCCTAAAAATGGCACATTGGGAATAAACACCCAATACTAGGTGCTTCTTGCCATTATTGTTCTTGGAAATCTGACGCCCGTTGCACAGGGGAGGCTTAAGGGTAATTTTCCCCCTAAAGATACTGTTTGCCTAACGGGAATAGCATTTTTAGCCCTTTGAAGCCTGTGAATAGTTAGACGTGGCTCGTCTGTGTGGGAAGAGATCCAGAAAGAGGAAAACGTGTCTGAGGCAAATGTGGCCAGCAGGAGGAAAGATAGGTTTCCTGGAGTAAAGTAGAAGCCTCTTTGTCAGGGTCTGGATGCAGTTAGCATTTGAAAAGGATCACTCAGTGAGGGCTGTGGAAGGTGTGAGAAATCAGTTATCATATCTTGCTGGCTTAATGTCGCCCATTTCTGGGTGGCCATGTCAGGGTGACATGCATGACCACCAGGAAAAGCCTCCCACCCTGAATGACAGCACAGCCTACACTCATCACCACAGCGTCTTCAGCACGAGCCTTTGGAAAGTCAGCGATGGTATGAAATGCAAGGTTACTGTTCTTGACACACTTGTCATGCCCAAACCACACACTCATCTAGCCCTTCCATGCTTTTTGTCCCAGCTTCAGGCAGAGTTCAGTCCACTTCCTGCGCTAAAGCTTCCTGTGCGGAATTGCCGATTCCTAGTGCTGCGTCACTACTTATGGTCATATCCATTCCCGTCTGTGTTGTCACCCTGGGAGCAAAGCACGGCTGAGGCTCACTGTCCTGCCAGCAACGGCCGTTAACAGCCCGTGCTAGGGCAGGCAGTGCACAGCGCACTCTGAGGATGATGCTAGTTGTGCCCAAGTGGTACTGTTTTTTTTTTATTATTATTAGTTAAAAATGTCTAGTTTTATTTACGGTACCATGACTTTCATACTGTCTTTTTATTTCTAACTGATTTTATTGATAAAAGAAGTATTTTGTCTTAATTCCACATATTCTCTTCAGACGTTTGAGTGCTTAAAAAATTATTGTGGGCCGGGCGTGGTGGCGCACGCCTTTAATCCCAGCACTCGGGAGGCAGAGGTAGGAGGATTACTATGAGTTCAAGGCCACCCTGAGACTACATAGTGAATTCCAGGTCAGCCTGTGCTAGAGTGAGACCCTACCTTGAAAAACCAAAAAAAAAAAAAAAAAATTATTGTGGATTTTAAAATAAAAATGTACTGTAATTTAATTGTGTTCCCATAGCATTATCCTCTTTTGTCCTCCTACTTCCTCCATATCAAAACCTTTATAGCTCAGTATAGTGTAAGTCCGGTGGGGAAATCAGTAATCAGTGTGCAGTCATGAATGCACCAGTTGGTTCATGTCAGAAGGACAGTGTCACACAGTACCCTTCTCAACCTTGGCTCTTACATTCTTGCTGCTTCCTCTTCTTTAATGTCCCCTGAGCCTTGGAGGACTTGTTAGAAGTCTTCCTGCATGCAGAGCTGTTGCAGAGGAAGTGGCCCACTGTACATGAGTGCTGCGCTCACCTCTAGCCAGGAAAACTTCTCTACGTAGATGGAAGTAGATACTGAGGAGACTCAAAACTCATCAAAGTAGAAAATCATCACCTTGATTTCTGAGTTCACATGCTTGGTGTTGGTCATAGTCCCACATGTACTTGCACATTTTGTTTTCCTTAGCTCTGATTTCTACAAGAAGTGCACATAAAAGCTCTCTCAAAGGTTTATAATTAAAAACTACTCCGGGTAAACGTGGATATGATTCTTGCATAGAGAATTTCTGGATTTCATTAAATTTCCTATATTGCATTAACATACCACGATTCCTTTTGAAATGTAAAGTAGTTTTTATTTATGCTCACAGATTTTATTATTTACATTTTCTTACAAGTGTATTCTTTTATTACAAGGATTTATTAGACATTTCTAATAAATTCAGATTAATCATTTAAACTGAAGTTATGTCCCTGTGAAAATAAAATATAGCAAATATAGATGATATATATATGATATATATATGACAACATGGTTTGCTTTGTAGGAGTTTTCTACGAATTTTCTATCCCCAAATATACTTATCTATTACCATGTTTTGTTTATTCACCACACATAAACTGTACTATTGGGTAGCCTGAACATTCTACTCACCTTAAAAACTTCATGCTCTTTTTTTTTTTTTATAGTTCAGCAAGCTTAGGAATTTTTAGAAAGAACCCTTTAGGATCCTTGAAATGGATAATATTTAAAACACCTGCAAAGTAGATACAAACACATTACCTCACTGAAAATTCTGTTTAAGTAGTAATAATTAGAATTAGAAATATTGAGCTGTCAAGAGAAAAGAAAAAACTTAGTTTGTGGGCTAGAGAGATGGCTTAGTGGCTAACCGCTTGCCTGTGAAGCCTAAGAACCCCAGTCGAGGCTTGATTCCCTAGGACCCACATTAGCGAGAGGCACAAGGGGGTGAATGCATCTGGAGTTCGTTTTCATTTGCTAGAGGTCCTGGGGCTCCAGTTCTCTCTCTTCTCTCTATTTACCTCTTTCTCTCTGTCATTCTCAAATAAATAAATAAAAATAAAAACAAAAAGTTTTTAAAACTTAGTTTGTATAGATAGTATTAGTAATAGCAGTAGACCATGTAATCAGTGTTGAGCTGTAATGGGACACAGCTGTCTTAAATAATTTGCATAGATTCCTCTTGAAGCACAAGAAAGGTTTCCTATGAGATAATGACTTTAAAAAAATTTTACTTTTGTTTGTTTTGGATATACTTAGTATGTAAACAACACATGTTGGGTCATTTTTTTTCTAAGCAGAATTCCATCATGTAGATATTGGTTATCCATTTGTCCAATTATGTACACCTGGGTTGATTTCAGTTCTTCAGTATTATGAATTGAGCAGCTATAAACATGGTTGAGCAATCTCTGTGAACCGAGATGTAGAACTTTTCGGGCAAATGCCCAATAAAGGAATAACAGGGTCTGTTGTTAACTCTATATTCATCCTTTTCAGGAGTCTCCATATTGCTTTCCATAGTGGTTGTACCAGCTTACATTCCCACAAACAGTGAATAAGTGTTTCTATTTCTCCACATTCTTGCCAATATTTGTTTTCATTTGATTATTTAAGGTTTGCTATCCTTATTGGGGTAAGGTGGAATCTCATAGTTGTTTTAATTTGGATTTCCCTGATGAATAAGGATGATGAACATTTTCTTGAGTATATTTTTGCCATTTGTATTTCTTCCTCTGACAACCCCCTATTCAGTTCTCTGCCCCCTTTTGTGAGTGGGTTATTTTTTTATTGTTTATGTTTTTGAGTTCTCTGTACATTCTAGATATTAGGCCTCTGTCAGTTGTACAGCTGACAAAAAATTTATCCCATTCTGTGGGTAATCTATTGGCTTTGCTTGTCTGTGCAAAAACTTTTCAGCTTAATGAGATCCTATTGGTTAAGTGATTAAGTTCTTGAGCTACTGGGATATTGTTCAGGAAGTCTTTCCCCACTCCTGTATCATGGAGAACTCCTCATATTTTTTCTATTAGTAGTAGAAGAGTTTCAGGGCTTATATTGAGGTTTTTATTCCATTTGGACTTGATTTATGTGCATAGAGAGATATGTGGGTCTAGTTTCATTTTTCTGCATATTGTTATCCACTTTGTCCAACACCATTTGTTCAGGATGCTGTCTTTTCTCTAGTCTATGTTATTGGGGCCTTTGTTGAAGATCAAGAGTAGCTGTAGTTACTTGACTTTGTCTTCAATTCAGATCCATTGGTCTATATTCCTGTTTTTATGTGAGTACCAATCTGTTTTTTTTTTTTTTAAACTATGGCTTTAGATCAGGTATGGTGATGCCTCCAGAGGTGTTTCTTTTGCTGAGGGTATGCTTGGATATCTGAGGTCTGCTGCAATTCCATATGAATTTTGAGATCATTTTTTTTCTATCTCTGTGAAGAATTATGCTGGAATTTTTGTTGTTATTGCATTAAATTTGTATATTGGTTTTGCTAGGATTGCCATTTTCACAATTTTAATTCTGCCTATCCTGGAGCATAGAAGGTCTTTCCATATTTTCTAGTCGTCCTCAAGTTCTTTCTTTTTTTTTTTTTTGTTGTTGTAATTATATGTCTTTCACATTTTTGGTTAGTGTTATTCCATTATTTTATTTTTGTTGTTATTGAAAATGAGATGGTGTAGCTAAATTTTTCTGTATCTTTGTCCTTTGCATATAGAAAGGTGACTGATCTTTTGTGTGCTGATTTTGTATTCTGCTACTTTGCTGAAGGAATTAACCACCTTTAGATGTTTTGAGATGGAGACTTTCAGGTCACTTACGTATAGGATCATGTCATGTGCAAATAGGGCTAATTAGTTCTTCCTTTCTAATTTGAATCCCTTTTTTTTCTTCCTCCTGTCTTAGAGCTTGAGCTAGGATTTCTAGTACTATGTTGAGACTGGGTACCCCTGTCTTGTTCTCAATCTCAGTGGAAACTCCTTGAGTCTTTCTCCATTAAGTATTATTTGGGCTTTAGGTACTTTATATATAGCCTTTATTATGTTGAGATATAAACTGTCCATACATATTGTCTCCAATGTTTTGAGCAAGAAGTAATGTTATATTTTGTTGAAGGCCTTTCCTAAATCTATTGAGATGATGATGCATTTTTTTGTAGTTAAGTTTATTTATGTGATGTATTATGTTGACAGGTTTCCAAATGAAAAATCCTTGTATTCCTGGAATAAACCCTAATTAATAAATGTGGATAATGCTTTTGAGATGTTGTTGAATTCAGTTTGTAAGGATTTTGTTCAGGATCTTTGTGTCTAAGTTCATCAGGGATATAGGCCTGTAGTTTTCTTCTCTTGCATCTTTGTTTGCTTTGGTAAAAGGATGAGAAGAGCTTCATAAAAGGAGTTGGGGAGCTTTCCCTGTTCTCCAATTATGTGGAAAACTTTGAGGAAAATTGTTTTCAGTTCTTCCATTAAGATTTTATCCTAGACTCTTCTTTTTGAGATGGTTTTTGCTTACCTTTTCAAGTAAGATGGGAGTGATATGTTGGTTTAGGAGGCTAATGTCTCTGAGTTTAGATTTGATAGGTGTTATTTTTCTGGGAATTCATCCATTTCTTACAGATTATCCAGTTTTGTGGATTAGAGGTTTTAGAAATAAGTCCTGATGATTCTTCCAATTTCACTTATGTTTGTTGTGACCTCCCCTTTTCCATTTCTAATTTTGTTAATTTGAAGCATCTTCTTTTTTTGCTTGATCAAATTCACCAAGGGCTTATCAATCTGGTTTACTTTTTCAAATAACCAGCTCTTTGTTTCATCAATTTTATATGTTTCCAATTAATTTTTGCTCTGATGGTGATTATTTCTTTCATCTGATGTGTTTGGGATTGAGTTCTTGTTTTTCCAATGCCATTAGATAGATGGTTAGATTACTGATTTGGGATCTCTCTGTTTTTGTTATGAAGGCATGTAGTGCTATAAATTTCCCCTAAGGACTGCCTTCATTCTATCTCCTTGATCCCATTCAGAGCTTTTTGCCTGTGCAAAGGGTACCTGTGTTGTCTGAGGACCAGTGTGTTTCATTTTAACTTCTTGATCTAGATATTAAAATATGTCTAATTCATTCATAACATCATAAATCTCCTGGTTAGATGTGAAAGGATTGGAGCTGTGGAAGCAATGATAACACCCATGACGTCAAGAACCTTCTTTGTAGATAAGAGCAGTCATAGGACTCCACATAATAATTGTTGTGTTGGAAGCAACATGAATTTGAAATGAGCCTGGGGAGGGGACTGATATTTGTATGGCAACTCTAGGCAGAAAAGGGACATTTCAATTGGAAGGAACATCACTCATGAAAACAACGACATGGTGAACAAGAAGAAACTGTTCTGTACTCTCCATTTTATCCTGTTTTTATTCATAACATGTTTTATAGTATATATAGTTCAGTTGAGGAATAGATGATTTTTTGAATTATAAATAAATTTTCTTTTGTTTCCAGCATGGATTAAAATCCATTTGGCTGATTCTAAAAAAACAAGAGCAGATCTGTCACAGTTATTAATTAATAAGGGAGCAAACATATTCTGTTGACAATTTGAGAAGGTTTAATAATTTGATTTTTTAAAACAATTTTATTTGGGAGTGGTAATAGTACTCAAGTCAGAATGATTAAATTGTCATGAATAATAGGGATAACATAAGGATATAGTGACAAATAACAGTGTAAGCCATCAGGCTTGTCAGGCAGGAAAGAAAAGTATGACATGACATGAGTAACGTGAAGAACAGTACACACCATCCTCGTGTACCCTGACTGCTGCTCACTTCTGTGAGGGGACTTTGCTGCTCATATGATGTCATACTTGCTAAATGGGTTTCATTTTTGTTTTATCTGCTCTGAAAATATCCACTCTTAGCTGAATTTTTATTCCCAGTGAAATATTGAACCATTTTTTAGCATTCCCTTCTCTTTTTTATATACTCTTCCTTTTGAAGTGCTATGTTATGTACACATAACTGTGATCACTCAGTGGCCATAGTGCTGCTCTCACACGTGGGAAGAAAGAGACAGGAGGATATCTGGGGTTGCTGGACAGCCAAATCTCACCTAATTGTTGAATTCCAGGCTAACAACCGTCCCTGCCTCTAAGAGGTCCATTGTATTTCTAAGGAAAACACCTGAGGCAGTGCTCTGGCAGTAATACACAACCAAACACAAATATCCACATACATACACTGTGAGCAGAACTTACATTAAGAAAGTACAAATAAAAATTGAACATCATATGTATGTATGTGTAGTATTGAGTGGTACATATGTAGTGTGTAGTGTATGCACATGTATGTGTTCATGCTGCAACTCTTCAGACAGACATGATATTAAATTAATGTAATATATCCAAGTAGTAGTTACCTTCATTTATTCAAGTGCCTAATAGTGAAGCTATCTATCTGCCACTTCACAAACAGGTTAACATAAGTGGTAAGGTCTGACTCAGCAGACGTAATGAAATTCTTTCTACAAAAAAGATATTAATGAGTTGGTGAGATAGTTTAGCAATGAAGGTGCTGGCCTATGAAGCCTAAGACTCATGTTTGATTCTTTAGGTTCCACATAAGCCAGATGCAAACTGAGGTAAGCATACAAGGACACGCATGTGCGCAAGGGGGCACAAACATCTG
This sequence comes from Jaculus jaculus, assembly GCF_020740685.1. NCBI lineage: Eukaryota > Metazoa > Chordata > Mammalia > Rodentia > Dipodidae > Jaculus > Jaculus jaculus. Next base: position 680,158 of record NW_025423490.1, read on the forward strand.
GAGTTCTGTTGCAGTGCATGGAAGCCCTGGTGTACCAATTCTCTCTCTCTCTCTCTTTCTCTCTCTCTCTCACACACACACACACACACACACATCCAATGTCAGTCACTTGGGCAATGTTAATATAAATTGTATTAACATTCATAATTAAGATGATTTGGATGTTGTATTTTATTATGCTGTTAAAGGCTGATGTAATGTATAAATGTCTACGTTAATGTGTTAGTAAACATTAAACTGTAGTTCCATATAATTACATTTAATTTGTACAGCAAGTAGGTACTATAGGGTTAGTCATACATAGTCCACTGTGTCAGGCATGAATATAGCAAAATGGGCACTATAATATAATGGGCAATATTTGAGGGATTTTTAATCCCAGGACTTTTTGAACCCAGTTTGCCAAATGTGCCAAGCAGTCCTTCTATCATAGTAATACAAATTCAGCTCAGGAATTTTAAGAACATGAACCATATAGATCCCAGAATTTTACACTGCATTTCACATATTACTTCATCAAGTAAGGTATCTGTTCTGTTAAGTATTTGATTTTGTAATATTTTTTAATTTTATTTTTCTGATTTCTGGAGCTGGGCACTTGCTTTTCCTACGGGGCAAACTGAGCCGCTGCTGCCGCCTCTGCAGCTGTTGTAGCTGCCACCCCCGGAGCCACCACCGCTGCTGAAGCTGCCGTTGCCGTGTCCACCGCTGCTGCTCACCCCGAAGCCGCTGCTGCGGGATCTGCCACCGCTGCCGCTCCTGGGTCCGCTGCTGCTGGGGCCACTGGTACCGGTGCTGGAGCCGCTGAAGTTGCTGCCGAATTCTGCTCCTGCTTGGGTCCCGCCGTCAGCCCAAGTTGGCGTGGCCAGGTCCCGGGCCACTGCTGTGTTCGCTGGAGCTGGGTTCAGGCGGCGGGGGAGGGGAGGGAGCCGCGGCTGCTCTGGTTGTATCGCTTCTCCACGTGTGCTTTTACCTCGCGGTCTGCTCCTCCCTCCGTTGCTCGCTGCCGCTCTCCCCTCACGTTTCCTGAGTTGCGGAGAGCGCGGTGTGAGGGGAAAATCCCGCACCTGGCTTGTCCTGCGGCTCGAGCCAAGAGTCCGGCGGTTTTCTGCCGCTCCGCGGTTGCGGCGGGTAGCCGAGCCGCCCCGGAGCCGCTGTTCCCGCCTGTGCAGGCTCTGGATGCTCTATAACTCTTCCACTTCTCCGCTGCCGCCTCAACTTCCTATATACCTCACTTTTTAGTAAAAGTGTGTATTTTGCTGAGTTTTTTTTGGTCTTCCCCCCCCCCCCCCAGGCTGCTTTGGCGCGGTACCTACGCCGCCATCTTAACCGGAAGCTTAATTTTATTTTTATTGGTTTTCTATTCTGCAAGTACAGGCAGTTTGGTACCATTATTAGATGTATCTGTGACCTACCCCCTCCCCATTGATCCGTCCTTGTTGAGAGGTATATGGGTCATGCACTATGGAGTTAGCCCACAGTTATTGGTATGATAAATGTCTCTGTATATCATGACCCAACATGTGGCTCTGAGTTTCTTTCCACCCCTCTTCCGCAAAATTACCCTGAGCCATGTTGAGTTCATTTTTCTTCTGCTTTAGTGATGAGGTGTTGGGGATCACTGGGGCTCTGGCTGTCTGATTTGGTAGGCATTGATTTTCTCTGTGTTGGTCTCCTTCCCCCTTGTGCTGGTATCCGGTTCATCAGGAAAACAGCACCCTTGCTTGTTTTGCCGATTTTCCTTAGTTGCAGCTGGGGCCCTTTTGAGGTATGATGGGGTGGCTCTCTCCTTAGGATCTGCATCTATCTGAAAAAGAGAAGCAGATTCTCCAACAGAGAGTAAGTTAGCGCCAGGACAAATGAAATAGCCCTTACTTGTGTTTTAGAGAGTTTACTAGGTGTAGGTCCTCTTGTAGCCCATGATTGATGGTATCTTGATTTTGGAGAGTGGTCTTATGTTTGGATATGGTTTTGACTTGTTTCCCAGCTCCAGCTATGGGTCTTGTACCACTGAGGGGATCAGTTAGCCAAATCAAGAGAAGTTGGTTTCCCACCATGGTTGTGTGCCACTTTTACACTTGTGTGGGCATCACAACAGGTTATTTGCTGCTAAGTAGGTTGGACCATGAGTTGCTTGGACAGATATTGGTCATTTCCCCCAGTTGCCCATGTAGCACCTTCTGGCACTAGACATGCTGACTGTCTAGGGACTGACTCTCTCCTGGCTTCCAGCCATGCTGTTCCATTTTACGTGTCAGCTGCATATGGTGTCTTCAGCAATAGGGTCTTACCACTAACCTTTGGTGGGTCATCAAGTACTCTGACAGAAATCTGTCATTCTTTTAGGAAACCTTGTAGGTTTCTCTGATCAAAAGCTCATTGTGGGTGATAGCCCCATCCTGGTACTGGGAGTTACATGTCAGTGTCCCCTAAGAAAATGAGGAAAAAAGTAACTAATATATAGGAGTTAGAGAGGAGAGAGAGAGGGAGAGAGGGAGGGAGGGAAGATGTAGAGGATTTAGGTTAGACTTGATCTTACCCTCTCCAGTGTCTTGTGGTTAAGGTGTTTCCTGTAAGGGCCTGGTGAAGGTTCAGCCATTTGGTCTGCCTTTTAGGAAGTAGAATTTTATGGTACCATTGCTGTTTGGGTCTAGATTGGTGTTTTCCACCCCTTCGATGCCCTCCCCTCCCTCCCCATCCCTCCTAGTGTCTAGCCCATGAGATGCTTGCTGGGTATGTAAGGTATCTTGGGTAGATTCAGGTTAGGTGCTGTAGATGAGTGAGAATATGTGGCGATTTTTTTTTTTTCTGTGATTGGGTAAGTTCACTGTTCCATGTTCAACCATTTTTCCTCAAATTTCATTGTGTCATTTTTTCTTCCTGCTGTACAGAATTCCATTGTGTAGATATACCCCATCTTAGTTATCCATTCTTCTAGTGATGGACATTTGGGTTGATTCCAGCTCTTAGCTGTTACGAATTGAGCTGCTATAAACATGGTTGAGCAAATATCCCTGGCCTGTGGCTTGAAGCTTTTAGGATAGATGGCCAGTAAGGGAATAACTGGGTCTGTTGGAAATGGCTTAGTGGTTAGGGTGTCGGACTCTGAATCCACTGATTTTCTAATATTTTTTAAATGTTTTGTTTACATTCAGTAAATTACACCCAGAAAATTTATTTCTAAGCCATGTATCCTATTTAAACATTAAAACTATGGCATCCATCAGAAGTATTTTAAGTATCTTCCAGGTTTTTGTATCACTATGAGAATTTGTTTATTTTTACTAGTCAAAAATCATCTTGTCTATTTGGCATGGAATACAGGTGTTAAGTCCTCTCATGAGATATGCTTATGAGTAAGTATCTTGCCTGAGAATGTGCATGCTCCAGGTTTATGTGATTAGTTTACAGGGTTAGTAGACAGATAAAAGGAAAATATTGGCTTGAACTGGAGATTATATAGAGTAGTTATTCACTGGTCTGAATTTTCAATATTCTCCTTTACCTTATGTACCATTGCTTTTAAAATTTATTTTATTTTATGTATTTGAAAGAGAGAAAAGGGCAGATAGAGAGACAATGGGTGCGCCATGGTCTCCAGCTGCTGCAAACCAACTACAGATGCATGAACCACCTTGTACATCTGGCTTATGTGTGTCCTGAGGAATCAAACTTTGGTTATTTGGCTTTGCAGCCAGGTTCCTTGACTGCTGAGTCGTCTCTCTGGCCTTTAAACAAGTCTTCTATAAAAGACATACGTAAATCATAATTTTAGCTTCTACTGCTTTTACTTCATGTTTATCTGCTTCATCTGCAGCCCTACATAAGTTACTGTATCCTCGGAGGAAGCACTCAGAGATCACCTACAAAACTTTATATAAAATACAGGTATTTAATGTGCCTCAATGTTATTAAAAGTGCATGTGCATTTTCCATTTAAAAAGCAATTGTGGGCTGTAGAGATGACTTAGCAGGTAAGGCATTTACCTGCAAAGCTGAAGGACCCAGGTTCAATTCCCCAGAACCAACATAAGCCAGATGCATAAAGTGTCTCATACATCTGGAGTTTGTTTTCAGTGGCCAAAGGCCTCAGTTTGCTCATTCTCACTCTCTGTCTATCTGCCTCTTTCTATTTAAAAAAAAAAGATAAAAGGAGTCTTTTTAAGACATGAGTAACAGTGGGGAATTTTATTTTTCATGGATATTTTAATGATGGAATGAAGTGAAATGCCAAATGTTACTATGTGTTACCAACCTTCAGCTGGAGGTGAAACTGAGAGTCACTAAATGAGCTGTTATGATTACCATGTGAAGATGTTCTTATATGCAAGAACCATAATAAGGAGAAAGAACTGAGAAAAGGAAATAATGAATGAGAAAGGGTGAATAGAGTGAAAGAAGGAGCAAAAACTCAAATGCATATTTTTGATGGTTAGAAAACCATGTAAGTTTCTAGAAAAAGGTCCAAAGTGGAGAGATGTGGAAGCAGACTTCCCAGAGAAGTTCCCTCTGAATAATTTTTAAAAAATTGTTTATTTTTGTTTATTTTAGAGCAACAGACAGACACAGAAAGAAAGAGGCAGACAGATAAAGAATCGGCACACCAGGGCCTATAGCTACTGCAAAGGAACTCCAGCTGCATGCGCTCCCTTGTGCATTTGGCTTACATGAATACTGGGGAATTGAGCCTTGAACCAAGGTCCTTAGGCTTCACAGGCAAGCACTTAACTGCTAAACCATCTCTCCAGCCCCTCCCTCTGAAAACTCACAGAAGTGTGGGGAGGGTGTTCACATACATAACATGATTCTTGAGCTGTGCACTTGCAGTAGTTATCAGGCAATTACAATCCCTCCACCACCCTCTGAGTAGCTAAATCCTATTTCCTGTTTGAGTAATAACAGATAAAAACGGCTCTTTGGGTCATCAGTCCTGACAAACAACATAGAGAAAGAAAGCATTCACTTCTGAGAATGTTTCTGGAGAGGATGGAAAGAAACAGTGAAAGAGACAGCAACCCTAACTGTGGACTGGGAGATGGCTCAGCAGGGAAAGGGGCTTGCTTGCAAGGCCTGCCATCCCTCCTCGTATGACTCACTCTCAAGCCAGGTGCACAAGCTGCTGCATCTCTGGATTTCCTTTGCAGTGACAAGAGGCCCTGGTGGTAGCATTTTCTTAACCTCTCTTTCTCTATTAAATGAATTAAAATTAAAGTTTTCATTTGCTTTTTCTTGCGGGGGGGCAGGCAGAAGATAGCCACACCATGGCCATCAGCATCTGTAAATGAATTCCAGATGCATGCACCATTTTGTGTACTTCATTTTCTGCGGGCACTGGGGAATTGAACCTGGGCTTTGCAATGAAGTGACTTCAACTACTAAGCTTTTTTCCCCAGTGACACAGAAACCTCCTTTCAAAACATATTATAGGTGTGAGATAATAAACTCAATAGTAAGAAATTCCGTATGGAAATAATCCATAAAGTCCACATAAATACGGAAACCACCAACATGGAGATTGCTTTTCTAAAGAAGAGGAATAGAGCAACTTTTAATTAAGAGAAGAGTCAGAAGAGGAATTATGATATACAGAAACTAGTCAAAAGGAAACTTCAGGGATCCCACTTTAGATGGCTTCAGTGAGCTTATACTTAAGTGAACATATATTTCATTTATATTGTCCTACAGATTAGTAAAACACCTGCAAACATTCTGACTAATAATTTTGTAAGCTGAGAATGAGAATTAATTCCATTGTAACAACTTTTCTCTGTATGGAGTATTGTATGGTGTGTGCAAGTGTGTATCTGGGTTCATGTATGTGAGGACACAGGCATATGGACATGCACATGGATTGTAGAGGTCAGTGTTGAATGGTTTCCCCACTAACTTTGCATGCTGTATTTTGAGACAGGAATCTGACACTCCCTGTAGCTCAGTGCTGCTTGGATTATCTATTGCTAGCACCACAATGCTGGGGCTAAAGCCCTGTGCCAGTCTATCTATATTTTGTGTGGGTGCTGAGAATCTGAACTCATGCCCTTATGTTTGTGAGGCCAGCCTTTACCACCCAATCCATCTGTCTCACTGGCCCCTATTATGATTTTTACAAGGAATTGCATGTTTAGTGTTGTATTTAGAAGGAAATTATAATGTTTTCTTTTGCTTTTGGGAACAAGTACAGAAATAAACTGATGCAAACGTAATAACTTTATCCTGAATTATTATGTATGCCTCGTGTGACATATGCAGCAAATAAGTGTCCTGCTACACAACCCATCCAGGCTGCCATTGAAGAGAAGGTACCTGTTTCAAGTGATGCACAAGAAAGGACTGAGGCACAAGAATTGGTAAAGTTTGCCTTAAAAATCTCTTTGAACAGAAATACAATAAAGTTTAAAATGATAGCTGTCATCCCATGCCGAATTCTGATTACCTCCAACCAAACATTATGGTCAAGGGTTGATGTATAAAACGCAAATAGCGCAGTTGGGATGTATCATATAAAATGCTATTATCCAACACACAATAATATTTTCCATCATGTAACATTCAAGCTAGGCATTTCTAATTTAATGTTTCAGTACCCAAACCAAACATTATAGAATATCAGTACTTGAGGATTTATGAAGTTCAACTGTAGAACTCATGTCATCTTTCCTAAGACTATAAAGAGGTTCTGGAAAGTTTGAGTCTAATGCAGCATGACGGTAATTCTCCACCCACTGAAACAAGCTACAGATTCATTTATAACAGCTTTGTTGTTGGTGTTATTTATTTAAGGTAGGGTCTCTTGGCAACGCTGAGCTGGGACTCGCTCTGTAGACTCCAGCTGTCCTAAAACTAACAGAAATTCTCTTATCTTAGTCTTCCAAGTGCTATGATTAAAGTCTGCACCACCTTGGCTGGCTGTTTCGGGGGGCAGGTGAGGAAGGGTCTCACTGTAAGACAGGATGACGTGTAACTTATACTGTAGCTCCAGACTAGTCTCTAACCCAGCTTTCCTTCTATCCCAGACTTCTGATTGATGAGACTAAAGGAATATACAACCAGGCCTTACCTCATTTAAAACCCTTGAAGCTGTTATCTGACCTTATTCTTGCTCCTGGGCACATTTCTTCACCATCCTCCATAGTGCCTCTTCTACTTCATACCTCTTATGCACATGTAAGTCTAGAATCCACATAAGGAAAACGAATGTTTGTGGTTTTGCTCAAGCTGACTTATTGTGCTTTATAAAAATTCTTCAAATAAAACAAGTTATGTGGGCTGGAGAGATGGCTTAGCAGTTAAAGCACTTTCTGCAAAGCATAAGGACCCAGGTTTCATTCCCCAGTACCCACATCAGCCAGATGTACAATGTGGCACATACATTTGGAGTTTGTTTGCAGGGGCTTGAGACCATGGCATGCCTATTCTCTCTCTCCTCCCCCCTCACACCTCTCTCTCTCTCTCTCCACATATATATAAAATCTTTCTCTTTAGAATAAATAAAATAAAATATTACAAAAAATTTTAGATGATGTACCAACCTAGTCTAAAATGGGAAACAACAAAGCATGCTTTATTTTATTGGTGCCAATATTCTTAATTCTAGTAATACTCCCATGATGTAAAAAATATTTTATATTTATTTATTTCTTTGTTTCAGAGAAAGGCAGGTAGAATGAGAGAAAATGGGCATGCCAAGGCCTATCGTCACTGCAAACAAACTCCAGACATATGCACCACCTTGTGCATCTGGCTTTCATGGGTCATGGGGAATTGAATCTGGGTCCCTTGGCTTTGCAGGCAAGCACCTTAACTGCTAAACCATCTCTTCAGCCGTACCCTGATTTTTTAAAAATACTTTATTTTATTTTACTTATTTATTTGAGAGAGAGATCGAGAGAGAGAGTGTGTGCATGCCTCTAGCCACTGCAATGAAACTTTAGATGCATGTGCCACTTTGAGCATCTGGCTTACATGGGTCCTGGGGGGAATCAAACATGGATCCTCTGGCTTTGTGGGCAAATGCTTTAAATATTAAGCCATATCTCTAGCTCTCTCCTTATTTTTCATCAGTATATTTTTCATCTGTGTAGTCATGTTGTTAGCCAGACCCATAAAAGCCTGCAAACATCTGAAACTGAAAGGAATAATGTTGTGAACTAATAAAAAGAACTAATTCCATCTGAACTTATATTGTGTTTGCCTGTGAGTGGATGATGTAATTCTGTTCATGCTCCAATGGCTGGGAAATATGCATATGAAACAGCATCTTCATGTCAATACGAATAACTTCTTCATCTACTTCCAAATTTACACTTAAGATATATTTGTGTCCCTATGCATGTGTGTGTGTGTGGGGGAGTATGTATCTTGAGAACTGACCATGGGCCAACAGATTTTACAAGAAAGCACACTTAAACTAAGCAATCTTCTGAGATGAGAAAGGTTTTCTCAGCTCTGAGAAAGGTTTACTTGATGGAGCTTCAGGCTCACTGATTTGATTGAGCTAGTTAGCCAGAAAGCAGATTTAAAGTACCTGCTTTCAAATCCCCAGGGTCATGGCTAAAGGCTTGTGCCATTCATCCTGACAATCACGTAGGGGCTGGGGAGCTAAACACAGGCCCTAATGCTTGATGACACTTTGCTGACTGAACCTCCTTTCTCACTAGAGCCAAGTTTAAGTCATGATTAGTGTAGTATTTTTATGGAAATGATTTTATTCTGCTTTGTTTTTTAGGACAGCATGAAAGACTGCTTACTGGAGAGGTAATACTTCTACATGTTTGCATTTAGTTATTAACTATGCCATGTGTATCATATGAGACTATCTTACTATATGCTTCAAAATCCATCCAGTCTGCCATTGAGGAGAATCACTTTTATATGAAGCAATAGGCAGGGCACAGGTAGCAGAATTCATCCTGGGTAGCTTTTGTGTACAAATCATATCGAATAGAAAACACAAGTCATGCTGTAACATTGTAACGTGTGAGATGTTTGCTGTCCTGCTACTCCTACCTTGCTTCTCCTACAGTTTGGTCAACACTGGGTCATAAGTAAATTACTTGTTAGAGATTATTTTGTTCCAGTGATTAAGAAAGTAAAGTTTGGCCTGGAGACATATCTTAGCATATAGGGTGCTTGCTTGCAAAGCCTAAGGACCCAGGTTCAATGCCCCAGCACCATGTAAGCCAAATGCACAGGGTGGTACATGCATCTGGAGTTTGTTTGCCATGGATAGAGGCCCTGGAATACCATTCTCTGTCTCTCTGTCTCTCTCTCTCCACCTCTTTCTCTCACTCTCTCAAATGAATAAATAATAAAAACATAAAGGAAGTCAGTTAAATGTACTTAACAGTTTGACAATATTTTTGAGATATTTCCTACAGCTTTGTGTAATTTCAGATGTACTTGAAAGTGTAAATTTATATTTTTACATTTAGAGCTCCCACAATACTGTTTTCAAAACTGACACTAGAGAATCACATAAGTTAATTAGCATGGCAGCTCTGAAACTTTCCATTACCAAAGTAAGCTCTAACAATGACCTCATATACCAATTCTGAGGGAAATGATAGGTTTCTATTTCCTCATTAGGCTTATAAAGTTATTTCTCTTTCCAGTTTTGTTTATTTTTGCCATTTTCTAGAAAGTCCCCATTGCAAATATTCTCACAGGCCATACATTTTAAAAGAAAACAGTTTTATATGAAAGTAATGGATATCAACAAAACGAGGTCATAGTTAGTACTTATATTTGATTCATCAAGTTGGTAAAGTTGGAAATATATGAGTTATTAATTTTCTTGTCAAAATCATGTAGGCAACCAAAGAGAAAGAACCTCCACTTCTGAGTGAAGTATCATCAGGGAAGAATATGAGATGACAGGAGAAAGGTATAGTAGTCACAACACTTTCACCTTCCCACTTAGGAATACATATGTGCATTTGTCAGGGCTTTTATTAATCATCATTTTTTATCCATTGCTGTATACACTGTGTGAGAACAGTAGTTATTGAAAATCACAAGTATTTTATACTCAAAGTTTGATGTTATGAAATCTAATAATATTGATATCAGATTTGAAAGTTACTATTAAAAATTAGGATACTTGAACTTTTCAATTTTTTTCATGCAGAGATATTTTATTCAAGTATGTGTATGTAATATGATAATCTCCACACTAAACCTAGAATTAACTCTGTGGTCAATAACATGTTATATTCTTATATATTAGAGATTATTTTTCCCCAATGATTAAGAATATCACAGTGGTATCTCCACTGCATACGTTACACAATCAAGTAAATCTGAAATCTTGATTCCACTTCAAGTATAAATTATTATTATTTGATATCCATCACTAGAGTCCAAAAACAAAAGTGGAAATTATTAAATATGTATAACAATGAAATAGTCTGTTTGCATTTCATTCAGGATTCTTACATGAAGTTATGATAGTAGCTCAATTTGACAATGATTACAAACAAACACACACACACACACACACACACACATATGTATATGTATATATATGAATATGTATATATATATGTTCTCACAGAATAGTTCAATGTAGTAATGTAGAATTTACATTATACATAGCTTTGGCTGTGTGCTCAATATCACTACTTCATTTTTTACTGGGAATTATATTTTATCAAAACTTAACTATAGGACAGTGTTGTGTATGAATCAAACTTGGTAATAATTGTGAGACAGTTGCTATTACTTTGAATTTCTGGAGTACTTGAAACTGTAGATTTATGTATTTCAGGAGCAGTTTACTATGAATTTTCTTAAAGCAGAAAATACAATCACATCAATTAGATAAAATAGCAGCACTGACATTTTCCATTACCAAAGTGAGGTAGGACCGTGACCATGATTACATATACCATTTCTGAGTGAGATGGCAAGAGATTGTTTCATCATTATGCATATTTATACATATCAACAACACAGGGTAATAATTTATACTCATCTTTGATTCATTGAGCTGATAAAGGTCATAAAACCACAAGGATTATTGTCTTTCTCAAAATCATATAGGCTACCCCAAAAAGATAGCATACTCTTGTGATGGAAGCATCATCCAATGTGGAATGCAAGACAACTCTAGACAGGTACAGTGGCCACAACAGTTTCAACTGCACCCTTAAGAATTCATATGGTAATTATTCAGTGATTTATTCTCATTTATCTATCCATGTATGTGAACAATGTGTGACAAAATGAATACCTCGGAACTTCTGCCCAAGATGGTGACCGCTTGGCTGTGCCACAGATCTGGGGAAAGAAAGGCAAGACATTAAGGGTTCACTGTGTCTTTCTGGGGAGAGCAATATCCAATAGACTGCCAGTGGGAGGGCACAGAGGGGGAAAAACAGGGAATCACTGATTCTCTCAGGGGTGGGCAACCCACACCTCCCCCCAAGTAGCCGCTGTATCCATGGCACCACACTGATCAATCCATGCCTCTGGAAGCTTAAATTGCGCTGCCCACTCACTCACTTACTGCTCTGGCCACCGCACGTTCAGCAAGCCCAGGCCCACAGCAACTGCCACACAAGCTCAGGATGTGTCTGTCGCTTGCGCCAGCTCAGGTGCCATCCCCTACCTGTCTGCTGCACTGGCAGTCCGCCATTGTCTTGTTGCAGGGGAGCACAGACTGCTTCTGGGTACCAGTGTTCTCCTGCCAGAATTTGGGCAGCTTTAGTGCTTTGTGCCTTACTGTCCCTCCTAGTGTGAGCACAGGCAGCTTTGGCGCATTACTGATTCAGAGCTCAGGCAACTTTGGTGACCCAGCCAGGCAGTAGATCAGACGGCTTTGGCAAGTGAGAGCCAAAGCCCAGGCTGTTTGGAAACTGCCTCGGGCTGCCTCAGATTCCCACTGTGCTTGAGCCCAGGCTGACCCACCCACCTACGTGCCCATACACTGTGATGGACAGACAAGAGTGCAAAAGAAAAATCAAATGCAAGAAAACTCAGTTAGATCTACCAGACCTATACTGAACATTTCTAATCAAAACATAGAAGAGTCATTAGGATCAGAACACCAAAATAAAGCTATGAGTGATGCAACCCTGACCAAGCTACTGGTATAACTTGCAGAAAAGCAACAAAGGACTGATCACCAGGTGAATGCTGCCATCACTAGACTAGACCTAATAGATAAGAAAATGGAAGGAGTTCAAAGACAGTTGAGAGATATGAAAGAGACTGAAAAAAAAAGTGGACCTCAAAAATCAGCTGGTGATGCTAAATGAAGACATAAAGGAATGCAAGGATGAATTCCAAGGATCAACAAGAAAATCAGAAAATGATGTGAAAAGGGAGCTTGACAGAGGGATAGAAATTATACATAGAAAAGTAGTAGAAAATGTAAACCTAAGTAAACAAGTCCAAAACTCTCTAGAAGCTCTCAAGACTAGTCAGCCATGTGGTGGATAGAAACTCTGATCTGGAAGACAAAATGGAAGAAACAGCTCAAGAGTTCAAAAATTTCAGTAAGTTCAAAAGTTTCTGTGAACAGAGTATGAGGGAATTGTGGGATACAAGAAGGGAACAGTATTCCAAACAGACTGGACCAAAGGAGAAACTCTTCAAGACCTATTGTCATTAAGACTCTAAACACTGACACCAAAGAGAAAATCCTAAAAGCAGCTAGGGAAAAACAGCACACCACTTTTAAAGGTAACCCCATTAGAATTACTCCAGACTTCTCAATGGAAACCCTGAAAGCTAAAAGGGCCTGGAATGAAACACTGCAAAGCAAGAAAAATCCAACCCAAAGAGCTCCAGAAGGAAAGAAATAATTAAAGTCACAGCAGAAATTAATGAACTGGAAACCAATGAAACAATTAAGACAATTAACAAAACAAAGAGATGGTATTTTGGAAAAAATAAACAAGATTGACAAACCCCTGGCCAATTTGATCAAGCAAAAAAAAAAAAAAAAAAAAAAAAAAAAGAGATGCTTCAAATTAACAAAATTCAAAATGAAAAAAAGATCACAACAGACATAAGTGAAATTGGGAGAATCATCAGGACTGATTTCAAAAACCTCTACTCCACAAAACTGGATAATGGGGAGGAAATGGTTAAATTCCTGGATGCATACCATCTATCAAAGCTAAACTCAGAGCAGATTAATCTCCTCAATGAACCCATCACACTCACGAAGAGTGAAAAAGTAATAAAAAACCTCCCCAAAAAGAAGAGTCCAGGACAGATGGCTTCTCTGCCGAATTCTATCAAACCTTCATGGAAGAACTCAAACCAATCTTCCTAAAACTGTGCCACACAATTGGAGAATTGGGAAAGCTATCCAACTCTTTTATGAAGCAGGTTATCACCCTAATTCCAAAACCAGGCAGAGATGCCACAAGGAAAAAAAAAAAATTACTGGCCTATTTCCCTGATGAACTTAGATGCAAAGATCCTGAACAAAATCCTCGCAAACTGAATCCAAGAAAACATCAGAAGCATTATCCACCTTGACCAAGTGGGATTCATCCCAGGAACACAAGGGTGGTTCAACATACGGAAATCTATCAATGTAAAATACCACATAAACAAGGTTAAACATTAAAACCATATGATCATTTTGATAGATACAGAAAAGGCCTTTGCCAAGATACAACATAACTTCATGATCGAAACATTGGAGAGAATTGATATGGTTGGTTCATATCTTAACATAATAAAGGCAATATACAAAGCTCCTAAGGCCCAAATAATACTTAATAGAGAGACACTGGAGGAATTCCCATTAAGATCAGGAAAAAGATAGGCTTTTCCACTCTCACCTCTGCTCTTCAATCTAGTACTGGAAGTCCTAGCTCAAGCAATAAGACAGGAGAAGGAAATAAAAGGATACAATTTGGAAAGGAAGAAGTTAAGTTAGCTTTATTCGCTGATGACATGATTGTATATGTAAGAGACCCAAGAGACTCCATCCCAAAACTCATGAACGTGATTAACTCCTATAGCAAAGTATCATGATACAAAATCAGTGCACAAAAATCATTAGCCCTTCTATATGCAAATGACAAAGATACAGAGAGAAAAAAAAAGGGACATGGTCCCATTTTCAATAGCAACAACAACAACAAAAAATACCTTGGAATAACATTAACCCAGGAAGTGAAAGATCTATATAATGAAAACATAAAAACACTCAAAAAATAAATTGAGGAGGTGATGAGAAAATGAAAAGACCTCCCCTGGTCTTGGATAGGCAGAATTAACATTGTGAAGATGGCAACCCTACAAAAGGCAACATATAGATTTTATGCAATTCCAATTAAAATCCCTACAGTGTTCTTCACAGAGATAGAAAAAAAATGATCTCAAATTTCATATGGAAAGGCAGAAGCCCTTGCATATCCAAACATATCCTCAGCAAAAGAAATACCTCTGGAAGCATCACGATACCTGATTGAAAGCTATATTACAAAGCCATAGTAATAAAAACAGCATGGTATTGGGATATAAACAGGAGTAGAGTCCAGTGGAATAGACTTGAGGACCCGGACTTTGGGTCAAGCAACTATAGCTACTTGATATTCAACAAAGGCCCTAACAATATAGGCTGGAAAAAAGACAATATCTTCAACAAATGGTGCTGGACAAACTGGATAACCATGTGCAGGAAACTGAAACTTGATCCACACATTTCACCATGCACTACACTCAAGTGCAAATGGATCAACGACCTCAACATAAGACGAGAAACTCAACTAGTACTGGAAGAAAATTTAGGAAGTACTTTCCATGCTATAGGAATGGAAAAAGACTTCCTGAACAAAACCCCAGTAGCTCATGATCTTAAACAGTCGCTCAACCAATGGGATCATATGAAGGTGAAGAGTTTCTTTACAGACAAGCATACAATAAGCAAATCCAATAGATGACCCACAGAATGGGAGAAAGTATTTGTGGCTTATTCAACTGACAGAGGTCTAATTTCTAGAATCTACAAAGAACTCAAAAATCTAAACAGTAAAAAGTCAAACACCCCATTCACAAAATGGGGCAAAGAGCTGAATAGGCAGTTCACAGAGGCAGAAATACAAATGGGAAACACACACTTAAGAAAATGTTCATCATCCCTAATCATCAGAGAAATCCAAATTAAAACAACTATGAGATTCCACCTTACCACAATAAGGACAGCAAACATCAAAAAATCAAATGAAAATAAATGCTGGCCAGAATGTGGAGAACTAGGAACACTTATCTACTGTGGGTGGGAATGTAAGATGCTACAACTACTGTGGAGAGCAATATGGAGACTCCTGAAAAAGCTGACTATAGAGATACCAACAGACCCAGTTATTCCCTTACTGGGCATCTATCCTAAAACCTTCAAACTACAAGCCAGAGAGATTTTCTCAACCATGTTTGTAGCGGCTCAATTCATAATAGCTAAGAGCTGGAATCAACCCAGATGTCTATCACTGGAAGAATGGATAACTAAGATGTGGTATCTCTACACAATGGAATTCTATACAGCAGTAAGAAAAAATGACACAAAGAAATTTGAGGAAAAATGGTTGAACCTGGAACAGATCATTCTCAGTGAACTTACCCAATCACAGAAAAAAAAAAAAAGCCACATAGTCTCACTCATCTACAACACCTAACCTGAATCTACCCAAGATACCTTACATACCCAGCAAGCATCTCGTGGACTAGACAATAGGATGGGTGTGGAGGGAGGGGAGGGCTTTGAAGGGGTGGGAAACACTAATCTAGACCCAAATGGCAATGGTACCATAAAATTCTACTTCCTAAAAAGCAGACCAAATGGCTTAACCTTCACCAGGCCCTTAGAGGGAATATCTGAACCACAAGATTCTGGAGAGGGTATGATGAAGACTGACCTTAGTCTTCTACAGCTTCTCTCCCTCCCTCCCTCCCTTTCCCCCTCTCTCTCTTTCTCTTCTATCTTGTATATTAGTTATCTTTTTCTTCCTTTTCTTAGTGGGCATTGACCTGTAACTCCCAGTACCAGCATATGGCTATCATCCACAATGAGCTTTTGATCAGAGAGACCTACAACTTTTCCTAAATCTAAGACATATTTCTGTCCAAGGACTTGATGACTCACCAAAGGTTAGTGTTAAGACCCTACTGCTAAAGACACCTTATGCGGCTGACACGTAAAATGGAATGGTATGGCTGGAACCTGGAAGAGTGTCAGTCCCCAGACATAAAAAATTAATTAAAAAATTATACTGGCAATTAAAAAAATGAATACCTCAAAGTAATACTGTATAGTGAATGTTTGACCCTTTTGTGCAATGTAAAATTCATGTTTGCAAAATTTTAAACTAAAACATTATAATTACAACACATAAAAACTCCTCTTGCTGGGCGTGGTGGTGCATGTCTTTAATCCCAGCACTTGGGAGGCAGAGGTAGGAGGATTGCAGTGAGTTCACACCAACCGTGAGACTACATAGTGAATTCCAGGTCAGCCTGAGCTAGTGTGAGACCCTACGTTGAAAAAAAGTTTTAAAAAACCTTCTCTCTCTTTCCCTCTCTCCCTCCCTCTCTCTCTCTCTTTCTCTCTCTCTCTCTCTCTCTCTCACACACACACACACACACACACACACACACACTCTCTCTCTCTCTCTCTCTCACACACACACCTTTCTGATATCTCTCATTCAGGTATGTCTTTTTAGCTATGCAGTGTTTTATGTGTGGAGTCTTGCTGTGACTATTTGGTGAACACTGAGTCCTGAGTTCACTCTTTATTAGGGACAATGTTGCTCCAGTAGTTAAGAAAGTAACATACAATTTACATTTTGGTAGTATTTTCAAAATATTTCAAGGATACTTTAAAGTATAAATTTGAGTTTTGACATGTACAGTTATATTTTTTCAAAGCAGACATTACACCATCTCATAAGATATCCTAAAACCACCTTACCTTTTCTACTTGTCAAATTGAGCTATGATCATGATTTTCTGTACAATTTCCAAGTAAAATGGCAACAGACTATGTCATCATTATGCACATTCAATCAATTTTTTTTGATTTTTAAACAATAAATTGAAATTCCCAACAACAAATTGGAAACATTTTTATCCTCTACATTTCACAGTCTCAACAATCCAGATTTAATGACTTCAAAAGTGTCAATTACACATTAAAGTTAACATACATAAAAATATTTAGGGAGGCTGGAAAGATGGCTTAGCACTTAAGGTGTTTGTTCGTGAAGCCTAAGGACTGAGGTTCAATTCACCAGAATTGAAGCCAGACACACATGATGCTGTATGTGTATGGAGTTCGTTTACAGCAACTCTATGCCATGTAATGCCCAGTCTCTATCTCTCTCCCTCTCTCATTCATAAATAAATAAACATTTAGGGTCTGGAGTGATGGTTCAGCAATTAAGGCACTTGCCTGATAACCCCAATGACCTGAGTTCAATTCCCCAGTTCCCACATAAAGTCAGATTCATAAAATGGCACATGCATCTGGAATTTGTTTGCATTGGTTGGATGTCCTGGATAATTTCATATATCATTTCAAGATGAAATGGTGAGACTATTGTATCATTTTATTTTCTTTCCATTTTTAGAAGAACCTCATGGATATCAACAACAGAAGGTAATATTTTGTATTCATCTATGAATCACTAAGCTGGTGATTTCAGAAAAATACATGCATTATTAATTTTCTACTCAAAATAATTTAGGTAACCAAGGAAACAGAACACACCCTTCAGAGGAAGCACACATGATGACTTGGAGATTTCTCAAGATAGGTAATGGTGTCACCACCATTTTGCCTGCACACTTATTAATACACTTGTGATTTGGCAGTGCTTTCATTTCTGTGGAAAGTGTGTGAGGACAATAAAAATACCCAGATAACAAATGTTTTATACTTGATACTTGAATGTTTTATGCAATGTAAAAATCATGCTTTAAAATGTGTAAGCTAAGGCCAGGCATGGTGATGCATGCCTGTAATCCCAGCACACAGATGGCAGAGGTAGGAGAATCTCCATGAGTTTGAGGCCACCCTGAGACAACATAAGGAATTCCAAGTAAGGCAGGGCTAGAGCAAGACCCTACCTTGAAATACAAAAACAAATATTGTAAGCTAAATCATGCAATTAAAATACATGAAAACTCATTTTAACATACAAATAGCTATTACACAGATATGTATTTTTAGCTATGTAAGGCTGTCTGTGGAATCTTGCTGTGAAATTTGGTAAATATTATGCTATGACTTTATTATTTTATTAGGGATTTATTACTTAATGATTAATAAAGTCATAGATAAGTTAGTTTCCAGTTTGACTATGTTTGTGAAATAATTCCTATGGCTTTAATTTCCAGTGTACCTGCAAGTATAGATTTATGGTTTTACATTTAGTTTTTCATATCGTTTTTAAAACAGATACTGCAGAACAACATAAATTAACTATCATGGCAAAAGTGAACTTTTCCTTTGTTAAAAAGAAATCTGATCATGATCTCATATATTAGAACTGAGGAAAATGGTGTGAAAGCATTTCTTCATTATGCATATATGATTTTTTTCTCTTTTCAGTTTTACATGAAATAGATGGAATATCAACAACATGAGGCAACATACAATAAAACGTACAATAGTTATTACTTGTCTCTTCAAATCCTGGTAGGAAAACAAGGACAGAGACTCTATCAGTAGGCAAGAAGCACCACTGGTGAGGCCTGTGGGACAACAAGAGAAAGGTGTACTAGTCAGGACACTTACACTGTGACGACAACGCATACCTACTACCCCAATGGAACCAATGTTTCATACTTCACGTTTGACAGTTGTATGCCATGTAACAGTGATGATTTCCAAAAATGAAAACATGATAATGAAAACATAAAAATGTGTCAATATTTTGCTGTACTGAGCTCTATCATCCCGGTTTTATTATTTAGGACTGTAAGCCTTTTCATCAAATGTTGCATTGACAGTTTGATCAACACTGTGACATGATTTTATTGTTTATTAGAGATTATTTAACTCTGATTCAGAAAGTCACAGTGATGGGGCGTGGTGAAAAACACTATTAATCACAGCACTCAGGAAACAGACATAGGAGTTTTGCTGTGACAATGAGGCCACCCTGAGACTAGATAAGAATTCCAGTTCACTGTGGGTTTGAGCAAGACACTACCTCAAAAACAAAATCAAAACAAACAAAATAAAGTCATAGATATACTGACTTTCCTGTTGTGTACGATCTGTTTGATACGTATGTCTGTTTCAGTAAATGTCAGTCGGCCTCACAAGTATAGATTTGCATTTTGTCATGTAGAGTTCTACTATTGTGTTTTGAAGCAATCATTGCACAATCACATAAATTAGATACCCAGGAAACACCTTAAATATTTTTCATTACTAAATTGTGCTATGACCATAATTTCCTACATTGATTCTGAGTTAAGTGATAACACACAACCTCATCATCATGCATATTCAAACAGTTCTATTTATAATTTTAGGATTTCATGTTGGACATCAAAAACACGAGGTCATACTTCTTACTCAACTTTGAGTCACGAAGCTGGTAAAGCTGGAACCGTACCTGGGTGGTTGGGCTTTGGGGCAAGTGTCTTTACCACTGAGTCGTCAATCCAGCCCCAACATTCTCAAAAGAAAAAAAGGTTGAAGAAGAAAAGTGCACCGCGCATGCTCGGAGCAGGGCGGGTGTTGGCTGGGGGCGGGGCATAGGCGGCCGCACATGCGCACAGCGCCCTGCGTGCACTATGACGTCAGCCCGGGGCGGCGCGGCGGCTCCGCGTCTGTCGTCGCCGTGGAGACGGAGGCTCCGCCCCGGGGGATGGGCGCCCGCGGACCGGACCTGAGCCGGCGGCAGCGCCCGGGGCCGCGGGAGGCCGAGCCGTGGACCGCGCGGTGTCGGCTGCCTCAGCCCTCAGGCGACGGCGGACGGACGCGTGGACCGACCTGGACCGCGGAGCTTCAGCTCCTCACAGGTGCGCGCGGCGCCCAGGGCTGGACGGCTCGGCCCCGCGTCCCGACCGCGGGCGTCCCGACCTCCAGGCCGGCGCCTGGCGAAGACCCCGGTTCTCTGCAGACCCGAGGGGGCCGAGCCCAGGTCTGCGTCCTGCTGCGTCCAGCCGGTGCCTGGGAAGTGAGGGCCAGGCCGAGGCTTCTAGAAGCAGAGGCTCCGGTCGCGCGGAGGATGTCGATCCAGTTGGGCGTTGTTAGAGCTGGTTTGGGGCCGCGTCCTAAGGAGCTTAATGGTCCCAAGTTGTCACTGTGCAATAATTAGGGCCGTGCGACTTCCTGATGAGTATGCACTCAGGGACTTGAAGAAGTCGGAATGCTACAGACACAAGGATAATTGATAATATAAGATTAGTTAATAGTACTATTATGAGACTTTTCTGTCACCCTGTCAATGGTTGAAATCTACCCACTGATAAAATTAATGAAGTGATTACTATAATTCCTGATTTATTGCATATGTGGGAGGGAGACACAATAGTAAAGGTGAAATTAATGTTAAGTATAAAAATTACTGGCGTTAATATAAAGAAGTCAATGAGTATAATAGATTCTAAAGTGATGGCTATTATTTGTTGTATGTGAACTTTAGATGCATAAACTAGGTTTTTTTGTGATTGTGTTTGATTTAGCCCTCCTCAGCCACCAAAAAGTTTAGATCAATGGTAGGGTTTAGAGGGTATTAGTTTCAGTGATGCTGACAATAGTTTTACAGATGTTAATGATACCTCTTGAGTACTTCTGGTTTTCAGAAGTGGAATGGGGACAGGCCTCTTTTCATTACTAGTGGTAATGTTAGGAGCAAGCGTGCAATTTCATTGTCTGATTTATGTAAACGTCCATGGCCTTGAATATATAAAGTTGATTCAAATGGTTGATAAGAGAAGGATTGAGGTGGCTGCTTACTTATGTGGAGTGGGAATTTGCTGTTTCAATTAGGATTGGATAATTACTAAGCTGTGTATTTCAAGGCCTGCTCATATAACTAAAGCATGAGACCGAAAGATGGTGATTACGGATCCTGAGATTACTGTTACTATAATAAATATTACTCCAAACTTTTTTTTTTGTACAGGAAGGATATAAACCAACATTTTCAGTGGATGGACCTCCCAGCTTAATTATCTTATTTTACTTATGATATTGAGTTAATGCTAGGGGTATATATTTCATAATAAGTTTCTTAATCATACTGAAATCATGGGTATGATGCTGAAATTCATAAAAATAGAAATGGCAAGATTAATGTTTTAATTATGAAATAGAAGATTAATCAATTTTGAATAAGGGAGTTATAAAAGTACCTAAGAAGATAGTAGTAGTTAGGACATTTATAAGAATAATATTTATATATTCAGCTATAAAAATACTGTTAATGGGCCTGAAATACATTCTACATCAAAACCAAACACTACTTCAGACATCCCTCAGATCAGATAGGGCATGGTTGTTTTCTGTTAATAATATTATAGCTTAGGGTCTGGTGGGTAAACTCAGTCACGTTTATTCTTGTGTTTGAGTTGGTGAGGACCGAGTAAATGACCATGAAACAGGAGAACTGAGAGTACGGTGATCGCTGCTGACACCTCACGTGAGATTGACAGGGCTACAGCTGAAGTGCTTCAGTGAGTGCAGTTCAGAGTTTGATGCTGATAGGATGTAATGTACTGATAGACTTCACAGAGCCAAGGTGGATGCAATTCCTCGACCTATGTCTGAAAGTGGCTGGGGCATAGGTAGTGGGATCCATAAACTAAGTCTAGAATTGAAGCTAGGGTTGTGGCTACTATACATAGGGGACTAAATAGGGAGTTTGGGTGAAGGAGTTCTTTAATAAATAAGTTACAGCATAAGAATATGGTTGGAGAAGCCATATGGTTTGACAACATTTGACCCTTTTTGCTAGTTGTATATTTTCAGTAGTTTATGTTGGTGATTGAGATAAATAGTACTATGGTATTAATCAGATGTATTCATGTTAATGAGAAGAATTGAACCACTGAAAATTAAACTTTAAAGGTTATGTAATTGCCATTTCTACCACCTTAACAAGTCAAGTTCTTGAACAGGTTTGTTGTGGTTACATTCTTATTCCTGGGACAGAACACCTGACCACAAGCAGCTGATGTGAGGACAATTTTTTTTTTTTTGAGGTAGGGTCTCACTCTGGTCCATGCTGACCTAGAATTCACTGTGTAGTCTTAGGATGGCCTCGAACTCACAGTGATCCTCTTACCTCTGTAGTGTTTTGGGGGCATCAGGGACCTGGCCACCAACTCAATAGAAGGTATCCCATCCCTGGCACTGAAAATTTTCTAGTAGCAATCTATGTCTCCTGAGTGTTCCATTGTCTAAAAATATAGGTTTCCATCTAACTTATTGCCTGGCTTTTATCCTTGTAGATTTTGATTAGCCCTTCCTCCACCTTTCCTTACTCAGTCTCTTCCCCTGACCTCACTTAGGCCTTATCACCCCCATGAATTGTTGTTCTACTTACATATATACATACATGCTATTAAATCACCCTCCCTCCCTTTCTATTCCCTTTAAATCTCCTTTCTATTTTACTGGCCTCTGGTACTGAATTTTATTCCTACTCACATAAAAGTCCAATAATTTGTAGCTATGAGAGAAAACTTGTGACATTTGGATTGCTGGGCCCGGGTTAACTCACTAAGCATAATCCTTTCCAGATCCATTCACTTTCCTGCAAATTTCACAACTTCATTTTTCTTTACCACTGATTAGAACTCCATTGGGTAAGTGGGCCACATCTTCATTTTCTACTCATCAGTTGAGGGACATATAGGCTGGTTCTATTTAACAGCTATTAGGAATAGAGTGACAATAAACATAGTTGAGCAAGTTTCTCTAAGGTAGTGAGATGAGTTCTTAGGATATATGCCTAGGAGCTGGGTCACATGGTAGATCTATTTTTAGCTGTCTCAGGAACCTCCACAATGGTTGGTCTAGATTGCATTCCCACCAACAGTGTAGAAGGGTTCATCTTTCTCCACATCTTTGCCAGCATTTGTGGTCATTTTTCATGATAGTAGCCAATCTGACAAGACTAAGATGGAGTCTCATTGTAGTTTTAATCTCCATTTTCTTGATGACTAGGGATGTAGAACATTTTTTTAGATGTTTATATGCCATCTGTATTTCTTCTTTTAAGAACTCTCTATTTACTTCCATAGCTCATTTTTAATTGGGTTGTTTGATTTCTCATTATTTAATTTTTTGAGTTCTTTTTATATCCTAGATATTAATGCTCTAGCAGATGTATAGCTGGCAAAGATTTTCTCCCATTCTGTAGGTGGCCTCTTTATTCTATTCACAGTGTCCTTTGCTATACAAAAGCTTTGTAATTTTATGACATCCCAGCAGTTGAACTGTGGTTTTATTTTCTGAGTAATTGGCGTTATATTCACAAAATCTTTGTCAATACCAATATGCTGAAGGGTTTCCCCTACTTTTTCCTCTAGTGGTTTCAGAGTTTCAGGTCTGATAATAAGGTCTTTGAACCACTTGGACTTAATTCTTGTGCATGGGGAGACATAAGGATCTATTTGCATCCTTCTACAGATATGTATTCAGTTTTGCAAGCATCATATGCAGAGGAGTCTGGTTTTTTTTTTTTTTTTCTATTTCTATGAAGAATGCCATTGGAATTTTGATGGATATTGCATTAAATGTGTATGTTGCTTTTGGTAAGATTGCCATTTTTACAATATTGATTCTCCCAATCCAAGAACAAGTGATGTCTCATTTCCTAGTGTCTTCTGCAGTTTTGCACTTGAGTGTTTTAAAGTTTTCATTGTAGATATCCTTCACTTCCTTGGTTAGGTTTATTCCAAGATACCTTATTTATTTATATTTTTGATCCAATTGTGAATGGGAATCATTCTTTGATTTCATCCTCTGTGTGTTTGTTGTTAGCATATAGGAATGCTGCTGATTTATTTGTATTGATTTTGTATCCTGCAACATGGCTATAGGTGTTTATCACCTCTAACAATTTGTTGGTATAGTCTTTAGGGTCTTTTATGTATAGAATCATGTCATCTGCAAATAATGATAACTTGATCCCTTCCTTTCCAATTTGATCCCTTTTTTGTATGTCTCTTGACTTATTGCTATGGGTAAGACTTCCAGGACTATATTAAATGAAAGTAGAGACAGTGGACATCCTTGTCTTGTTCCTGATTTTAGCTGAAAAACTTCACACTTTTCTCCATGTAGTATTATGTTGGCTGTAAGTTTGTCATGAATAGCCTTTATTCTGTTGAGATATATTCCTCTGACAAAAGAAAGAGAGGAGACATAAATTAATGAAATGAGAAATAAAACAGGCACCATAACAAGGGATACCAGAGAAACTCACAAGATCATAGGAACATAGTATAAGAACATATACTCCAGTAAGTTGGAAAATCTGAAAGAAATGGATGATTTCCTTGATTTATATGTCTTATCTAAATTAAACTAAGGTGAAATTAACCACTTAAATAGACCTATAACAAGTATGGAGATCCAAGTAGTTATCAAAAATCTCTGAACCAAAAAATATCCAGGCCCAGATGGATTCACTTGTGAATTTTACCAAACTGTTATGGAAGAAAACACCATTGCTTCTTAAACTTTTCCATAAGATAGGAAAAAAAAAAAAAAAAGGAATCCTACTAAACTCCTACAAAGCCAGCATCACCCTGATACCAAAACTAGACGAACTTAGAATAAAAAAAGAAAATTACAGACCAATCTCCCTCATGAACATAGATGCAAAAATTCTCAATAAAATATTGGCAAACCGAATACAAGAATATATCAGAAAGATCATTCACCCTGACCAAGTAGGCTTTATCCCAGAGATGCAGGATTGATTAAACACGTGCGAATAGATAAATGTAATACATTATATAAATAGACTGATGGGCAAAATCACATGATCATCTCATTAGATGCACAAAAAGCATTTGACACAAAGATCACAGATCTTTGTCTTAAAGGTGAATCATTATTTGTCATGGGGAAATTTTCATTGCTTTAATTTCTGAATCACTGAGTACATTTTTAAAGATTCACAGCAGTAGTTAATTCCTGGATATTTCTACATTAAATCTGAGAAATAACTATAAATGTAGACCAAGTATTTCTTTTATTAATGAGCAAACTCAGGAAGTTAAGTATTTCGTGATAATTCTCTAAATAAAACTTTGATCACAACCAATAATTATTTCTGACTTATGTGGTATTTGTGCGTTTCTCTTATAATTACATAAAGCTATACAGATATTTAAAATACATTATATTTGTTTACTTGAAAGCAGAGGAGAGGGAGAGTTGGAAGGAAGCAGGGAGGGTGAGAGAGAGGGAATGAACATGACAGGGTCTCCTGACAGTGCAAATGAACTCCAGATGCATTTCCACTTTGTGCATGTGGTTTACCTGGGTACTGTTGATTTGAACTTGAAGTACCAGGCTTTGCAAGCCAGCATCTTTAAGTTTTGAGCAATTTCTCCTGTTCCCACTATATGTTTTCTATAAGATTATTTTGTGTAGCAAATAGATAACATAGTTGTAGGGGATATGTTTTTGATATAAATTGATAGTTGTGTACACAGGAGATGGGTTATGTTTTAAGGCTACTCAACTAAGCATTTATGTGCAAATAGCTTAAGTTGTAGCTAGAGTTTTAACCTCATTAATTTTCTTGTACTTTAAGAAAAATTTATGCGTGTTATTTATTTATTATTTATATATGTAGGAGAAGATTGGGTTCAGAAGGTCTCTTGTTGCTCTAAACAAATGTGAGATTTCATTTTGTCAGTGTTTGCATCTGCTTATACATGTGTGACTTGAGAATTAAACATGGTTTGTAGTCAAGCACCTTTAATGGCTTGCCATCTTCCCAACCCCCTTTTGCACCTTTTCAAAAGTTTCTTGAAATTTTTCATGTAGATCCATAATGTACTTTGATCCTAATTCCCTCTTGTTCCATCTTTAATCCTCTCTTCTCCATTGTCCTTCCACTGAACCACTTGTTTATTCAGCTTATCCCTCTTCTATTTTTAGGTGTTTTTTGACCTCCTTCATCATCCACCTGGAAAGGTTGATGTGTCCAACATTGTGTAGGTCTTGTGCAAGTAATGACACCTGCTGTGAGGTCATGGATACAAAGGACATGCCCATGCTGTTCCCTAACCTTGATCCCCGCTTCTTTCACCTAGCCTTGTCTCCCTCTAGGTCTGCATTTCCTTCCCCCTTGCCTTCTTCATCAGCTTTTTCTGCCTTGTCTGCTCTTGCCCTGCCCTTGTCTTTCTGCTCATCCTGAGCTTCAGATTCCATCCAGGATGTCACTGGTGCTGCAGAACTGAATCTAAGCAGCAGGTTTTGCAAACAAATGCATTTCATTTTCCCAGCCTCTGCTTGTTTACTACAGGATCTTAATTTGTAGGTCAAGTTGACAGGTAACTCATGGTGCAGGCTAGACTAGCCTCCCACCTGCAGGAATATTCACAGCTCAGGCTCCTTTGTCATGGGTTTACAAGCACAATTTCCCTGCTCCATTTACTCTATCTTTTGGTCCTTTGTGTGTAAGAATAAAACTTGAGATTTTCACTTGATGGTAACATGATTTTGTTATCTTCTGGGTCTCTTGGAGTCATGTAGCAATGCCTGTCATTATTTTTGGTTGTGTCACCTTGCTGCGGGAGTCTCTGTTTGGTGCCTTGTAAGAAGTCAGGATGCTACCAATTTGATCCTTTTCTGTGCAGCACAATCAAGAAGAAAGTATTACAGAGACCAAAATACTAGCACTGATGTGACCGAGAAGGGCAAGTGGAAACCTTAAAAGCACCTTATGTGGGATGATGAAAAATATAAAATAATAACTATTGGAAATTTGTTAGAAAATTAATCAGAATACAGATTAGCCTGATGTAAATTGGTTGATGACCTGAATGTTTTTCACATTTTAAAACATGTAAATTTCATGTAGTAAAAGACAGTGTAAGATTTCTGTATTATACCATTTGTTGACACTAATTTACATTTTAATTTTTTAATGCTACTTTGTGTGTATTTATTCTGGCTGTGTTTTATAACTTTCTTTTTAACAATTAACTCTTAAAATTTTTCCCCTTTCTCATTTTCCATTTAAGTCTCTAGAGCCGTAAGAGTTAAGTTATCAAAGAATACCAAAGAATCTATTTTTTGTTATTCTGACACTAAACTCAACTCTACAATATTTTTCTTTTTCATAGCCTGTATGCTGTATTTGTTTTTGAATATCCACTCTTTCATCTGTCAGGCTACTCAGTATTTCTTTATAGGTTGTAAAAAATAACATTCACATTTTAGAAAAATGTTCTGGGTATGCAAACAAAAAATGTTTACCTCATATTCATTCTGAAAGATTTCATGATTTTTCCCAGAAAGTCGTGAGTTAACAAAGTGAAATCAAATGGAATCGTGTGATTATTTAACTCAAGAAGTGGCCCTATGCTCATTTGCAGTTTTGCTTTAGCAGTACCATGTTAATCATCCACCACACACCATCCACCTCTTTTTGACACCAGGTCTCTATTTGCACCAGAGCTCACCAACTCACCTAGTAGGATGGCTAGTCAGGGAGCGCCAGAGTTCCCGGTGTCTCCTTGTACCTGAAGGTCACATTAAAGCTCTTCTTCACGCTTCCTATGCACATCCACAGAAATGCATGTACTGCTGAAAATGTGCACTCATGCATGCATACACACACACACACACACACACACACACACACTGAAGCACACTTCATACATACATATTGCTCTTTCTCTTGGCCCTCCTGTGGGACATGATCTTCCTACTCTTTTCCTGTTTCTCTTCCTACCATCCTCCCTTTTCTGTTCCTTCTCCTGATCCTCCTCCTCCTTTTCTCCCTCCTCATGCTTCTTCGCTTTCTATCCTTCCACCACCCTTCTTTCTCCTTCTGCTGAGGCTGCAGGCCTGAGTCCCCTTGTCCCCCTTTTCAACAACAGCCTCATCCCCAACACTGCCACATCCATAGCTCTCCTCCGTATCTCCTGGGAAGCGTGTGATCAACCTGTCCTCTCTTCCCTCTCTCAGCCTGCACTGCCTTCGGGACTTCCTCTTGGGTCCACATTGCCTATGATTCTAATACATTGCACACCACCTACATCCAGCCCTGTTTCACTTACTGTGAGGTCACAGTGGCCCAACCCTGGTAACGGTAGTTTGCAGACGTTTATATGATGTATTCTGTTTTGTTTCAAATAGCCTGTGGGTTGAAAAATGACATAATATTTTGTCTTCTGGCCTCAAGTAGCCATGTAACTACTCTATTATCAATACAATAATTATTTATTATAAGTATTTATTACATCATTATATTCATGGAGGATTTCATGTCAGTTTTACTTCATTCAGTTTATCTTTTATATACGGTATCATGAAGTATTTGACTTGTTGCTCTTTACTTTGATACTAATTTAAGTTTACAGTGCAGTGTTGGAAACATTCTTCGGTGGCCAGGTGCCTGATTTCCCATAGCCAGGCTGCATTGCTACTACTTACATAGCTAAGGACATACCAGGGCCTTGGCCTACTGTAGACTCCAAGTGTTTACATCCTAACACTTGCTCCTTTTGAATCGTCAGGAAGTTAGCTCCAAGATTCCTTGAATTCTGCAGGTATGAGTGTGGTCTGCGGAATGGCAAGATCTCAGTGCAGATGACTAGGAGGAGGCAGGCAGGAGTGCAGGAGCACACACTGTGACTGACTGTGTCTGTCCTTCTCTGCTTTGCAGTTGAGCACATTTCCAAAGGAACGGTTGCTTGTGTGCGACCAATGCCTTCATCCTGGATGACACCTGCAGAACGTACAAGATGGCCTATGTCATCCTGTGCATCCCCAGCATGTCTTAGGACATCCGCAATCACCACAAATGCTACAAGATCCTGAGGCAGCTCTTTGACCAGGTTCCTGCCAAGCTCAGGTGTGAAATGCTCTTCTGCTCCGGCCAGGACATCGACTGCATGGAGTGGCAACAACAGACCATTGTGCCTGCATACTCCTATGAAGAGTGGATGAAACCCAACTGCTTGACTTTACAGGACTCCTGCAAGAGGGATTTTATCTGCAGGTAAGTGCTGGCAGTGGGTGAAGTTCAGGGGATCCATTGCCTGCTGCTCAAGCTGCTAGGCTGCATGTTTCTGTGTGCTCTCAGGGCCAGCAAGGCCAGCACTGGTTCTGGAATGACTTGATGACAGCCTGACCTCTGCATCTGCAACATGGCCTTTCCTAGCTGTTAAGGTGTTCACCCTAGGGATGGTCCTCTCTTTAACTGGTTAATGCTTTGAGGCCATTGTTGGATGGAGAAAATCCTATGACATAAGCTAGGGTGGTACTTGATTGAGGCAGGTTTGTAGACATGAGCATATTCTTTAAGTATTGGGGGCTGCCAAGCCAGGCATGAACTAGGAAGAGATAAGGAGGCTTTTGATATTCAGAAAAATTGAAGAGTTGGTCAGTGGGTGTGCACTGTAATCAGCACAGAGGAGGACCACTTTGAGAATGCTGAGGTCTGTTCTGGACAGTTCTATAGCCCTTCTTCCAGACCTCAACCTTCATCAGAAATCCTGCTGAGTGTGAGTGTTGTTGAAATCATTTGCTCCCTTGTCATTTTTGTCCAATCATTGATTTATTTTAATGTTTAAAAGAGTCCACAAGCACATTCTCTGTGTTTAAAAAAAATCACAGGAACAGAGATATAGAATTGGTTTGAATAAGGGAGCCTTTTTCAGTCTACTCCTGCCCAGCTAGTTCCCCAGGAACCACTGGCATTGACAAGCATGCTTCCAGAACTTAGTACAGAATTCTGCTGCTCCTGGAATCAAGTCGATGCCGCTAGGCAGAGACCAAGTCTGCACACTCACACTCTGCTGTGCTTCTTCAGAAATGTGGGGTGGATCCCAGCTTGGAGTTTCAGATCTTATTGCCAAACACCTACACTTTCTACCCAGGGCAGTGGCAGGAGACTTCAGTGGCATCTGTGATAGAGTCCTGCTTGCTCAGCAGGTGTGTGGCAGGTGGACAAGTAGTGCATGTGACTGGGTGCTTGTTTTCTTAGAGATCCTTTGTTTCTGAAGGCCAGAGAGCAGGAACCACGTGGGACATGTCAGCTGAGGTTCTGCTCGGTTTGTCTTATCCTGGTGACACGAGACTCCATTCTTTATTTAAACCAGAGAAAAGTGAATGTTCTTATTATTGTATAGCCCTCTCATGTTGAAGATTTTCAGAGAGTAATTTCTTTCCAATTTGCTTTTAAGTTAGAAGTAGCTGATCTGTTTTATAAGGAGAATTCCAATGATCAAACACCATAGGGACAGCTTGTGTTTTGGGAGGAGTCAGGTTTTCTCAAAGTGTAACTCCAAAGACTCTTCCCTGCTACCTTACTCCTAGTCCATTGGGGCCCTCTTTGCTGTGGGTTAGGCTTTAGGTCCTTCTGGGAAAGGCAGGCTGAACAGGATAGAAGTGGAGCAGTGGAGCAGCCTCTATCCATTGTGCTAATTGGAGATGGGAAAGAAGGTTTACCCTTCTCTGTCCAGAGGTGTGTCTTACAATGTGACTTTTACAGAAGGTCTTTGACCCACCTACATGGAATGGAAACTCATCTTGAGTTGCAGACTTGCATTCTCAGGGCTGCTCATAGGTCAGTTTCTGTGAATTCGTTATATCACACTGAATTCCTGCTCATCTTGGAGTTTGAGGATATGAGTTTGAGGTCCTGGAGGAGGAGGCAGAAGGAACCTGGAAATTACAGGATTGTTTGCCTGCTCCCACGGAGCTCAGACTTGATCCCAGGAATTGGGACATACTCCCTATAGCATGGGACAGATGCACGTGGGGGGTAGGTAAGAAATGAATAAGGGGCCCAGGACAGCTTTTGCTTAATCACTGAGTGCCTCCACACTGCCCGGGTCAGGGTGGTGTGCACAGCAACGTCCATGCAGTGTGGTGGGGGCTCCCCAGGCCAGGGGACCATTGGTGTTCATGTTTGCAGTGCTGCCATGTTGGCCTGGGTAGAATTCAGAAGCTATTCTGAGAGTCCAGAGGGAGGCTTGCCAGGGAGCTTTGCAATGATAAATTTGTCACAGCATAACTGATGGGTTTTGTACCCTGTCTTGAGTCTTTCCAGGGAAGATGAATCAGGGATTTCCCCTGGTGTTGCCCATTGTAAAGTTACTTATTCCATAATTTCCCTCCAGTGTCTGGGCTTCCTACCATGATTGCCCACTCCTTGTCTAATGTGGTATTTGAGCAGCTTAGGATGGCTTTCAGCATTTTCTTCATCACATTTTTATTATTCTTGCCTTGAATTTTATGCCCTTTATTTTCTCCCTTTTCAGTCCATCTTGTCATTGCCTAACTACCCAGGGCAGGAGCTGGTAGTGACAGGAGCCTGGAGTTTCCTTTAATTTCTCTACAATCCCAGGCTTGACTCCGCTGCTATTACTTCATGGCTCATGTGTCTATCCCCAGAGGGAAAGAATGGACCATTGTACGTTAAACACCACCCCTGTAAAACTCAAACTTTTAAATATATCATTTTGGCCCTTAGTCCAGTGCGCATCAGATGTGACCAAGTTATTTAAAATTTCCCGGAATGTAATGTTTTCCTAACTTCAGCCTTTGCTTCTTCCATGTGCCTGTGCACAAAATTGGACTCTTCTGCCTCGTACCCTCTAACAGATGTGAAGTAAGTTGGGCTTTTCCTTTTGCCTTCGTTTTCTTTTCTACTCTTTTCTAGTAGGGAAGTTGACTGGCTCCTTTCCTCTTTGGATGGTTGCGAAAGGACTGAGCTTGCATGTTTGGGCCTCCAAGCTTATCTTCAGCATAGCACACAGCAAGGTGTTATAAGACACCATAATGGCATCTCAACTACAGGAACTCCTCCCTGGAGCACAGCACCTCCTTGCCAGCTCCTTGCAGCTTAACTTCCCTTACTGCCTACAAAGGTGTCAGTCCTGAGTGTGTCCAATAGGAGGCATTCTTTATTCCTGATACAAATTGTTTTATATACGAAATTTAAATTCATACCTTGTCTTCTCTTTCCTAAATTGTGACATTCAAAGTATGCTCAGCACTTGCACACTGACTCAGAATGTCATAAATATTTCCTGTCTCTCTTCTTTTTCTAATTAACCACTGACATGCCTTGGCTAGCTCATTGGCAAGATGCCTAGCATCCTCCTTTTGAGCATGACCCCCGTATTTTCATGTAAGTATAACAGAAGTATTTTCATGCTCAGTTTTAGGGCCAAACAGGGCACCTGGACACCAAGCAGCCCACCTGCCTTGTGGCATTCACTGACACCACATGCTGCCACTGTTGATAATAGCCCTGTACTTGCTTGAGGGCTATAGGGGGCTGTGGTCTCTTGGTCAATCTGTATGTGCACAAGAGACACTGCATCCTTGGGTGTCACGTGCTACTCAGAGCATACTCAGTCATGGAACCATTGTTTGCCAAAGCATGCTTTTTTTTTCTTTAAGGGGGAAGTCCTAAGGGGCTCCATCCAGAGTAAACTGGCCACCTCAGCAGTCACCCAGCCTCTTCCACTCCTGGCAGTGTGCTCCTGGAGGGGGGGTGAGTATTGTATAGGTACTTAGCACAGGTGAATCATAATTTTCCATTTCCTTCTATACGATGTTGGTAATGTTGTACCTCAGAAGGGAAGGAATGAGGGTCCCTGCTCTAGAACGTCTCTCCACAAAGCTTCCATGGCCACATGGATATATACTTTTGCTCCCAGGTTCCCATAGTGAGTCCCTATAGACTTCTTCCACAGACTCAACATATGATAATTATATCCCAGAAACCTTGAGGATTTGTATCAGAACCAAGAAGGTAACCATCTCTTGTTTCAGTTCTAAAAGATCAGTGCATGCAATTTATAAGCTTCCAAGCAAACCAGTGCCTCATTTTCCATACTGGATTGACCTTGTTGTACAGAATGGAAGTGTATTATTGTCCCTTTGTCAGCTGGGACATTTGGGGAAGCATGTCACAAAACAATGGAGTGAAGTATCTGCTGCAATGACTTTCTTAGTCTTAACAGTGGTAGAGTACATTTTTTTAAAATTAATTAATTATTTATTTATTTGAGAGCGACAGACACAGAGAGAAAGACAGAGGGAGAGAGAGAGAATGGGCGCGCCAGGGCTTCCAGCCTCTGCAAATGAGCTCCAGACGCGTGCGCCCCCTTGTGCATCTGGCTAACGTGGGACCTGGGGAACCGAGCCTCGAACCGGGTTCCTTAGGCTTCACAGGCAAGCGCTTAACCGCTAAGCCATCTCTCCAGCCCGTAGAGTACATTTTTAAAGTAAGAGAGAAATGTTTTATTTGCCTGGAATTAGACTCTCTTCTCATAGGAACTGTGAATGTTAATACATCCAGGGAATCTTTCAGTTCTTGGGTTTAAGATCCTAGACAAAATCTGTTCTAGGGTTAGGGATATAGATCAATTGGTAGAGTGCCTGCATAGCACTCATGAAGCCCTGTGTTAAAATTCCCAGTACTGTTTAAATTGGTTGGATGGTGGTGTACACCTGTAATCTTAGTACTTGCAAGGTGGAGGTAAGAGAATATGAAATCCAATGTTATCTTTTAATACATTGTGAATTTGAGGCCAGCCTGGACTACCTGAGAAACTGTTCAAGGGAAAATACCTGAAATATTCATTATCTGCATCTATCTTTGTTCTTTTGCATTTTAAACTTTATTGACAACATTCATGAATGCAAGCAGTATACCATCATTGTAATCATTTCCCACCAGTCTTCTAAATATCCCATTCATTAAGGCCCTTCTTTTTTCTAACCTGACTTTTATCTTGATATCATTTTTCCTGTGCCTCTTTTCTGTGTTCTCTCTTTGCAAATAAATGAAAATATTTTAAGAATGTGGTAGGAATTTTTTTCACCAGGGGAGTGGGTGACAAGAGAAATGGTCCAAAGACTGAACCTTGGGAACCTCAGGTTTATAATGAAAATATCTAAATAGGCCTTAGGTAGGAAGCTCGAGAATCAAATAAAGACACTTGTACCAATGAAGGCAAGGGTATTTTTTAAAAATATCTTTAATTGACAACTTCCATACTGATAAACAATATCCCATGGTAACTTTCTCCCTCCCCCCACTTTCCCACTTTGAAACTCCACTCTCCATCATACCCTCTCCCTCACAATCAGTCTCTCTTTTATTTTGATGTCATGATGTTCTCATGAAGAATAGTGGTCATTAGTGTCAAATATTTAGGACAGAAAAGATCAAGGGTATATTGGATTTGAACTTTTGTCTCCACGTCTCCAGTCCCATTTCTTCTTCTAAAAATATATATGTGGGGCTGGAGAGATGGCTTATGATTAAGGTACTTACTTCTGAATCCTAAGGACCCATGTTCTACTCTCTAGAACCCACATTTGCCAGACACACAAAGGTGATGCAAATGCAAGATTGCACGTGCCCACTAGGCAGTGCAAGTGTCTAGAGTTCGATTTCAGTGTCTGATGCCCTGATGCGCCAATTCTCTATCTCTTCTTTTGCTTGCTTACTGTAAAAAAAAATTTTAAAAATGTGTATGTGTGTGTGTTCATGTGTGTGCACCTCAGCATGCATTGTGGATGCAAGAGCACAACTCTGAAGTGTCTGTGCTCCAGTTTCTTTGACACAGGGTCTCTTGCTATTAGAAATGAATGGCCAACCTGCAAATGAATGTCTGACTAGCTGGTCTGTGAGCTTCAGATCCGTTTGTCCCCACCTCCCATTGTTTAAGTCTTAGTCTTAGTGTGCTATCAAAAATGCATATGTGGGGCTGGAGAGATGGCTTAGCGGTTAAGCTCTTGCCTGTGAAGCCTAAGGACCACAGTTCGAGGCTCGATTCCCCAGGACCCACGTTAGCCAGATGCACAAGGGGGCGCACGCGTCTGGAGTTCATTTGCAGTGGCTGGAAGCCCTGGCACGCCCATTCTCTATCTGTCTCTTTCCCTCTCTCTCTGTCACTCTCAAGTAAATAAATAAAAAAATGAACAAAAAAAATGCATATGTGAATTTATATCTCACTTTCCATGGATGCTAGGGACTTGAACTTAGGCGAGGAGGCTTTGAAATCAAGTGCCTTTAACCACTGGGTCATTTACCCAGGCATCTTTTTTGCTTCCTAATTATGTAATTATATATAGGTAGATAGATATAAATAGATATACCATGAATAATACACACACATATATACATACATACATATAAATATATATATATATGTGTGTGTGTATATATATATATATATATAATGTATATGTGTATATGATTTTAACATATTTATATCATTGAATGAGGGAAAACTTAACATTTGTTTTTCAGAGTCTGGATTGTCTTTCTTTTTTTTTTTTTTTTTTTTTAAGTCTTTGCTCACTTACACGTGTGTGAGAATGATCGTACCAGATCGTTTTGTCCCTGTCTCTGCGGATGAATTTTTTTTTTAAATTTTTTTTGTCATTATTTATTTATTTGAGAGCAACAGACACAGAGAGAAAGACAGAGGGAGAGAGAGAGAGAATGGGCGCGCCAGGGCTTCCAGCCACTGCAAACGAACTCCAGAAGCGTGCGCCCCCTTGTGCATCTGGCTAACGTGGGACCTGGGGAACCGAGCCTTGAACCGGGGTCCTTAGGCTTCACAGGCAAGCGCTTAACCACTAAGCCATCTCTCCAGCCCGTGGATTGTCTTTCTTAATATCATAATTACCAATTATATCAGTTTTTGACAAAGGATATAATTTCACATTTTGTTATGGCTAAAGAAAACACCATCATGTATTTGTGTAAATATTTTATCTGTTGACAAACACCTAAGCCAATTCCCTAATTTGTCTGTTGTGTATATTGCAGCAATAGGTATGAACAAGTGTGCAAGTTTATCTGTAGTGTGCTGACTTATATTTTTTTCCCTTTATACTTTGGAAGTAGTATTGCTGGGATATATAATGGAGCTAGTGCTCTTATTTAAGACAGAGCTTTATGTATCTCAAGCTGATCTAAAACTTACAACCTATCAGTTCCAGGAAGGAAATGGAACTGACAATACTTCTGTCTCACTTCCTGAGGACTGGCATTGCAGGTATGTGCAAATACACATAGTTTTACAAGGTTGGGGTTGATCCTAGGGATTCCTCCATGGTAAGCACTCTAATACAGAGCTGTGTATTCAGCTCATATTTGCTTACAGAACTGCAGCTAAATGTATCACACATATACTCACATTTCAATAATTAGTTTAGCACCATTCACAATAGAAACTTAGAGAACTGACCTAACTGTCAACAATAGATGGGTAATACGATATATATATATATATATAGATATAGATATAGATATAGATATAGATATAGATATAGATAGATAGATAGATAGATAGATAGATATATGATACACACACACACACAGTAGAATTGTTTACAGACATAAAGGTACAAAGTTATATTGTTTATAGGAAAAACGTGTCAAATAAAGAGAGTAAATTTAAATCACTCTTAGACAGATAACCATGTATTCCCTCATATGTAGTTCCTATAATTTACATATATACAAAAAGTTGTGTATGTATGTGTAACGTGAAAGTATGAAAGAAAATGTCTAGGGGACCAAAGAGAATTCACAAGAAAGGAGAAAGGTAGAAAAAGGTGGGTATGAGAGACTGAGCAGATATGCTTAATGATCAATATATACTTGTTTTAAAGTGTCTTTATATAATATCATGTACCATGATGATGTATATTATGATCATGAATGTTAACAATAATAATAATTTAAGAACAAATATAATGAATTTTGCTGTTTTGTAATTTAAAAACATATTTTATTAATTAGTTTGGTACTCAGTGAATACAGTCAGTTTGGCTCATCCTTGACCTACCCCCTCCCCTTGGCCCCTCCTTGGTGAGCTGTATGGGTCATGCATTCTGGAGTTAGCACTTAGTTATGGGTAGGATAAATGTCTCTGCATATCATGACCCAACATGTGGCTCTGACATTCTTTCCTCCCTCTCTTCTGCAGAATTTCCCTGAGCCATATTGGGTTCATTTTTGGCCTGCTTCAGTGATGAGGTGTTGAGGGCCTCTGGGTCTCTATTTGGTAGGGGTGGATTTTTCTCTGTGTCGATCTCCTTCACACTTGTGTTGGTACCCTGTTCACCAAGAAAACAGCACCCTTGCTTGTTTCACCAATTTTTCTTAGTTTCAGCCAGAGCCCTTTTGAGGTATGATGGTGTGGCTCCCTCCTTAGGATCTACATCTATCTGAAAAAGAGAAGTACATTCTGCAACGGAGAATAAGTTAGCACCAGGACAAATGAGATAACCCTTACTATATTTATAGAGTGTATACTAGGTGTAGGCCCTCTTGTACCCCAGGATTGATGGTAGCTTGATATTGGAGAGTGGGCTTATGTTTGGATATGGTTCTGACTTGTTTCCCAGCTCCAGCTATGGGTCCTGTACCACTGAGGGGAACAGTTAGCCAAATCAAGAGCAGTTGGTTCCCCACCATGGCTGGGTGCCACTATTGCACTTGTGTTGCACTTGATTCCATATCATTGCTATAAGGAATTGTGCAGCTACAAACATGGTTGAGCAAATCTCTCTGGCCT
This sequence comes from Jaculus jaculus, assembly GCF_020740685.1. Lineage (NCBI taxonomy): Eukaryota > Metazoa > Chordata > Mammalia > Rodentia > Dipodidae > Jaculus > Jaculus jaculus. The sequence continues at coordinate 717,898 of NW_025423490.1, forward strand.
GTGGTTTGAAGGTTTTAGGGTAGATGCCCAGTAAGGGATTCCGAGGTAGGGTCTCACTCTAGCTCAGGCTGACCTTGAACTCACTCTGTAGTCCCAGGCAGGCCTCAAACTCACAACAGCCCTCTTATCTCTGCCCCTTGAGTCCTAGTACTAAAGATGTGCACCACCATGACCAGCTAGGTCCAATTTTTATTTGCATAACCACATTGAGATGTGTGTACATGGTAGAAAGAAATGGAGTTTAAGAAAAAAAGGGGCCATTTCTATCTTCTGTTTCATGAAAACTTGTTACTTCTAAGGATGATATGATACCCATTTCAGTATCATTCAATGCATGAAAAATTTCTGTGTATTTATTTTTTCTTAGAATTTTAAACTGTTTTTCTAACAAACAGCCTTTTTAAGGGCTAGATACAGGGAATGGAAGAGGAACAATGTTTAGTTTGGAAATACTTACTCTCTCAAGGAATTTTCGATTCTGGGGGTTGGAGAAAGCCACTGGGGAGATCTTAAGCACATGTGTATGACATTTTGTAAATTATTATTTCTCATTGAAAGTATTCTAAGTCATATTCTCCTCTTTAAAAGATGATTAGAATTGCTGGGCGTGGTGGCATATGCCTTTGCTCCCAGCACTCAGGAGGTAGAGACAGGAGGATCGCCATGAGTTTGAGGCCACCCTGAGACTACATAGTGAATTCCAGGTCAGCCTGGGCTAGAGTGAGACCCTACCTTGAAAGATAAATAAACAAGCAAAAAGATGGTTAGAATCATCTTGAAGATCAGCATACCAATATACCAATTGTGGCTCAGGTGTCACTCCACTGGACAATACTAACATAGATTATTCTTCAGTTACTGTTTTTCTAGATTCCATAGTAACTACCATTTCTATTCAAAATCATCATGGCAACCAGATTCTTCATCCTGCCACATTATTGTTTTCCAAGACTGTACATTATTTAACATTGAAGTATTAAGTCAGTGCTATGTAGTGACATCTAGAAAGATATGAAAGTCACATTTACAGCATCTCCACACTGCACTGTGGTTATGTAGTCCTGATTAAATACTTTTTAGTGGGGACAGAGCAGACAGTTGGTTGAGGGTCAATAACTGAAAAATTATATCTTAGGAGACAAGATGATCGTAGCCCAAACTATTCCACTAAGCTGTTATTAAATGAAGGTGGCTACACAGAACAGGTAAAATAATGGGTGTGACTGTATTACAATAAAATGTTTTAAACCAAATAGAGGGGTCCTGCCTCATAATTGGTGGTCCCTGCTTTGTGAGGCCCAGAGGACACTCTTTCTTATCCTTTCCTAACTCTCTCCTTTGTCCTAAATATTGATGTGATGATTAAACTTTGAAATTGGATTCCATTCTCCCTTCAGAGGCCCAGGAATTCTTAGAGAAGTGACTTGTTTGAGGTGGATACTAGGAGATTACTTTTGGGCTTGGAACACTGAACTGTGTCAGAAAGTGAGGAACTTCTCAAGTTATTATGGAATGTCGATGACACACCAACAGCCAAGTGAAATCCTCCTGAAACAGTTGGTTCCTCCTGGCCCTTACTGGGACAGTTTTAGTATGAAAAAGATGATGCGTTATAACATTACAACCCTTCAAATAAAGCAACAATAGCAATAATAGTAATAGTAATAATAGTAAATACCATTAGAGTTCAAAATGACATTTACACAAGCATTCAAATATTTTCACACTTTTTAGGAAGAAGAGAAATTTATCCAATAGGAACTAAACAGTCTGATGGTGACTTTTTGTGCTCTGGCTGCAACATTTGTAAGTTTACATATTCACTGCTACAGATTTGAATTTTCAATCTGATGTATGGATTTGTAAATGGCATCTCATGATAGTTTCCTAATTTTAATATATTATAGTTAATGTCTGGTAGCAAATCAAAGATTAACTTAGATTTTTATCATCGACAGCATTGGAACAAGATTTGCCCATGTCAAGGGACTAATGTGATCATGATTACTAAATGTGGTAATACTCCTGTAACTGATTGGAAAAGGTTGTATCATGTCATTTAATATATAATTTTCTGACCTCCATTGACATTGTATCAATATATATCAAGCCCAGGGTGTTATGTATGCTGAATGCATGTTCTACTATTGAACTATGTACCCAGCTCCTGTATTTATGAGATTGATGTGCTGCCTACTGTACATTAGTACTGAGAGGGCGTACTGTTAGGGTGACATGACCCTCGGAAGTAAAAAGGCAGGAAAATCTACATTTGCTAGAAATCTAAGATGATCTGACTTCTTTTCTCTTGTCTAATTCACCAGACATTTTTTTTTTTCCAAAACAACCAGGCTCCTTCCTGAGAGGGAGGTCTTTCATAGAATTTAAACATTGTGGTTGGTCAAGATCAGACATCACAATGGCTGTATTAAGAGCCCAGACCAGGTGTTCTCACAGTAGATTGCATCACAATGGTTCTAGTGACATGTCTGGCCCTATCTCCTCATAATTCATGGAATCACAGTGGTTCTAGTAAGAGCCCAGGGCATGTCTCCTCACACTGAATGGCATCACAGTGGTTCTAGTGAGAGTGCAGGCTGTGTTTCCTCACAGTGGATGACATCACAGTGGCTCTAGTATGAGCCCAGGCCGTGTCTCCTCAAAGTGGATGGAGTCGCAGTGGCTCTATTGAGAGCCCTGGTGGTGTGTCCTCACGTTGGTTGACATCACAGCTGTTCTAATAAGAGACAGGGCCCTGTCACCTCACAGTGCATATCGTCACAGTGGTATTAGTGAGAGCCCAGTCAGTGTATCCTCACAATGATGGCATGACAGTGGATCTAGTGAGGATGCAGGCAATATCTCCTCAGAGTGCATGACATCACAATGGCTCTATTGAGAGCCCAGGCCTTGTCTCCTCACAGTTGATGGCATCACAGTTGTTCTAATTAGGGGCACAGCCCTATCGCCTTACAGTGCATAACATCACAGAGTTTGTAATGAGGGCCCAGGCCATGTCTCCTCACACTAAATGGCATCACAGTTGTTCTAGTGACAGGCCCAACTCTGTCTCCTGGTTCTAGTGAGAGCCTGGGCCATGTGTCCTCACAGTGCATGGGATCACAGTGGTACTAGTGAGAGTCCAGCCCATGTCTCCTCACAGTCGCTGGCATCACAATGGTTCTACTGACAGTATCGGCCCTGTTTCTTTTAAGTTCCTAGCATCACATTGTTTCTAGTGAGAGCCCAGTCCATATCTCTTCACAGTGAATAGCATCACAATGGATCTAGTGAAAGGTCTGGCCCTTTATCCTCATAGTGCATTGCATCACAGTGGTTGTAGTGACAGGCCCGGCCCTGTCTCCTCATAGTGCATGGCATGAGAATGTTTCTACTGAGAGCCAAGGCTGTTTCCTTATGGTAAATGACATCACAGTGGTTCTCTTGACAGACCTGGCCCTGTCTCCTCACAATGCATTGTATCACAGTCATCTTTTTTGAGAGTCTAGGCTATGTCTCCTCACAGTGGATGTCATCACAGTGGCTCTAGTGAGAGCCCAGGCTATTTCTCTGCACAGTGAATGACATCACCGTGTTTCTAGGGCCAGTCCCTGCCCTGTCCCTCCTAGTGCATGGAATCACAGTGGTTCTAGTGAGAGCCCAGGCCATGTCTGCTATCAGTGGATAGCATCGCAGTGGTTCTACTGTGAGCATAGCCCTTGTCTCCTCACAGTGGTTCGATTGACAAGCCTGACCCTGTCTGCTCACACTGCATTGAATCACTGTGCTACTAGAGATAAACCAGTCCATGTCTCCTCACAGTAAATGGCATGACAGTAGTTCTAGTGAAGAACGAGGCCATGTCTCCTCACAATTGTTGAGATCACAATGGGTGCAGTGAGAGCCTGAGCTGTATCTCCTCAAAGTGGATTGCATCACAGTGGTTTTAGTGAGAACCCAGCCTGTCTCAACACAGTGAAAGGTATCACAGTAGTTGTAGTGAGAGACTAGGCCATGTCTCCACAGAGTGGATGACATCACAGTAGTTCTATTGAGAGTCTGGGGCCTGTCTCCTTGAGGCACTGATTTACAGTGGTATAGTCAGTGTCTCAGAGTGATGGTATGACAGTGGATGTAGTGAGAACCCAGGCAATGTCTCCTCAGAGTGTATGACATCACAATGGTTCTATGGACAACCCAGGACATGTGTACTCACAATGGATCACATCACAATGGTTCTCTTGACAGGCATGGGCCTGTATCCTCACAGTGGATGGCTTCACAGTGGCTCTGTTCAGAGTCCAGGTGGTGTGTCCTCACAGTGGATGACATCACAGCAGTATTAATGAGAGACAGGTCCCTGTCACCTCACAGTGCATTGCTTTATAGTGGTATTAGTGAGAGCCCAGTCTGTGTGTCCTCACAGTGATGGCATAACAGTGGATCTAGTGAGGTTATAGCCAATGTCTCGTCAGAGTACATGACATCACAATGGCTCTATTGAGATCCCAGGCCATGTGTCCTCACAGTGGATGGCATCACAGTGGTTCTAGTGAGAGCCTAGACTGTGTCTCCTCACAGTGAATGGATCACAGTGTTTCTTGGGACAGTCCCGGCCCTGTCACCTCACAGTGCATTGTATGACCGTGGATGTAGTGAGAACCCAGGCAATGTTTCCTCAGAGCGCATTACATCACAATGGCTCTCTTGAGAAGCCAGGACATGTGTCCTCATAGTGAATTGCATCACAATGTTTCTAGTGGCAAGGCTGGCCCTTTCTCTCACAGTGCAGGGCTTTACAGTGGTTCTAGTTAGAGCCCAGGCAGTGTCTCCTCACAGTGGATGGCATTTCAGTCATTCTTATGAGAGCACAGGCCATGTCTCTTCACAGTGGAAGGCATCACAGTGTTTCTAGTAAGATCCCAGGCCATGTCCCCTAACAGTGAATGGCATCACAGTGGTTATAGTGACAGGGCCAGCTCTGCCATCTCACAGTACATGCCATCACAGTGGTTCTAGTGAGAGCCCAGGCCATATCTCCTCACAGTGAGTGGCATCACAGTGGTTGGAGTGATAGGCCCAGCAAAGTCTACTCACAGTGCATGGGAACACAGTGGTTCTAATGAAAGTCCCAGGTCTTTCTCCTCACACTGCATGTCATAACAGTGGGTCGAGTGATGGGTCAGGCTCTGTCTCCTCACAGTGCATGGCATCACAGTGATACTAGAGATATCCCAGCCCATCTCTCCTCACACTGAATGGCATGACAGTGGTTCTAGTGAGGACTGAGGTCATGTCTCCTCACAGTGGGTGACATCACAGTGGTTACAGTGATAGCCCACATTGCATCTCCTAAAAGTGGATTGCATCCCAGTGGTTTTAGTGAGAACCCAGGCCATGTCTCTTCACAGTGAATGGCATCACAATAGTTTTAGTGAGAGACTAGGCCATGTCTTCTCACAGTGGATGACATCACAGTAGTTCCAGTGAGAGACCAGTCCCTGTCTCCTGACAGTGCACTGCTTTACAGTGGTATTAGTGAGAACCCAGTCACTGTCTCCTCACAGTGATGGCATGACAGTTGATCTAGTGAGAACCCATGTGATCTCTACTCAGATTGCATGACATGACAGTGGCTCTATTGAGAACCTGGCCATGTGTTCTCATAGTGGATTGCATCACAGTGGTTCCAGTGACAGGCTCTGCCCTGTATCCTCACAGTGCATGGCATCACACTGCTCCTAGTGAGAGCCCAGGCCATGCCTCCTCACAGTGAGTGGCATCACAGTGTTGCTAGTGAGAGAGCTGGCCATGTATCCTCACAGTCCGTGGCATCACAGTGGTTCTAGTGAGAGCCCAACATGTGCCTCCTCATAATGGATGACATCTAGTGCTACTAGGGAGGACCCAGGCTATGTCTCTTCACAGTGGATAATTTCACAGTCATTCAAGGGAGGACCCAGGCTGTGTCTCCTAACAGTTGATGGCATCACCTGTGGTTCTGGTGAAAGCCCAGGCTGTCTTCTCATAGTGGATAATAGCACAGTGGTTCTAATGAGAGCTTAGACCTTGTCTCATCATAGAGGATGACATCATAGTGGCAGCCTTGGTTCTTATGAGAGTACAGGATGTGTCTCCTCACAATGGATAGCATCGCAATGGTTCTACTGAGAGCCTAGTCCATGTCTCCTCACAGTGGATGACATCAAAGTGGTTGCCTTGGGTGCCCAGGCTGTATGTCCTCAAAGTGGATGGCATCACAGTGATTCTTATGAGAACCCAAGCCATGTATCCTCACAGTGAATGGCGTCACAGTTGTTTTAGTGAGAGACTAGCACATTCTGGCACTAAACATGCTGACTACATGGGGACTGACTCTCTCCTGGCTTCCAGCCATGCCATTCCATTTTATGTGTCAGCTGCATATGGAGTCTTCAGCAATAGGGTCTTACCACTGACCTTTGGTGGGCCATCAAGTACTCTGACAGAAATCTGTCATTCCTTTAGGAAACCTTGTAGGTTTCTATGATCAAAAGCTCCTTATTTGTGATAGCTCCATGCTGGCACTGGGAGTTACAGGTCAGTGCCCACTAAGAAAATGAGGAAAAAGATAATTAATATACAAGAGTTAGAGAGGAGAGAGAGAAAGAGAAGGAGGGGGAGAGGGAGGGAAGGAAGATGTAGAAGATTTAGGTTAGACTTGATACTACCTTCTCCAGTGTCTTGTGGTTCAGTTGTTTCCTGTAAGGGCCTGGTGATGGTTCAGCCATTTGGTCTGCCTTTTAGGAAGTAGAATTTTATGGTATCATTGCCGTTTGGGTCTAGATTAGTGTTTCCCACCCCTTCAAAGCCCTCCCCTCTCTCCCCCTCCATCCTAGTGTCTAGTGCATGAAATGCTTGCTGGGTATGTAAGGTATCTTAGGTTGATTAATGTTAGGTGCTGTAGATGAGTGAGAATATGTGGCCATTTTTTTTTTTTTTTCTGTGATTGGGTAAGTTCACTGAGAATGATCTGTTCTAGGCTCAACCATTTTTCCTCAAATTTCTTTGTGCCATTTTTTCTGTCTAGAATTCCATTGTATAGATATACCACATCTCAGTTATCCATTCTTCTAGTGATGGACATCTGGACTGATTCCAGCTCTTAGCTATCACGAATTGAGTAGGTACAAACATGGTTGAGCAAATCTCTCTAGCCTGTGGTTTGAATGTTTTAGGGTAGATGCCCAGTGAGGGAATAAGTGGGTCTGTTGGTATCTCTATAGTCAGCTTTTTCAGGAGTCTCCATATTGCTTTCCAAAGTGGTTGTACCATCCTACGTTCCCACCAACAGTGGATGAGTGTTCCTAGTTCTCCATATCCTTGCCAGCATTTATTTTTGTTTGATTTTTTGATGTTTGCTATCCTTATTCTGATAAGGTGGAATCTCATAGTTGTTTAAATTTCCATTTCTGTGATGATTAGGGATGATGAACATTTTCTTATGCATGTGTTTGCCATTTGTGTTTCTTCCTCTGTGAACTGTCTGTTCAGCTCTTTGCCCCATTTTGTGTGGGGGGTGTTTGACTTCTTACTGTTTAGATTTTTGAGTTCTTTGTAGATTCTAGAGATTAGGCCTCTATCAGTTGGATAACCCACAAATATTTTCTCCCATTCTGTGGGTAATCTATTGGATTTGCTGATGGTATGCTTGTCTGTAAAGAAACTCTTCAGTTTCATGTGATCCCATTGGTTGAGTGACTGTTTAAGATTGTGAGCTACTAGGGTTTTGTTCAGGAAGTCTTTTTCTATGCCTGTATCATGGAAAGTACTTCCTAAATTTTCTTCCAGTAGTATTTGTGTTTCTGGTCTTATATTGAGGTCTTTGATCCATATGGATTTGAGTGTAGTGTATGGGGAAATGTGTGGATCAAGGTTCAGTTTCCTGCATGTGGTTATCCAGTTTGTCCAGCACCATTTATTGAAGATGCCATCTTTTTTCCAGCTTATATTGTTAGGGCCTTTGTGGAATATCAAGTAGCTATAGTTGCTTGACCCAGAGTCCAGGTCCTCAAGTCTATTCCATTGGTCTATACTCCTGTTTTTATGCCAGTACCATGCTGTTTTTATTACTATGGCTTTGTAATATAGCTTTAGTTCAGGTATGGTGATGCCACCAGAGGTATTTCTTTTGCTGAGGATATGTTTGGACATGCGAGGCCTTCTGCCTTTCCATATGAAGTTTGAGATCATTTTTTCTATCTCTGTGAAGAACACTGTAGGGATTTTAATTGGAATCACGTCAAATGTATATATCCCCTTTGGTAGGATTGTCATCTTCACCAATGTTAATTATGCCTATACAGGAGCATGGGAGGTCTTTTCATTTTTTCAAGTCCTCCTCAATTTATTTTTTGAGTGTTATTATGTTTTTGTTGTATAGATCTTTCACTTCCTTGGTTAGCATTATTCCAAGGTATTTTATTTTTGTGTGTGTGTGTGTTGCTATTGAAAATGGGACTATGTCCCTTATTTCTTTCTCTGTATCTTTGTCATTTGCATATAGAAACGCTACCGATTTTTGTACATTGATTTTGTATCCTGTTACTTTGGTAAAAGAGTTAATCACCTTCAGGAGCTTTGGGATGGAGTCTCTTGGGTCTCTTACATATACAGTCAGCAAATAGAGCTAACTTAACTTTTTCCTTTCCAAATTGTATGCCTTTTATTTCCTTCTCTTGTCTTATTGCTTGAGCTAGGACTTCCAGTACTATATTGAAGAGCAGAGGTGAGAGTGGACAACCCTGTCTAGTTCCTGATCTTAATGGGAATTCCTCCAGTGTCTCTGTATTAAGTATTATTTGGGCCTTAGGAGCTTAGTGCAATGGGAATCTGAGGCAGCCTGGGCAGTTGCCAAGCAGCCTGGGCTTTGGTTCTCTCTTACCAAAGCCACCTATCTACTTCCTGACAGGGCCGCCAGAGTTGCCTGAATTCTCAAGCAGTAAAGCTGCCAAAGCTGCCTGCATTGGAGTTTGGAGGGGGACTGAGGTACCAAGCCCTGAAGGTGCACAAACTGGCTTGGAACACTGGCACCCGGAAACAGTATGTGCTCCCCTGCCACAGTGCGGTGGGGGATGGCGGTGGGGGGGGCGGGGGGGGGGAAAGACAGGTAGTGGATGGCACCTGAGCTCCCCCTAGTGAGAGACTCAATCTGGGCTTGTGTGTCCCTTGCTGTGTGACTGGACCTGCTGAATGTGTGATTGGAGTGCAGAGGCACCTTTGGCGTTGGGCACGAGGTCGGAGTACAGCAGCGGCGGGCTGGTGGGTGCACAATCAGAGCACAGCGTGGTGGGCCGGGAGGCACGCAGTCAGAGCACAGCAGTTGCTGGCCCAGCAGCGTGCGCAACGGGAGCTCAGTGGTGGCTGTTTGGAGGAAGGGAGGTGGTGTACCTGCCCAAGAGGGGATCAACGATTCCCTGTTTTTCCCCCTTTGGCCCTCCCACTGACAAGAAGACCCAGAAAACCCTTAATGTCTTGCCTTTCTTTCCCCGGTATTTTGCAGGGCAGCTAGGTGGTCGCCATCTTGGCTGGAAGTCCCCAGCTTTGAACTCTTGATCTGATTGTCTGTTCTGCCCAAGGATGTGATTATAAATGCTTCCCTGGAGAGAATATGTCCTCCTGAACAGGAGACTAAATTTGAAACACTGTAGGAAAAATTTTAGTGGCAGCAGGGTATTAGAGGACACATCTATGCACACAGTGTTAGTTTTCCACACCACTGTTTTTTTTCCACTTTTTCTGTTGACACAGTCACTCTCAAAAATTCTCTATACACATGCCCCTTAAACCTCTATACTGTAGAGAGACCAGAGCCGCCTCAATCTGTTATCTTCATGTGTCAGATTAAAAACACAATGTGAGGGCTGGAGAGATTGCTGAGTGGTTGAGGTGCCTGCCTGCAAATCCTAACACCCTGGGTTTGATTCCTCTGTACTCATGTAAATCTAGATGTACAAAGTGGAGTATGCATCTGGAATTCATTTCCATGGGCTAGCAGCCCTGGAGATCTATGCACGTTTTCTCTCTCTCTCTCTCTCTCTCTCTGTGTCTATTTCTCCACTTCCAAATAAATAAATACTGTGTTTTTAAAAACTGTGAATGAGTAAATAATGTATAAAATGTGACAAACATAGTGTACATGAAAGCCTGAACTGGAGGTAGGACTCCAGATTTCTAATATGTTACTCATTACTTTGTGTTGTTTTTCCCCATTAGTGGCTTGTATGATGACAATTAATGATTTCTTTCCTTATCTGACTTAGAGAAGTGGTTACATCACTCCATCATAACAGGGATTTTCATACAGTACTTGGACTTTTCTGAGTACCTGAAATCACTGATCTCTGTGTCCTGTAAGATGGACACTGTTAGCTGGTCACTGGGCACTTCCAATGATACAAATTTGTCTACATGGAGCTCCATGGAAATCCCAAGGTTCTACCAGATGATGATAGATTTAGGGGAAGAATGATGTCATAAGCAGGTAGGGGCAAATAGAAAGCCCAGATTCCTAGCAAAAATATAGGATTGGTTGGGGAGAATGGGAGAATGACTAATAGCCCTAAGTTGCTGAAACTTTGGCAGGTGAAAGCCCATAAAATAGACATGGAAGCCCTTCTTTCCCCCGGATCTTAAGTTAGGGAAAATATGTTCATGAGGAAAGCTGCTTAAATTTGCACAGGACATTTCTCCTTCCAGCAGATTGTCATTGTTAGTCTGTGTTATAAGTACAGGTCTAATCCTTGTGGAGGAAGGAAAGAGACATCCAGGTTGAGGAAATACAGTTGTTCTGAAATGATTTCTGTTGACCTTTCTGGTGATTGTTGGCAGCCCTGATAGGGAAAGGATGGATATAAGGGTGTTTTTCCTTACTGGCTTAAAGAATATGGTGAAGGTCATTGTGTGCACCTCACAAGGATGATGTGGTGCAAGGTTCATTTTTTCCCCTTCACTTCTCCCTTCGCTGAGCAGGTCTATACCACTTTGGACTCACCTCTTTCTTCTGCTCTTCCTTTACCCCTTGATTGTTGAAATTATGCACAATCTTTGAGTTTTCATTCTTACACTTACAAATATTCATTTTTTGCCATCCAGAAGAAGAGGCCTTTATTCCAGTGCCCTGATCTTTTCAGAAATGGATTCTGAGCATCACATCCTTTTTTGACCTTTGAAACAGGGTCACACTCTATAACTTATGGTGGCATGGAACTTCTTCAGTCCATGTTGAACTGAGCAGTTTTATTTCCCTTGCTTCCCAAGTGATAGGATCACACACATGAACCACTGTGAGTAAGACCCGACTGGCAGTTGCTGCAGCTTCCTCCCTCTTGCAACCACCTCTATGGAATCTGGGCCTCTAACATTCTCTGCAATGGTGAATTGTGACACCAAACAAATGGAGAGGAGAAGAGATGGGTTGGAGTTAAAGAACAAGTCACTGGAAGTGTGGGTACAGGGTAGCCACGTTTATGCATTTTGGAAAATGCATTTGTGCTTACTGTGTCTTAACAGTACAGACAACGGGATAATCATTTTGCTGCTATGTATTTCTCACCCTGAGGGCAAAACTTCCAAATAAATTTTCTTACTGTGTTTTCTCTCATGTGTCTTGTGCATAACAATTAGTATATTTGTAGAGTATATATTATTCTTCATGGTTCATACTTTCCTGACTCACCAACCAGTAACAATATTAGTAATTTCTGGATTTTATTTTCCTGAAAATCAATGATCAAGCTAATTACTTGGGCAATTAATCAGCAGTTTTAGGTACTGGAATCTATCCCAGGGAATGTAAACAAACAAGTGCTTGAATGCATATACACCCAACCAAATTTCACACACACACATACACACGTAAATTCTGGGGTTGGAGAGATGACTTAGTAGTTAAGGTGCTTGCGTGCTTGCCTACAAAGCCAATGGATCCAGGTTCGATTCCTCAGGAGCCACGTGAACATGATGAATAAGATGGCACATGTGTCTGGAGTGCATTTCCAGTGGCTGGAACATGGATGTCCAAGTATCTCTGTGGAAAGATACAGAGTCCTTTGGGTATATGCCTTAAAGGGAGTTTCCTACTCTTCAAAGACAGGCTTTAATCTCCTATATTAACAAATGTCAGCATTGCTCACCTAGTACTAGTTTTGGACATAATGTCAGATGCACAGTGCAATTGGATTGCAACATGGTTCTGAATATTGCCGGTGAGGTTGGGCGATGTGAGACCATTGAAATTGCTGCATACAGGTCATGAGGAGGCCATGGCATGGAGTTGTGAAGAGGAACCATGAGTTCTCATGGAGACTCCAGGATATTGGAAATGCCAGGAATATGAGAGTTGCTAAGGGCAGCTTTGGCTCGGGGGCATTCTGCCTTAGAAGCAAGAAGCACAGCTGGAGGGGTGAAGTGTTCCAACCCATTTGGAGCCCAGAGACTTCCATCATGAATCCTGGTCCATGACATGGGGCTGCAGGATTTGATGTTGGCCCTGCTGATTTCTTTCTTTTTTCTTTAATTTTAATTTTTATTAACATTTTCCATGATTATAAAATATATCCCATGGTAATTCCCTCCCTCCCCACCCCCACACTTTCCCATTTGAAATTCCATTCTCCATCATATTACCTCCCCATTATATTCATTATAATTACATATGTACAATATCAACCTATTAAGTATCCTCCTCCCTTCCTTTCTCTACCCTTTATGTCTCCTTTTTACCTTACTGGCCTCTGCTACTAAGTATTTTCATTCTCACGCAGAAGCCCAATCATCTGTAGCTAGGATCCACATATGAGAGAGAACATGTGGCGCTTGGCTTTCTGGGCCTGGGTTACCTCACTTAGTATAATACTTTCCAGGTCCATCCATTTTTCCGCAAATTTCATAACTTCATTTTTCTTTACCGCTGAGTAGAACTCCATTGTATAAATGTGCCACATCTTCATTATCCACTCATCTGTTGAGGGACATCTAGGCTGGTTCCATTTCCCAGCTGTTATAAATTGAGCAGCAATAAACATGGTTGAGCACGTACTTCTAAGGAAATGAGATGAGTCCTTTGGATATATGCCTAGGAGTGCTATAGCTGCGTCATATGGTAGATCAATCTCTAGCAGTTTTAGGACCCTCCACACTGTTTTCCACAATGGCTGGACCAGATTGCATTCCCACCAGCAGTGTAGAAGGGTTCCTTTTTATCCACATCCCCGCCAACATTTATGATCATTTGTTTTCATGATGGTGGCCAATCTGACAGGAGTGAGATGGAATCGCAATGTAGATTTAATCTGCATTTCCCTGATGACTAGTGACGTAGAACATTTTTTTAGATGCTTATATGCCATTCGTATTTCTTCCTTTGAGAACTCGCTATTTAGCTCCATAGACCATTTTTTGATTGGCTTGTTTGATTCCTTATTATTTAACTTTTTGAGTTCTTTGTATATCCTAGATATTAATCCTCTATCAGATATATAGCTGGCGAAGATTTTTTCCCATTCTGTAGGTTGCCTCTTTGCTTTTTTCACTGTATCCTTTGCGGTGCAAAATCTTTGTAATTTCGTTAGGTCCCAGTGGTTAATCTGTGGTTTTCTTGCCTGAGCAATTGGGGTTTTGTATTCAGAAAGTCCTTGCCAAGACCAATATTTTGAAGTGTTTCCCCTACTTTTTCCTCTAGCAGTTTCAGAGTTTCAGGTCTGATGTTAAGGTCTTTAATCCATTTGGACTTAATTCTTGTGCATGGCGAGAGAGAAGAATCTATTTTCATCCTTCTGCAGATATATATCCAGTTTTCAAAACACCATTTGCTGAAGAGGCTGTCTCTTCTCCAATGAGTATTTTTGGCATTTTTATCGAATATCAGGTGGCTATAGCTACTTGGGCTTACATCTGGGTCCTCTATTCTGTTCCACTGATCTACATGTCTGTTTTTGTGCCAGTACCATGCTGTTTTTGTTACTATGGCTCTGTAGTATAGGTTAAAATCAGGTATGGTGATACCACCAGCCTCTTTTTTGTTGCTCAGTATTATTTTAGATATTTGAGGTTTTTTGTGATTCCAAATGAATTTTTGGATTGTTTTTTCTATTTCCATGAAGAAAGCCTTTGGAATTTTGATAGGGATTGCATTAAATGTGTAGATTGCTTTAGGTAAGATTGCCATTTTCACAATATTGATTCTTCCAATCCAGGAACAAGGGATGTTTCTCCACTTTCTAGTGTCTTCTGCAATTTCTCGCTTGAGTGTTTTAAAGTTCTCATTGTATAGATTCTTTACTTCCTTGGTTAGGTTTATTCCAAGGTACTTTATTTATTTTTTTGATGCAATTGTGAATGGGAGTGATTCTCTGATTTCATCCTCTGTGTGTTTGTTGTTAGCATATATGAAGGCTACTGATTTCTGTGTATTTATTTTGTATCCTGCTACATTGCTGTAGGTTTTGATCAGCTCTAACAGCTTGCTAGTAGAGTCTTTAGGGTCCCTTATGTATAGAATCATGTCATTTGCAAATAATGATAACTTGATTTCTTCCTTTCCAATTTGTCTCCCTTTTATGTGTGTCTCTTTCCTTATTGCTATGGCTAAGACTTCCAAAACTGTATTAAATAAAAGTGGGGACAGTGGACACCCTTGTCTTGTTCCTGATTTTAGTGGAAAAGCTTCTAGTTTTTCCCCATTTAGTAATATGTTGGCTGTAGGCTTGTCATAAATAGCCTTTATTATATTGAGATATGTTCCTTCTATTCCCAGTCTCTGTAGGACTTTCATCATGAAGGGATGTTGGATTTTGTCAAATGCTTTCTCTGCGTCTAATGAGATGATCATGTGATTTTTGTCCTTCAACCCGTTTATGTAATGTATTACATTTATAGATTTGCATATGTTGAACCATCCCTGCATCTCTGGGATAAAGCCTACTTGGTCAGGGTGAATGATCTTTTTGATATACTCTTGTATTCTGTTTGCCAATATTTTGTTGAGAATTTTTGCATCTATGTTCATGAGGGAGATTGGTCTGTAATTTTCTTTTTTTGTTCTATCTTTGCCTGGTTTTGGTATCAGGGTGATGCTGGCCTCATAGAAGGAGTTTGGTAGAATTCCTTCTTTTTCTATTTCTTGGAAAAGCTTAAGAAGCAATGGTGTTAGCTCTTCCTTAAAAGTCTGGTAAAATTCAGCAGTGAATCCATCCGGGCCTGGGCTTTTTTTAGTTGGGAGATTATTGATAACTGTTCAGATCTCCATGTTTGTTATAGGTCTATTTAAGTGATTAATCTCATTTTGATTTAATTTAGGTAGGTCATATAGATCAAGGAAATCATCCATTTCTTTCAGATTTTCATACTTTGTGGAATATATGCTTTTATAGTATGTCCCTATGATTTTTTGAATTTCTCTGGAATCTGTTGTGATGTTACCTTGTTCATCTCTGATTTTATTAATTTGTGTCTCTTCTCTCTTTCTTTTGTTCAGATTTGCTAAGGGTTTATCAATCTTGTTTATCCTTTCAACGAACCAACTCTTTGTTTCATTAATTCTTTGGATTGTTCTTTTTGTTTCTATTTCATTAATTTCTGCCCTAATCTTTATTATTTCTTCCCCTCTACTGATTTTTGGTTTGCCTTGTTCTTCTTTTTCCAAGGCTTTAAGGCAAAGCATTAGGTCGTTTACTTGCGTCCTTTCTAATTTCTTAATATAGGCACTTAAGGCTATAAGTTTACCTCTTACAACTGCCTTCATTGTGTCCCAGAGATTTTGGTATGTTGTATTCTCATTATCATTTGACTCTATAAATTTTTTGATTTCCTTTTTGATTTCTTCATTGACCCATTCATCATTTAGTAGTGTATTGTTTAGTTTCCATGATTTTGTGTATGCTCTATAGCCTTTCTTGCTACTGATTTGTAGTTTAATTCCATTGTGGTCAGATAGAATGCAAGGAATTATTTCAATTTTCCTGAATTTGTTAAGATTTGCTTTGTGTCCTAATATATGGTCTATTTTAGAGAATGTTCCATGTGCTGCTGAAAAGAATGTATATTCTGCAGCCTTTGGATGAAATGTCCTGTATATATCTGTTAAGTCCATTCCTTCTATGACCTCATTTAGTCCAGATGCCTCTCTGTTTATTTTATCCTGGGATGACCTGTCAATTGATGAGAGTGGGGTGTTAAAGTCACCCACAACCACTGTTTTTGGTGTTATCTGTGACCTTAGTTCTAATAGTGTTTGTTTGATGAATTTGGGAGCCCCCATGTTAGGTGCATATATGTTTAGGATTGTAATGTCCTCCTGTTGGAGTGTGCCCTTAATCAATATAAAGTGACCTTCCTTATCTTTCTTGACTAACGTCGGACTAAAGTCTATCCTGTCTGATATTAGGATAGCAACCCCTGCTTGTTTTCTAGGCCCATTTGCTTGAAACACCGTCTTCCAACCTTTCACCCTAAGATAATGTCTATCCTTTGTAGAAAGGTGAGTTTCTTGGAGACAACAAATTGTAGGATCCTGCTTTTTAACCCAGTCTGCAAATCTATGTCTTTTCATTGGGGCATTGAGGCCGTTGATATTAAGAGATATTATTGAAAGGTGTGTATTTATGTTTGCCATATTTGTGTGTGTGTGTTACTGGTTCTATCTGTGCTCTCTTCTGTTAACTGGTATTTGAATATTGCTTGTTTTTTCTAGGTTCCTTATATGTGTGCTTTTCCTTTTCTTCAGCATGGAGAATTCTATCAAGTATTTTCTGTAGAGCTGGTTTTGTCTTCAAGTACTCCTTTAACCTGCTTTTGTTATGGAATGTCTTTATTTCTCCATCTATTAGAATGGATAACTTTGCAGGATAAAGTAACCTTGGTTGACAGTTGTTATCTTTCAGAACTTGGAATATATCACTCCAAGCCCTTCTGGCTTTAAAAGTTTGTGTTGAATAATCTGCTGTAATCCTGATGGGCTTGCTTTTGTAGGTAACTTGATTTTTCTCTCTAACTGCTTTCAATATTTTTTCTTTGTTGTGTGTGTTTGGAAGTTTGATTATAATATGGCGAGGAGAGGTTCTTTCTGGGTGTTGTCTGGCTGGGGTTCTAAAGGCTTCCTGTATCTGCATTGGCACCTCTTTCCCAATTTGGGGGAAATTTTCTTCTATGATTTTGTTGAAGACGCCTACTATGCCTTTGGATTGGAGTTCTTCTCCTTCTACTATGCCCTGAATTCTTATATTGGATCTTTTCATAGTGTCCCTAATATCTTGAAATTCCCACTCATACTTTTCTATAAGTTTGTCTTTCTCTTTGTTGGACTGTATTAGGTCTGCCACCTGGTCTTCAAGCTTAGATATTCTGTCCTCTCCCTCATCCATCCTACTGGTGAGATTTTCTACAGAGTTTTTTATTTCATTAACTGTGTTCTTCATTGCTAGTAATTCTGACTGGTTTTTCTTTATTATTTCTATTTCCTTATTTATGTCTTGTATTGCCTTCTTTATTTCATTAAATTGGTGTCCTGCATCTTCTTTGATTCCTTTTTGATTGTTTTCATGTGTTCTAGACCTCTTTGAACATATTTATAATCATTCTTTTGAACTCTTTCTCAGGTATTTCCTCTAACTCTTTCTCACTGGAGGACATTTCTGATGCATGAATACTTTTAGGTGGATTTATATCGTCTTGATTTTTAGTGTTTCTTGTGTTATAATGTATATATTTTTGCATCTTGGATTAAGTTAATGTTTGGATTTTCTAGCTAGCTGTGTATTCTTAGCTGTATCAATTGATTTGATGTAATATATTTTCAGTGTAGACCTTAAGGTGTAAGGTGTGGCTCTTAAGACTCTCAGATTATCTACAAAGATGTTCTTAGGGGTTGAGTTTCCCTGCTATAGGGGTATTCAAGCAGGCTAAGTGGAATAAAATACAGGTAGATTCTAAAATTTTTTTTTTAATTTAATTTATTAGTTTTCTTTTCAGTAAATACAGGCAGTTTGGTACCATTATTTAGGCTCATCTGTGATCTAAAATTTAACTAAACACTGTACACATTCAATCAAAAACAGCCCCGAGTATGTATGCAAGAGTAGTTATTATAACGACCAGATCCTCTATCAACAAAAAGGTTAAGATTTCTGGTCTGTTGAGGGATCCAAGTCAGCTTGCGACCAAGTGAGACCCTTCCTTGGTGCAATCCCAGTTACCTTGGATGATTTTGGTCTCAGTCAAGTTGCTGCCTGGGTCGTCGGGCTGCTGTTCTGATTTCTGGAGCTGGGCACTTGATTTTCCTATGGGGCCAACCAAGCCTGGCAAGTGTGGCCCTGCAGATTAGCTCCCCTGCTGCTGGAACTGCTGCTGCTCAAGCTGCCCCTGCTGGGCTGTAGCCACTGCTGCTGAAGGTGTTGCTGCTGGACCCACCGCTGCTTCTGCCTCTGCTGCTGCTGTAGCTGCCACTGCTGGAGCCACCACTGCTGCTGAAGCTGCTGCTGCTGTGTCCACTACCGCTGCTGCTGCCGAGTCTGCTGCTGCTGCCACTCCTGGGTCTGCTGCTGCTGGGGCCACTGTTACTGGTGCTGGAGTCGCTGATGTTGCTGCGGAACTCTGCTCCTGCTTGGGTCCCGCTGTCAGCCCAAGTTGGCGTGGCCGGGTCCCGGGCCGCTGCTGTGTTCGCCGGAGCTGGGCTCAGGCGGTGGGGGAGGGGAGGGAGCCACAGCTGCTCTGGTTCTCTCGCTGCTCCACGTGTGCTTCTACCTCGCGGTCTGCTCCTCCGTTGCTCGCTGCCGCTCTCCCCTCACGTTTCCCGAGTTGTGGAGAGCGCGGTGTGAGGGAAAGCTCCCGCACCTGGCTTTTCCTGCGGTTCGAACCGAGTCTGGCGGCTTTCTGGTGCACTGCGCCACGGCAGTTGGCCGAGCTGCTGGAGCCACTTTTCCCGCCTGTGCAGGCTCTGGATGCTCTATAACTCTTCTACTTCTCCGCTGCCGCTTCAATTTCCTATACACCTCACTTTTTAGTAAAAGTGTGTATTTTGCTGAGTTTTTTTTGGTCTTTTTTGCCTCCTAGGCTGCTTTGGCATGGTACCTACGCCACCATCTTAACCGGAAGTCCCCTGATTTATTTCTTACAGATGTTTTTCTTTATGTGCCCTGATTTGTTCTTTTAGGAATGAGGATGTTTGCTTTGTCTCACTATATGTTGGAAGTGTGTAAAATGTGTTTTGATTTTACAGGGATCATAGTTTAGACACTGCTTTGAGTTTCAGATGAGACTTTGGTCTTTTCAACAGCATTGGGATGGGCAATTGCTTTTTTTTTTTTTTTCCCGAGGTAGAGTTTCACTCTGACCTGGATTCACTATGTAGTTTCAGGGTGGCTTCAAAGTCATGGTGATCCTCCTACCTCTGCCTCTTGAGTGCTGGGATTAAAGTTGTGCGCCACCACACCTGGCCCGAGACTTGAACTTTTCAATGGCATTGGGATGGGCAAATGATTTTGGGATTTTCAGAGTTGTACTAAATGCATTTTGCACACCATGAGATGGCCAGGAATATAAGGGCTGGGGAGGAACCTGGTGGCTTGAGTGTAGAATACCTCCCATAGCATCATGTGTTTGTGACTGAGCCTCATACTTAGCCCCCAGCTAGCAGAGTCTTTGGGAGATGGAGCCTTGCTTGGAGGAGGTGTATCACTCAGGGCAGATTTACGATTTTCTAGTTCAGCCCTGTCCTATTGCCAGCTAGCTTTCCTCCTAGCTAATGTGAGGAGTTGTGAGCCAGCTTCCTGATCTTGCCATGCTCTTCTTGCCATGATGGCATGTCCTCTTCAAACTGCATGTCGACATAAACACTTACCATCATAAGCTGCTTCCAGTGGGTGTGGTAACCCAGAAGTGAGAAGGGAACTGCTACAGATGAAATTTCAAAGTGGTTTCAATTTGCCTTTCCCTGATGTGAAAAGATGTGGGACATTGTTAATATCAGTTGATCATTTGTGTTTCTTCTTTTGAGAACTGTCTGTTCATTAGTTCAGACATTGATTGGCATAGTCTTTGGTCTTTACCTTTTGCAATTCTTGTTATATTCTATATTTAACTTTTTGGCAAAGATCCCACTTTGCTGATGGTTTTTTTTGTATGCAGAAACTTTGATTTCTTTCACTTATCCCCATTTGTTTATATTTGGGACTATTTCCTGTACTATTGGAGTCCTGTTAAGAAAGTTCTTACCAATAGATCTTTTTCCAGTATTTTCCTCTCGTAATTTCAGTGTTTCTGGTCTTAAATTACAGTCTTTGTTGTATTTTGAATTGATCTTTGTGCATGGTGTGAGATGTGCTCTCACTTGATTCTTCTGCACAAGGAGATCCAGTTTCATTAGTCCCACATGGTGAGTATGCTATCTTTATTTCCAGAGTTTTTTATAAAAATTTTTTAATTTTTTTATTCACTATGTAGTCTCAGATTGACCTTTATCTCATGGTGATCTCCTACCTCTGCCTCCCCAGTGCTTGGATGAAAGGTGAGTGCCTCCACGCATTGCTACTTTTTATTTTATTTTATTTTATTTTTTAAATTTTTATTAACATTTTCCATGATTATAAAATATATCCCATGGTAATTACCTCCCTCCCCACCCCCAAAATTTCCCATTTGAAATTCCATTCTCCATCATATTACCTCCCCATTACATTCATTGTAATTACATATGTACAATATCAACCTATTAAGTATCCTCCTCCCTTCCTTTCTCTACCCTTTATGTCTCCTTTTTACCTTACTGGCCTCTGCTACTAAGTATTTTCATTCTCACGCAGAAGCCCAATCATCTGTAGCTAGGATCCACATATGAGAGAGAACATGTGGCGCTTGGCTTTCTGGGCCTGGGTTACCTCACTTAGTATAATACTTTCCAGGTCCATCCATTTTTCTGCAAATTTCATAACTTCATTTTTCTTTACCGCTGAGTAGAACTCCATTGTATAAATGTGCCACATCTTCATTATCCACTCATCTGTTGGGGGACATCTAGGCTGGTTCCATTTCCCAGCTATTATAAATTGAGCAGCAATAAACATGGTTGAGCACGTACTTCTAAGGAAATGAGATGAGTCCTTTGGATATATGCCTAGGAGTGCTATAGCTGCGTCATATGGTAGATCAATCTCTAGCAGTTTTAGGACCCTCCACACTGTTTTCCACAATGGCTGGACCAGATTGCATTCCCACCAGCAGTGTAGAAGGGTTCCTTTTTTTCCACATCCCGCCAACATTTATGATCATTTGTTTTCATGATGGTGGCCAATCTGACAGGAGTGAGATGGAATCGCAATGTAGTTTTAATCTGCATTTCCCTGATGACTAGTGATGTAGAACATTTTTTTAGATGCTTATATGCCATTCGTATTTCTTCCTTTAAGAACTTGCTATTTAGCTCCATAGACCATTTTTTGATTGGCTTGTTTGATTCCTTATTATTTAACTTTGCATTGCTACTTTTTTTTTTTTTTTTTTGGTTTTTCGAGGTAGGGTCTCACTCTGGCTCAGGCTGACCTGGAATTCACTATGTAGTCTCAGGGTGGCCTTGAACTCATGGTGATCCTCCTACCTCTGCCTCCCGAGTGCTGGGATTAAAGGCGTGCGCCACCACGCCTGGCTGCATTGCTACTTTTTAAATCCAAGACTTTATTGTAATGCGGGAGAGGGAGAAAGTGTGAGAGAGAAAGGCAGGGGGAAGAATGCCAAGGGAGTATGCACACACAAGGTTTAGGGAGAGAATAGATGGGTAAAGGCTGCTTACACATCTAGAGCAGGAAGATTGAAAGAGTCCAGTGAATGTTTTATGCCTTTGTTGAAATCAGGTGACTAAACAAGTGTGTTGTAATTTCTGGGTTCTTTATTTTGTTACACTGAACCATGTGATTTTTGCCAATAACATGCTATCATAGTCCACCTGTCTCAAGCATAATTTACATCACGAATTATGATAGCTCTAGAAGTATTCTTTCTGCCTAGGCTTGCTTTGCCTATGCAGACTTGATATGAATTGCTGAAGTTTTTCTTTGAAACTTTGATTTGAATTGCATTTGTATAATACTTTTAATAATGCAACTCATGGTCTAACTTACTTAGCAGCAAATAACCTGTTGTGATGCCCATGCAAGTGCAATAGTGGCACACAGCCATGGTGGGGAACCAACTGCTCTTGATTTGGCTAACTGATCCCCTCAGTGGTACGAGACCCATAGCTGGAGCTGGGAAACAAGTCAGAACCATATCCAAACATAAGCCCACTCTCCAATATCAAGCTACCATCAATCATGGGCTACAAGAGGGCCTACACCTATTAAATTCTCTATTAAAAAAGTTATCTCATTTGTCCTGGTGCTAACTTACTCTCTGTTGGAGAATCTGCTTCTCTTTTTCAAATAGATGTAGATCCTAAGGAGAAAGCCACCTTATCATACCTCAAAAGGGCCCTGGCTGAAACTAAGAAATTGACTAAACAAGCAAGGGTGCTGTTTTCCTGATGAACTGGATACCAACACAAGGGTGAAGGAGAACAACACAGAGAAAAATCAACACCAACCAAATCAGAGAGCCAGAGCCCCAGAGGCCCCCAACACCTCATCACTGAAGCAGACCAAGAAATGAACCCAACATGGCTCAGGGAAATTTTGTGGAAGAGGGGCCAGAAAGTATGTCAGAGCCACATGTTGGGTCATGATATGCAGAGACATTTATCGTACCAATAACTGTGGACTAACTCCACAATGCACGACCCATATACATCAACAAGGAGGGGCCATTGGGGTGGGGTTAGGTCACGGATGAGCTTAATAATGGTACCAAACTGCCTGTACTTGCAGAATAGAAAACTAATAAAAGAAAAGATATTATGAGGGAGAGTATTTGGGAAAAGATAAAGGTCTAGCAGGAAGAAAGGGATAGAAAAGGTAATGGAGTGGGAAAGAATACTCAAAGTATACAATATTCTTGAATGAAAAGTATCAAATCTGTCACTTTGTACAATGAACATAAGCAAATAAAATTTTTAAAAGATTCTTTAAAAAACTGCATTTGTATCCCAATCACTTCCTCACATTCTTATGTTTTTCTATTGTTTTTTAAAAATAGTTACTGTGTTTAGAAACTGGTAATGACAATACCTAGTGCTTTGTGTGACCTACAATACCAATCATGTTTTCTCTCCCCCAATCCTCAGTAGGTCTGAGAATCCTAACTGGAAAAAAGCACACATGTAAAAATTTGATGGATTGGAATATTATTGTAAAAAGAATTCGAAGAATAATCAGTGAAATCTGTGAGGAGCTGAGACAGTCGCCATTACAAGATGGCGCTTACTTCCTGCCAAGGGGCAGGACAATCAACTCCTTACTTGGTCATGTCTTAGCGGCAGTTGTGCTTGTTGCTGCGCATGTGCATGATGTAATGCACCCTGGGCCTATCCCATGGCCCTGGGTAGTGGGTGAACAGGTGGCAGCCAATCCGTAGGTGCCTCGTAGTGCTACACCCTATAAAAGCAGCTACACTCCCGCGCCCCGGCCCCTCGCCATCAGCTTTCCTGTTAACCAAGAGGCTCTCCAATAAAGTGTGATCAAGAAGGATCTTCGTTTGCTGGTCGTTCTTCTCCTGCTGGTCAGGGGGTTCGCCGCAAAGTGGTGCCGAAACCCGGGACGCCGGGTGCCTTGTAGGCATCGGGCGAGGGGCCGAAGAGGATCCAGAACTTGACACATGGAGAGGAAGACCGCGGTAAGTTACCCCAGTCATGCTAGACCCGTATTTGATTCTTGCCATTTTTATTCCTGTGTGGTTCATTTTTCTTGTTGTCTGCTGCTCTTGGTGCCGTTGTGACGAACCTGGAAGGGAGTGCCGCTGTTTTGAAGAGGATTAGCCTCGCGGTACGAATCAAAAGTAAAAGACCTTGGTAGATAACAGGGTTTTTCGATCTGTCGCACGCTGCCTTGCCCTCTTCTTCTGGCCGGTAAATTCGCTGGTAGATAACAGCATATGCCATGGGCAATTCCCAGAGCACGAGCTTTGCACCCGACAGCTTTGTCCAACCCATAAAGGAACTGCTTAAACAGAGAGACATTAAGGTCTCGTCCGTGACCATTAAAAAGATTGTTAAAGACCTGGATGAGATTGCACCGTGGTTTGCGGTGTCAGGTGATCTTTCACTCCTTACGTGGGAAAAATTGGGTCGAGATTTGGAGCGGGCAAAGAAAGAAGATAGAATAGGCAAAGGCACATTGCCGTTCTGGCGCCTTATTCATTCTTGTTTGAGTAAAGGGAACCACATAGAGATCATTAAAAAAGGGCGGGAGGCTCTAGCAAAGCATCAGGATAGTCTTTCTGAGTCTGATTCAAATGGGGAGTCAAAAGTTAGGCCTAAGAAAAAGGGAGATATAAAGAAGGAGAAACATATACAAGATAAAGATAAAAGCCTGCAGGAGGAGCTTGAAGAGATGGGGGAAATGAGTCATCGCTTGCCTGAGAAAGGGACTAAAGGGACCTTTACCAGGCTGTATCCCCCTATTGAAGAGCTTGCACGTTGAAGTGTATTTGAGACAGAAAGGGAAGAGACAGATGAGGAAATCACCTCCAACTCAGACCTGGAGGAGGGGGAGGAGGAAGAACTATTACAAAAAGGGGGGGGAAGGAAATAAGGAAGTTATAAGAGGGCACCTTTTACCTCTGTCTAGACGCCCCCTACTGACAAAAGGAAAACAGGCCCAAGGGGATGGATCTCCACAATAGAGCCTTCTGCACCTCCCCCCTATAACTCTGCTAGAGACACATGCCACTTCATAAAACCAAAAACATGGTCGCGGCTAGTCTCAGTTTTCCCTGTATTTGAGGATCCAGTAACCCAGCAGAGGAGGTATGATCCAATTTCTTACAAACAATTAAAAGACCTAGTTCAAGCGGCAAAAGATTTTGGGCCAGCTGCAGATTATTCTATAGCGCTGCTGCGCAGAATTATTACAGATCCTTTAACTCCTACAGATTGGACAGAATTGGGTAAAGCTTGCCTCTCAAAAGGCCAGTTTCTAGAGTGGAAGGCCCTAGTTACGGACAATGCTCAGGCACAGGCCAGGCGAAACATTCAGAGTGGCCATCCAGGATGGATGGTTGATATGCTCTTGGGGCTTGGCCCTCATATGGCTGACCAAGTTAACTTTCCTTTGGAAGTTTATCAACAGATTAATGATATTCACTATCGGGCCTGGAGGGAAGTCCCTAATAAGGGAGAAGTAGCTGGTAACCTGACAAAGATTATACAAGGCCCGACAGAGCCCTTTGCAGATTTTGCCGCCAGGCTGATGGAAGCTGCAGAAAAAACCATTGGAGCTGCAGATCATACTCTGCCTTTTGTACTACAATTAATTTATGAACAGAGCACAAAAGAATGTCAGCGAGCTATAAACCCAGTTCAGAAACAGGGACTAGAAGCCTGGATTAAAGCCTGTCGAGAAATTGGGGGGCCACTCTCTAATGCTGGGCTGGCTGCCGCGGTCCTAGCGGCTACTAAGTCTCCACAAGCTCAGAAAAATAAAGGGTGCTTTAAATGTGGGCAGCTAGGACACTTTAGACGCCAATGCCCCAGAGCTGAACAATCCGCCCGGCCGGTAAAGGAGGGGTGGAAGCAGAGGCTGCCGGGTACTTGCCCGAGATGTAAGAAGGGTAAACACTGGGCAAATGAGTGCAGGTCAGTAAGAGATATTAATGGTCTACCTGTACCCCCCCCTTCAATCTACTCAGGACCAAAAAAACGGGGTGAAGGGCCCCCGTCCCCAGGGCCCTCAAATTTATGGGGCACTTCAAACCCCAGCCCCGGCGCTGGGCCTGCCTCCGCCCTCTCATGTAGGAGAGCCATGTCAGGCTCTGCAGGGCTGGACCTCTGTGCCGCCTCCGGATTGGTCCTAACCCCTGAGATGGGGATCCAAGCCTTGGAGACCGACGTTTGTGGTCCTTTACATAAAGATACTGTGGGGCTTCTTCTGGGGTGGTCGTCATCAACCTTGAAGGGGTTAATTGTCTTTCCTGGAGTCATTGACCCTGACTTTACAGGTGTCATTAAAGTCCTCTGCCACTCCCCTTTTGGGACGATCTCCATTGCACCGGGGGATCGTATTGCTCAGTTGTTGGCTTTGCCCTCCACTCATTCACAATTCCCTGCTGAACAGAGGGAAAGGGGGACAGGATGTCTTGGGTCCACAGGGGTGGACCTGGCCTGCTTGTCATTGGAATTAGATCAGAGGCCTCTCTTACAGTTAATCATTGAAGGCAGGATGTTCTCAGGCTTAGTCGATACAGGTGTGGACAGGAGCATTATAAAGCTGGACTCCTGGCCAAAGTCTTGGCCCCTTCAAAGATCCTCTCAGACCCTTCAAGGTTTGGGGTATGCAGAGACACCCCAGATCAGTGCAAAAGAACTAACATGGTATACTGATGAGGGGCAAAAGGGAAGAATACAGCCTTTTGTATTAGCGGTCCCTATCAATTTGTGGGGAAGGGATGTTCAATCCCAGTTGCGCCTCCGCCTGACTAATGACTATTCGGAGGCTAGTAAAAATATGATGAAAATACAAGGCTTTGTCCCAGAACAGGGACTAGGAAAGTTCCTTCAGAGGCGCCCCGATCCAATCATTCCAAAAGAAAAGCTGGACCGCTGTGGATTGGGTTTTTCCTAGGGGTCGTTGAAAATGCCACTTCCGAGAGAGTCCAGGTGCCCATTCCTTGGTTAACTAACAAAGCCGTTTGGGTTCCTCAATGGCCCCTATCCCGAGAAAAATTGGAAGCAGCAAAACAACTGGTTCAGGAACAGGTGGATCTAGGTCATCTGGAGCCCTCTGTTTCTCCTTGGAATACCCCAATATTTGTGATCAAGAAACAGTCAGGTAAATGGAGGTTGCTCCATGATCTGAGAGCAGTTAATGCCCAAATGCAAATTTTAGGACCTGTGCAGAGAGGCCTGCCGGTGCTTTCTGCCTTGCCCAAGGGCTGGCCAATAATGGTCTTAGATATTAAGGATTGTTTCTTCTCCATACCGCTTTGCCCACAAGACAGGGAACGTTTTGCTTTCACTCTCCCCTCAGTCAATCATGAGAGGCCGGATGCTTGTTTCCAATGGCGTGTGTTGCCCCAGGGAATGGCTAATAGCCCTACTATGTGTCAGCTATTTGTGGACACCGCCTTGACCTCTGTCCGTCAAGAGTTCCCCTCTCTCCGTATGATTCATTATATGGATGATATTTTGTTAACAGCCCCTGAGTTGACTATTCTACATACCTCTTTCCAAAGAGTCGTTCAAGCATTGGAGAATCATGGCTTAATGATAGCTCCTGAGAAGGTTCAACAGACAGACTCTGTTACTTTTCTGGGGACGGTCATTGGCCCTCGCTCTGTGGGACCACAGAAGATGTGCATCCGCACCTCTCATTTGCATACTCTTAATGATTTTCAAAAGTTGCTGGGAGATATTAATTGGCTGAGGGGTTTTCTCCATGTGCCTCACTCGGAGTTGCTGCCACTCTTTTCTATTCTTGAAGGCAACCCCGATGTCCTGTCTCCTCGCACTCTCACGCAGCCTGCCCGTGAAGCGCTTAATAAGATTGAAGAGGCACTTACTAAAGCACAGCTTGATAGATTTGATCCGTCTAAACCATTACTTTTATGCATCCTAAAAACTAAGGATGTCCCTACAGGAGTGCTCTGGCAGGAGGGGCCTCTATTGTGGCTTCATGGGCACTCTTTAGGAGCTCTCACTCTCCAATATTTCCCACAGCTGGTCGCTCGACAAGCTTGCTTGGGGCTTAAATATTGTTTAATACATTTTGCAAAGCTGCCTGACAGGCTTATCATTCCCTATACTAAGGAACAAGTAGAAGTTTTGTCTGGCACTGTGGATGATTGGAGCATTCTCATGTGTGCTTTCCCAAATGTCATAGATAATCATTACCCAAAGAGCCCTATTTTGTCTTTTGTTGAAAACAATCTGGTTTACTTTCCTAAAATCACTGTTCAGGAGCCTATTACATCAGCCCCTGCCATCTTTACTGATGGCTCAAAGTCTGGTCGTGGGGCCTACCTGGTACAGGGATCGGAGCCTATAGTAAGAATGTTCAGACCTGACTCTCCTCAGATTGTTGAATGCTTAATAGTCTTGGAGGTATTTCAGACATTCCCCACTTCCTTTAATTTGTTTACAGATTCCTTGTATGTGGCCAATGCAGTGGCTAATTTAGAGATCGCTGCTTCGGTTCGCTCTACTAGTCTAGTGTCTAATATTCTTTTACAACTTCAATCTTTAATTTTGCAGCAAACTTGCCCTTTTTATGTTTCTCATATTCGAGCTCATTCACTACTGCCTGGCCCCTTGTCACAGGCTAATGACCTTGTGGATCGGGCCGCTAGGCTAGCCCTGATCTCCTTGGATGATCCAAAGACTTCGGCAACAGAATTCCATAGACTATATCATGTCCCTGCAAATACTTTAAGACTAAAATTTCCTATTTCCAGAAATGAAGCGCGGGATATTGTAAAATCTTGCCAATCTTGTGTCACCTTTTTGCCTTCCCCACATGTGGGTGTTAATCCCCGAGGCCTACGTCCTAGAGACCTTTGGCAAATGGATGTGACACATCTTCCAGAGTTTGGAAGATTAAAATACCTACATGTCTCAGTGGACACCTGTTCAGGCGTTATTTTCGCCTCTCCATTGGCAGGTGAAAAGGTCTCTCATGTCAAGACTCACTGTTTAGAGGCCTGAGCGGCTTGGGGAAAGCCACGCCATTTAAAAACTGATAATGGCCCAGCATACACATCTGCTGGTTTTCGAGCCTTTTGTGCACAAATGCAGGTAGCTCATGCCACTGGCCTTCCTTACAACCCACAGGGCCAAGGTATAGTAGAAAGAGCAAATAAAGCCCTAAAAACCCTCTTATTTAAACAAAAAAGGGGGATAGCAGAGGATGCAACCCCTAAGGAGAGAGTTTCTTTAGCCCTCTTCACTCTTAATTTTTTGATTTTGGATCCATATGGTAAAAGTACAGCGGAAAGACACAGTCAATCTAAGATTCCCATGCCCAGTGAAATGGTGATGTGGAAGGATGTCTTAGATAATAAATGGAAAGGACCAGATCTTGTGATGTTAAGATCCAGGGGAGCTGTTTGTGTTTTTCCACAGGACCAAGATTCTCCACATTGGGTTCCGGCTCGCTTGGTGAAAACAATTATCCGACCCCAACAGGAGGCTCCTGGAGACGGAGATGCCTACCAGGATGGAGAGAAGGATGGAGAAAAGGAGAGCCTTATTGATGATCCTCATCCTGTGCCTGGAATGTAGTGGAGAACAGCGTTGGGGCATTATGTCTGCATTTCCCAAACCCATGCCAGTATATCACTCCGCTGTGGTTTTTCCCCGTTTCTTTACAACAGAGAAGGAACTGGGTCTTCCCATGGTGAAGAAAGACACCTTTTCCGTTTCTATTGGAGAACAGCGGAGTTTCCAGGCATCGGGGACATTGTGCTTTACGCTTGATCCAACTTATGAGGACTGTATGGTCTTAAAGAAACAAGCCTTTGCTTGGTTCCATGGGGACATGATTTGGGAAAGAAATGACCAACAGAGACGTAATGATTGGTATGGTCCAGAGAATAAGACTTCCCAATATAAATTTGGTAACTATACCTATACTGAATTGGCAATCTGGCTTAATGGAACATTTCTGGTTGGTGTAAACATATCAGACAAAGCATACCAACCACGACTTGCTCCTCATTGTTGGGGAAGTGATGAAGGGAAAACCTGGCTGTGGTCTGACTGTCAGTCTACTGGTGTTGGCTGGACTAGTAAGGGAAAACTCTCTAATTTCTCCCCGGACATGAGGGGTCCCCATCCCTATCCAGCCTATGGACTGGGGGATTTTTCAGACAAGATAGAAGGTATAATCCATTTTCAAAGTGGATTTTGTGTGGAACAAATGGAAGCTGTACTGATTTCACACCTTTTGTGTTATTACAGGGAGGACAAGTTGCTTGTAATAATGTGACTGCAGTCTTTAGTGAGAAGGAGCAGGTGGTGGAGGAAGCTGATGAGAACTGGGGTGCTTTATACAAAACTCTCAACTCCACAGGGGGAATTATGAGCATTGGACATGGGTGCCAAACTAACGCAAGAAATGCTACTTTCTCCCCGGCACCAGTTTGCGTTCACCCACCGTTTATGTTTGTCCTCAGTAATTCCTCCTTTAGTAGTTGCTCCAATACCTCCTGCCTCTTGTCCCAATGCTGGGATGCTCCAAAGTTTAAGAATGCTATGGTCCTTAGGGTCCCTTGCTGGGTCCCTGTGCCTGTGGAAGCTCCCAGCACGCTGACTTTATTTAGGAATAAAAGGGATTTTGGCATCACAGCAGCAGTTATAGCAGCCGTGGCTGCGATAGCTACTGCCGCTACTGCGGCGGGTGTGGCCATAGCTTCCTCAGTACAGACGGCTGAGACGCTGAATGATTTGGCTACTTCTACCTCTGAGGCTTTGGACACTCAGACAGCTTTAAATTCTCACTTGAAGGGTGGTATCCAAATTTTAAACCAAAGAATAGATTTAGTCCAAGAACAGGTTGATATCCTTTGGCAGCTAGCTCAGCTGGGATGTGAATGGAAGTATAATGCATTGTGTGTTACTAGTGTCCCTTATGAAAACTTCACCAGAGCTGCTAATCTGTCTCGTAGTTTGTCGCTAGCCCTCTCGCAAAATTGGTCTAAGGAATTTGATAGGGAATTGGAGGAATTAAGACAAGCTATAGTACATATTAACTCCACACGAGTGGATCTTAGCTTGGCAAAAGGCTTTACTTCTTGGATATCATCTGCATTCTCCTATTTCAAGGAATGGGTAGGAACTGGAATGTTTCTGGTGTGCTGCCTAGGAGGGTGTGTGCTGTGCCTATGGTTGGTCTGTTGCCTGCGAACCCAAACTAAGAAGGATAAAATGGTCATCTCACAAGCGCTCGCTGCCTTAGAATGTGGCTCCTCTCCCCAAATCTGGCTGGCAGCCTTAAAGGGCAAATAGCTCCTCTGGCCCTTGCACCCTCAGGGTCTCAGGATACCCATTGCACGAGGAAGGGCAGGGATTTGGTAAGTTTTGTTTGACCGCCACCTTTGCACTCTCAGGGGATCAGTCCCATCACACTGAGGAAGGGGAGGTTGAACTTCTTCCCTTGATCGGTAAACACATCATGAGGTGAGAACCTTATCGGGAAAGAGCTATCCTCCTGAGCTTGCCCAGTAAACAAAAAAGGGGGAACTGTGAGGAGCTGAGACAGTCGCCATTACAAGATGGCGCTTACTTCCTGCCAAGGGGCAGGACAATCAACTCCTTACTTGGTCATGTCTTAGCGGCAGTCGTGCTTGATGCTGCGCATGTGCGTGATGTAATGCACCCTGGGCCTATCCCGTGGCCCTGGGTAGTGGGTGAACAGGTGGCAGCCAATCCGTAGGTGCCTCGTAGTGCTACACCCTATAAAATCAGCTACACTCCCGCGCCCCGGCCCCTCGCCATCAGCTTTCCTGTTAACCAAGAGGCTCTCCAATAAAGTGTGATCAAGAAGGATCTTCGTTTGCTGGTCGTTCTTCTCCTGCTGGTCAGGGGGTTCGCCGAAGAAATCCATATCCCCATGCTTCCTACCCCAGCCAAGAAGCCCTGCATATGTTTACATTAGGAATAAGGACACAATAGAAAAGACTACATTGAGACGATGATTCAAAAGAAGACAAAGAACACTTGGTCCACAGCTGGTGGAGCTGTTTTGATAGACATATTAGTATATTAGTTATTTTTCCCACTGCTGTGACCTGATAGGAAGCAACTTAAGGAGGGAGGAGTTGACTTTGCTCAGAGTCAGAGGGGATACACTCCACCATGGTGGGAACGCATGGTGCCAGGAGCAGAAGGCAGCTGGTTAGATTATGTCTGGAATTAAGAAGCAGGGAGGGATGAGGACTGGTGCCTCTCTTTCTTATTTCCCCTGAGGTACTGTCTCCCTCTAGCCCAGGCTGATCTGGAATTCACTATGTAGCCTCAGGGTGGCCCTGAACTCACAGAAATCCTCCTACCTCTGCCTGCCAAGTGCTGTAATTAAAGGAACACATCACTGTGCCCAGTCCACCTCATTCTTTGCATATCCTTTTTATTCAGTACTGGACTTCCATCCATGGGATGGTGCCACCCACATCCAGCGTGGATCTTCCCACTCAGTTATAACCCTCTGGAAACATTCTCTCTCTCTCTCTCTCTCTCTCTTTCTCTCTCTTTCTCTCTCTCTCTCTCTCTGTGTGTGTGTGTGTGTGTCCTTGAAATTAAATAAAAAAGCTTTCCAAACAAAAAACATGTGGTCGGAGAGATGGTTAAGGTAATTGCTTACAAAGCCTAAAGACCCACGTTTGATTCCCCAGTATGCATGTAAAGCCAGATGCACAGAGTGGTGCATGACTCTGGAGTTCTTTTGCAGTGGTAGAAGAACATGGAATGTCCATAATCATTCATTCATTCATTCTTTCTGTGTGTCCTTGCAAAAAGAAAAAAAAAAACAACTCATCAAAAAAAGAAAAAAACAAACAAAAAAACAAAAACAAAACAAACAAACAAACAAAAAAAACAGAAACACCTCTCTGGAAAATTTCTCACAGAAACATGCCCAGACCATGTCTCTTAGGTGATTCTAAACCCAGCCAGTGAACTCTGATACAGCTGGTAAAAGTGATCACTTTAGGGGCAGGATTTTAAGGTCCTGTCCCATTCTGGTTCCAGCTGCACTTTCTCCCTCCTGGTCTAGAACATGTGAACAGTCTGGCACAGGCTCCCGTTGCAATGAGGGTGGCTCCACCACACTTTCTGCACCATGATGGACTAACCTTCTGACCACTCGGAGTGACAATAAATCTTTCCTCCCTTGATGTGTTTCTGTCAGGTATCTTGTCATCAGGATGATAAAGTCACAGGAAGCAGCCACCCAAACAACAAACAGTTCACAAGTAGTAGTAAGAAGGATCATCACAGGTCCCTACCCTGCCTCCTCCTGGCTTCACATTGTGGGCTTTACTTTCTCATCCATTCTGGGGGTGACATAGCAGGACATAGCCTGGGATTTCTGGTCTGGGAAATGGGCCAGATTGATGGACTTTCTAAGATGAAATGAGATAACATGTGTCCATTGTTGAGCACTGATTCCTGGCAGGTGGGAAACCCGTGGTAAGGGTGCATTTCTTGTAGTGTGTGAAGGTCCCAGGACACAGCACATGTGATATTCTCTTCACTCCTTTCTCTCCCTCCCAACCTTTTCCTTCTTGCGAGCTCACTTAGAATATCTGCACCTATCGCTTTGTCCAAGGATGACAGTTATCATAAGAGGTCAAAGTGAACTAAGGCCTCATTGTGAGCTCAGTGGGTAAGTACTTCTTGTGTTAGCATGTGTAAAATGTCAGCTGTGGGGGTGCACACCTGTAATCCCAATGCTAAGGAGGCTGGGCCAGGGAATTCATACTACTCATCAATAGAATCAGTGGCTCTGAGCTCAGCAAGAGATTGTGTGTCAGGACTGGAGAGGGCTCAGTAGATAAAGGTGTTTTATTCCAGGGTTTCATTCCCCAGTATCCATTCAAGCGAGGTGTACAAAGTGGCACATGCATCTGGAGTTCATTTGCCTTGGGAGGAGGCCTTGGCAGAAGATGTTGACATGCCCATTCTCACTCTCTCTCTCTCTCTCTCTCTCTCCACCTCTCTCTAAAAAATAAGTAATATCTTAAAAAATAAAAGAAGGAAACCACAGGGGATGGAGAGATGGTTAGGTGGTTAAGGCACTTGCCTGAAAATCCAAATGACTTGGGTCCAATTCCACAATACCAATATAAAATCAAATGTGCCACATGTGTCTGGATTTTTTTTTTTTTGGCAAACTAGAGACTCTGGCACAACCATTCTCTCCCTCCCTCTCCCTCTCCCTCTCCCTCTCCCTCCCTCTCTCTCTCTCTCTCTGTGTGTGTGTGTGTGTGTGTGTGTGTGTCTGTGTGTGTGTGGGGGGGTATCTCTCCTCTCTATGTCTCTCTGTACTTACAAATAAATAATAAAATAAAATAATAACAAAACCATATCTCAGAGAATAAGATGGAGAGTGACTGAGAAAAGCCTGCAACACTGACCCCTGGCCATATGTGTACATGCACCCACACATATACATATACACATGTACACACATACACACTAAAGAAAGAAAGGAAAGAGGAGGCACTTTGCAAACACTTGGGAATGCAGACTCTTCCTGTCTGCCCACCTCTGTCATCATTGCCCTCCTCACTCTCGACATGTCCAAGCAGTCCAGGGCAATTTTTGGATATTGAATGTATCTCTTCCATATGTCCCTTCAATTGCCCAGGTGCATCCTGAGCACATGTCTTCAGAACAGTTCAAGGGTGCCTGGTGACCTCAATACCTGGATGGGGTTCCTTGGGGACAGAACTGGGGATTATGTCTGTCAGGTTGAAGTTGGATTCAGATGGAGATGACTAAATAGAATCTAGGCTTGGTCAGACCCCTTTCCAATATCTTTGTAAGCAGAGATGGATTCCAGAATGGAACTGGTCCCCCACTAAGTGCTGAATCCTGAATACCTCCCTTTGCAGACAACATAGCCAGACTGAGCCCAGTAAATCCAGGCCTGGGGAACCAGATGTTGTATAGCAAGATCATGGGGGAGGGCATGATAGGCTGGTTTCATGGCGCTCAGCCACAAAGCAATCTCACTGTAGGCTTGTTCAGCACTCCCTTACTTAGGGTAACACGCATTACAGAATATTTTTTATAGAAGTCATTAAAATGCAGGCAATTTAAGACATTTGATGGCCAACTTCTACAGCTTCCTAGACGCCCCCCCTGCCCTGGGTTCCTGTCGCCCCTACCCTTCCTGCAGTGCTTGAATTTCAGCTGATAATAACTGAATTACATTGCAAACAGGTGTGGCCTCTTCAGTTCTGTAAGGATTCCAAGGTATGTGATTCCTCAGCATGTAGTTTTTTCATTAAATACCTTCTGTAATGACCTTAGGAGTCAAGGAACTAGAACATTTGTTCTGATAATCAGATACTTTCCATGTCTCTGCACGTTCAGTGACAAAACAGAGGGTAATAAAGTATGTCACTGGGTTTGGATTAAAAGGGACATTACAAAGTGCCAAGGATATACTTGCACAGTAAACTGGCTTGCTCTTGAACATATTATTGGGTTAAAACCTTTCACAAGTTGACTCAACACTTGTACTCATTTTACATTTCTTTTCACCAAGCTTTGCTTAATATAATGCACACAAACACATTAAAGTAAAATGTGATTGGATTTAATTTTGTGTGCATGCTAGACAAACATTCTACCCATCACTGTGTTGTCAGCTTTGTTTTCACTTTTTTTTTTCCAATTGAGAGACAGAATCTAAATTGCCCAGGCTGGCCTCAGACTCTTCATCTTCTTCCTTCAGCCACCCATATAGCTGGGGTCACAGGGCTCTGCCACCAGGCATTGGAATCTAGAAATTTTAAGGAACTAACAGCTCTGACTTTAAGGAACTCGAGGTTCTGGTTCCATTGGTTATTGAAGCATGGTATCTTAAACCATCCCTTCCTCACCTGTGACCTCATTTGAAGTGATGTGGTGTTCCCTTGTGGATGGCCTCTATGAGAAATATGCAGTGTTTGACAGGTTCTCTGCAGAATGCTGAGTCATATGTCTATTGTAGATATGACAGTGAGGGAAAATAAAAGACAGCTTTGCTTTTATGGGAACCAGGAGTAAAGCACTTATCACACTTAGGGATTTTGTAGATAAGTCAGGCCATGAGCTGAACCATGTCATATAAATAATGAAATTCCCCTTTCTTGGATCAGAAGCCTGAGCCAGGGCTCTACACAGGGAGGAAATGATCTTGGGAATGTGCAGAGAACTGCAGGGACATCTGGTCTCCTTGGTGGTCTTCCTGAGGTGGCTTCCTGCTGATGAGCTACAGTCAAGTCCAGCTTAAAGCAGAGTCTGTGGGTGTCATGGACAACTTAGGGTATTGATTTCATTAGGAGGCTATGTGAACACCAGAATATCATTGGCATTGGGAGTGAATATAATTTGCAAAGAGACACCTCTGAAACTGAGGATTCTGAATGTTAAAGTAAAAAAACAAAAAAAAAATGAAAGTAGTTTTGTCCCTGGTGTGGAGAGGTAAAAATGAGGATTCAAGTCAGACCGTGTGTGTGTGTGTGTGTGTGTGTGTGTTGGCTGGAAAGCAAGTGTGAGAGTAGTCCAGCTGTTCATATGGCTGGCAAAGATTGCACTGACTAAATCTTTTTTTTTTTTTGGTTTTTTGAAGTAGGGTCTCACTCTGGTCCAGGCTGAACTGGAATTAACTCTGTCATCTCAGGGTGGCCTTGAACTCATGGCAATCCTCCTACCTCTGCCTCCCAAGTGCTGGGATTAAAGGTGTGTGCCACCACACCCGGCTCTGACTAAATCTTATGTTAGCATTCAAGAACCATGGGGGAACCCCTGTGGTTTTAGACCGAAAGTGGATACAGTTAGATCTGTACTTTGAGAGTAATACCTTGACTGTTGTATTGATGCACAGAGGTGATTCACAAGAGCAGATGCAGTGGCCCACTCAGGCATTACTACCATTTACCACACGGGAGATAATGAAGCTAGGCAGTAGGTAATATGAACATTTATTCTGTGGTCTAAAAGCTTTACCTAGTATAACTCATTTCATCCTCATATGTTAACTTGGAGGAAGATGCCCTTATTTGTACACATTTACAGAAGAAATAAAAAATGTAGCTTCAAACTCAACTAATAAGCAACATGGGTAGACAGGTCTATATGCAGCTGCTGAGCATCTGGCTGGTACTATGTGAGTAGCAGAGGAGATGAAAGGTATACCTTATGGTCAATGTTTTTTGATGTTGTTGTTTTGTTTGAGGTGGTGTCTCACTCTAGTTCTGACTGAGCTGAAATTCACTATGTAGACTCAGAGTAGCCTTGAACTCAAGGCAATCCCCCCACATCTGCTTTCCAAGTGCTATGATTAAAGGCTTGTGCCACCATGTGCTGCTCAATCTGATTTCATATTATAATTTGCATTTTGAAATGTCATATATATGTAATATATTTTGATAATCTTCACCTATTACCCTCTATTAGCTCCATCCAACTCCTGCTATACCCCTTCTTCCCAATTAATCTCTTTCCTTCATTCATAGTATTGTTCTTTTTTTTTTTTGTGATCCAGTGGGTTTAATGAGGGTTGCTTGCAGGAGCATAGTGGTTGTTGAGTGATCACCAGAGCATGGGCAGTTTACCAGTGGCTACACTACTGAAGAATATGACTCCACTTCCCTCAGCAACCATTAACTGCCCAAAGCTCCTCTGGGAGAAGTGGGGCCTCATGGATCTCTCCCTTATTCATGATGGAATATTGATAGGCTCAATCTTAACTTTAGATTTTGTGAATTCTTCAGTGCAACAGCCATGTTGTTCAGTGGATAACATTATACAATACTCCTCTCCATCTTATGACTTTTATATATATCTTTTTTTCTGCTCAATCTTTCATGACTTTCCCTGAGTCTTTGAGGGGGTGGTATAAGATGTTCCATTTAGGGCTGAGCTCACAAGTCAATTATTCTCAGAACTTTAGCCAATGATATGTCTCTGCATTAACCTTTGTTCTAAAAAAGAAACTACTGTGATTGTACAGAACAATAAACAATAAATATAAATATTCAGAAGGCAGTTTTAAATCCTGTCTATTAAACATAACAACCATGCTCATCCCACTCACGCCCCAGTGCTAAGTATCACAAAGAAAGCTTGTCCATGCATCATACTTCTTGAGGTATCTTCTCAGTAACCCTCTGGGGTAGATATTACAGAGGGTTAGATATTATTAACTACCTCATTGAACAGAGTAGAAAACTAAAGGTCCAAGGACAAAAATCACCTGAGACTAAATACTTAGTGAGCAAGAATGGATTTGGGGTTTGGATTCGGGATGGTTGGACTCTAGAACTCATATCCATTCTTTTCCAACACCACAACCTACTCTGAGACAAAGCCCAGTGTAGGAAGACTGTAGGCTGAGGATGGTGCAGGGGGTCTAAGAGGCACTGAAATTTGGGCTATGACAGGTATGGTATATAATTTTAATTAAGATAATATGGGGCAAAACCTGAGAACTTGGGTGAGTCAGTAGAATCTCCATCAGGGTAGATCATCTGGTCTTTGGAAGGCTTCGTGATGTATTCTTGTCCAGGTCCAAGGGACAAGTCTTAGAATATTCTGGAATCCTCAGGACTCCAGAGATAGTATTCAAGTGTTAAGGGTGAGTGGAGGTGGAGGCTGTGGGACTGAGATTGTACAGAGAGAGTGAACTGGCAAAAGCCCTTTCCTCCTGCTTCTTTTATCAACTATATTAACTTGGGACTGTGAACACTTTTTGCTAGTGCAGAAGTTATTGGTCCTGTAGAATCAGGGCCTGTCTCAGCTTTTAGGAACTTCCCTTGTGTTTCTAGGCACCATCTCAATAAGGTACAGAAGATAGACAAAAGCACAACTTGGACCTTCATGTTTCCCCAGGTGTCTTTTGCCTAGATCCTTCTGTCTTTGGTTCTTTCAGCACTTTCTATGCACTTGTTTCAAAAGCATGTTGCCCCAGCATTTGGGGCACTGAGTTACAATAGTTCTCAGGCAAGCTCCTATCATAGTAATTGCAGTCAGATTTTTTCTAAGTCTGACTCCTCCTACATCTATTTCCTATGACCCTCTTGAATTTGTGGGTATAGGGCTGGCATTATGAAAGAGCTGGCTACTGAGAAAGGCAGAAAGAGGGAGGAACCATCACATTCCAGATGGTCATCTTTGCCAAAATGTCTTTGCCATGGCCCACCCTTGTGAAGAAAGTGGAGCCACTGCTGTTTCCACCTGGAGTTGATTTTGATATCTCAGCCTGGTGGCCTGGAGAAGCTGAGAGACTTATGGAGAGGTGGAGACAATGTGGAAGGAGTTAGATAAATACTGTGAACCTCAGGATACATTGTGTTGTGTTTTTTGTTGTTGTTGTTTGTTTGTTTGTTTGTTTGTTAATTCGAGGTAGGGTCTCACTCTAACCCAAGTTGACCTAGAACTTACTCTGTAGTCTCAGGCTGACCTTGAACTCACAGGGATCCTCCTACATCTGCCTCCCATGTACTGAGATAGAAGGTATGTACCACTACACCCAGCCATTGACTTCTTAAGGCAAAAAGACAAGAAATCAGCAAGCTGGGCTTGGTGACACTTGCCTTTATTCCCAGCATAGCAGTGGTTGGATCATCACCACGAGTTCTAGACCATTCTGGGATTAGAGTCAGTTCCAGGTCAGCCTGTGCTACAGTGACACCCTACTTGACCCTCTCCCCCCAAAAGGGCATTTTTACAAAAGAGGTGGCAAGTTTGAAAGACAAAGAGGTTCCCTGGATTCTGGTCAGTTACATAGGTTGTTGGGCTTAGAGAATAATTGAAAGGCTATGCCATGTTTTGAATGTGAAATGTTCCCTACTTATGTGTTTGAACACTTGATACCCAGCTGATGACTCTATTTGGGAAGTGTGTGGAACCTTGAGGAGATGGAGTCTTGCTGGAGAAAGTGGCTCACTGTGGGTTGGGTTTGAGTGTTTATAACCTGGCCATACTTCCTATCCACTCTAGGCTACATGACCAGCAGTCCCCTCATGCTTCTGCTGCCACGAGGCAAAGTAAACCCTTCCTCCTGTAAGTTGTATCTTATCTAGTAGTGGGTCACAAAAATGATATAAGTAACTAATACACATGGGACATTTTTTTTTCCCAAGAAAAGTGTGGTTCAAGGAGCACAATGAAAGAAATATATATTTATTTTTTGTCCTCTTGATCAAGGTATGCTATGGGTGGAAGCTATTTGGCAAGCCCTCTACCCAAACTTACTATTGTTTAAATAAGACCATCCAACATCTACACAGTGTTCTGTGACTTCTTCTGGGTAGTCTATTTCAATTCAATCTAGAAAGATGTGATAACCGATCAAAGCAAGGTTTCCACCCACATACAGCTTGGTGCAAACCAATGAGTTTATTGAGTTTAGTTATTGTAAAAAGGGTGAGGGGTCATTTACAGGAGTGTGGATGACTTATTAGCAGCAACACCACCAAAATTCTCTTTTCCCCTCAGTGGTAGTTAAACACTGACATATGCTCATGGTGGGGCCTCATGCACCAACTTGTTAGCTCTCTCCTTCTCCATGAGAGGATGTGGACATATTCAATCCTCTGAAGATTTCATGTGGGTATCACAGCTTGTGTATTTCCTAGACAACAATTACCATGTCAGGTGCAACAGACAGGGACCCTCACCTCAAGGAATCAAAGTTTTACCATGTTGATTTCACAGGTGATACATGTACATTTCATGTAAGTACACCTGTTCTTTCCACAGAGCAGGAAGGATACACAGTACACCCAAATGTCTATAGTCCCAGCACGATTTTTTAAAAATATTTTATTATTTATTTATTTATTAAAGAAAGGGGGAGAGAGAATGGGTGTTTCAGGACCTCCAGCCACTCTAAACAAACTCCAGACACATGCACCATGCTGTGCATCTGGCTTATATGGATTCTGTGGAATCAAGCCTGTGTCCTTAGGCTTCACAGGCAGGTGTCTTAACTGCTAAGCCATCTCTCCAGTTCCCAGGGCTATTATTTTATTTTACTATTTATTTGGTTTTCAAGGCAGGGGCACTCTCTAGTCCAGGCTGATCTGGAATTCACCGTGTAGTTTCAGGCTCCCCTCAAACTCACAGTGATCCTCCTACCCCAGCCTCCAGAATATGCACACAACCCCAAGCCTGTGCTCATTCTGTTTACACATGGTTATGGGAGGGCAGGGAGGAGAGACTCTGGGCTGACCCAATTTTGCTTCAGTGTCATCATTTCAATGTGAAGTGCTGTGGACACAGTCATACATGATCAGTGATGAGTAGGATAGGGTTCCTGGATTTTGTTTTTTTTTACAAAGTCACTGCCTTCACTTTAGATTTGATACAATGCCTGATTTCAGTGTAAGCATGAGCTTCAGTTTCTCCCCTTAATTGCTTGTTCAGTTTCCACTGAACTCATGTGCCATGAGTCTTTACGATTTTTCTGCAGACACTGCCAGTACCAAACACAATATACAGATTTAATGCAATTCCAATTAAAATCCCTACAGTTTTCTTCACAGAGATAGAAAAAATCATCTCAAATTCCATATGGAAAGGCAGAAGGCCTCGCATATCTAAATATATTCTCAGCAAAAGAAATGCCTCTGGAGGCATCATCATACCTAATCTAAAGTTATATTACAAAGCCATAGTAATAAAAACATTATGGTACTGGCATATAAACAGGAGTATAGACCAATGGAATAGACTTGAGGACCTGGACTTTGGGTCAAGCAACTATATATACTTGATATTCAGAAAGGCCCAAACAATATAGGCTGGGAAAACGACAGCATCTTCAACAAATGGTGCTGGACAAACTGGATAACCATAAGGAGGAAACTGAAACTTGTTCCACACATTTCACCATGCACTACACTCAAATCCAAATGGATCAAAGACCTCAGTATAAGACCAGAAACTCGAATACTACTGGAAGAAAATTTATGAAGTACTTTCCATGATATAGGAATGGAAATAGACTTCCTGAACAAAACCCCACTAGCTCACTATCTTAAACAGTCACTCAACCAATGGGATCACATGAAGCTGAAGAGTTTCTTTACAGACAAGCCTACGATAAGCAAATCCAATAGATTACCCACAGAATGGGAGAAAATATTTGTGGGTTATCCAACTGACAGAGGCCTAATCTCCAGAATCTACAAAGAACTCAAAAATCTAAACAGTAAGAAGTCAAACACCCCACTCACAAAATGAGGAAAAGAGCTGAACAGGCAGTTCACAGAGGAAGAAATACAAATGGCAAACCCACACTTAAGAAAATGTTCGGGCTGAAGAGATGGCTTAGTGCTTAAGTGCTTGCCTGTGAAGCCTAAGGACCCCAGGACCGATGTTAGCCAGATGCACATGGGGGTGCACTCATCTGGAGTTCGTTTGCAGAGGCTGGATGCCCTGGCATGCCCATTCTCTCCCTCTCCCTCTCTCTCTCTCTATGCCTCTTCCTCTCTCTGTTTGTTGCTGTCAAATAAATAAATAAAAATAAGCAAAAAATTAAAAAAAAGAAAATGTTCATCATCCCTAATCATCAGAGAAATGCAAATTAAAACAACTATGAGATTCCACCTTACCCCAATAAGGATAACAAACATCAAAAAATCAAGTGAGTTATACTCAGAACCAGTGGATACACACAATCCCATCATGATCATGCCAGTGAACCTCACTTATAAACAAAAATCAAAGACAGAGCTGCTGGGAACACTAAGGGTTGTCAGCTGGGTATGAAAGCAAATTTAAAAAAAAATGTGTGCCAGAACTGAAGAGATAGCTCAATGGATAAGGCATTTGCTTGCAAAGCCTAAGGATTGATGTTCAGTTCTGCAGCATCCACGTAAGCCAGATGCACAAGGTAGCACATGTGTCTGGAGTTTGCTGTGGCTGGCAGTCTTGGCATGACTATTCTCTCTTCCTGTCTACATCTCTTTCTCAAATAAATAAATAATTTTTAAAAACTTTAAAAAATGTGTGCTAATTGTGGTATATGCCAGTAGGAAATTGCTAAAGAGTCAGAGGCAGGAGGATCAGGATTTTGAGATGAGGTTGGGCTACACAGTTTTTAAAATGTGCGTAAGAAATGGCAGTGAGTAAGATTGGATACTGTGTTTGGTACTTTCTCATTGCTGTGATCAAATACCAGACCAGAAGCGAGCTAAGGAAGGAGGGGATTATGTCACCTCACAGCTCCAGGTGACTGTCCATCATGGCAGGAAGGCGTGGCAGCAGGAGCCTGAGGCAGCTCATCACATTCAGTCCATAGAGAAGAGGCAGAGAGATGAATGCTGCTGCTCAGCCAGCTCTCTCCTTTCTATGCAGTCCAAGACCCCATTTCTGGAATGGTGCCCCCACTGTTAGGTGGGTCTCCCACCTCAGTTAACCTAATCTAGATAATCTCTCACAGATGTACCAACAGGCTTGTTTCTTAGATATTCTTGGTCAAGTTGAAAATCAGTATAAACTATTACATATAGAAAATCAGAAACAATCTTCTGAGGACTAAAATGAACACAACTAAAACATGAGACAACAATAATCTAGAAAATACAAATTAAGCCAGATGTGGTGCCTTTCATCCAGCACTCAGAAGGCAGTGATAGAAGGATTGCCATGACTTTGAGGCCAGCCTGGGATTACAGCATGAGTAGCTGGTCACCTTGGGATAGAGTGAGACTCTTCCTCAAAAGAAAAATAAATTGGAATAGAAACAAAAATAGGAATATCATATTTACGTTTCTTTAATGTTTTGAGAGGAACAATGAACCCTGTATATTTTAGAAACATGTGAATATTAACATTTTAAAGATTAGCTCCTGAGGATAAAAACGTGTACCTTCCAAACAGAACTGTGGTGGGAGAAAAGATACATAAAATATACTTGAGTTAATAAAAGGTGAAAGTAAACCAAAAAGATCAAAGAAAAAACTTACAAACAAAAAGCTTAAGACAAAGTCGGGCATGGTGGCGCACGCCTTTAATCCCAGCACTTGGGAGGCAGAGGTAGGAGGATCGCCGTGAGTTCGAGGCCACCCTGAGACTACAT
Organism: Jaculus jaculus; assembly: GCF_020740685.1. Taxonomy (NCBI): domain Eukaryota; kingdom Metazoa; phylum Chordata; class Mammalia; order Rodentia; family Dipodidae; genus Jaculus; species Jaculus jaculus. The sequence goes on from NW_025423490.1 coordinate 761,802, forward strand.
AGTGAATTCCAGGTCAGCCCAAGCCAAAGTGAGACCCTACCTTGAAAAACAAAAAACAAACAAACAAAAAAGCTTAAGACAGAAATGGTAGCAATGTAAGCAAACAGTGACCATGTCAGATAAAAACACTAACATATCATGTTCCATAGCAGGTAAAATTTTCCAATTAAAAAATAAGGGTGTGGAAAAATATCTCAGTGGTTAAAGGCATTTGTTGCTAAGTGTAATAGCCCAGGTTTGATTCTCCAATACTTATGTAAATCCAGATGCACAAAGTGGCACATGCACATCTGGATTTTGTATGCAGTGGCAAGAAGCCCTGGTACACCCATGCTTTCTCTCTCTCTCTCTTTGGCTGCCTCTATCTCTTTGTTTCTATTTCTCTCAAGTAAGTAAATTAAAAAAAAAAAAAACCACTAAAGGCTAGGGAGATGTTTCAGCAGGTAAGAGCCCTTCCCATGCAAGCTTGAGGGCCTGAAATCCCCGAGATTGATTCCCCAGAACCAGTGTAAATAGCTGGGCTAAGTGGAGAGGGGCCAGGCATGATGATACCCACCTTTACTCCCAGTGTTTGGGAGGAAGATGTAGGAGGATTGTTGTGAGTTCTAGGCCAGCCTGGGACTACAGAGTCAGTTCCACATCAGACTGGGCTACAGCCAGAACCTACCTTGAAATAAGAAAAAGGAAAGGGGATGCCAGATGTTCTCTTCTGGCTTCTGTATGTATGCACATAGGGCATATGCATCTACACATGCACATGCATACGCTACACACACACACACACACACACACACACACACACACTACCCATAAACACATGCAAAAAAAAATATATAAGTCTCACCAAACTAAATGTTATGGCAGATAACATTATTTAACTACAGCTTACATAATATAGCACACTCCATATATTCTTTTTATAATGTGACTTTATTATTATTGCCATCAAAAGGTAGTGATGAGGAACTTCAGAGCTCATTTAGTAGTGAAGACCTTTGCCTAAAAAGCCTAAGGATTGGGCTGGAGAGATGGCTTAGCGGTTAAGTGCTTGCCCGTGAAGCCTAAGGACCCCGGTTCGAGGCTCGGTTTCAGGTCCCACGTTAGCCAGATGCACAAGGGAGCGCACGCGTCTGGAGTTCGTTTGCAGAGGCTGGAAGCCCTGGCGCGCCCATTCTCTCTCTCTCTCCCTCTATCTGTCTTTCTCTCTGTGTCTGTTGCTCTCAAATAAATAAATAAATAATTAAAAAAAAAAAGCCTAAGGATCCAGGTTCAGTTCCCTAGTACACCCATGTGAGCCAGATAGATGCACAAGGTGATGCATGTATCTGGAGTTCATTTGCAATGGCTGGAGCCCCTGGTGTGCATATTCTCTCCCTCTCTCTCTCATAAATAAATAAATTTAAAAATAAAAAAATCTTTGAGTAGACAATAAATAGGGTCTGGGACCCTCTCCTAGACTAGTATGGTGGGAGTAATGCTGTGTGAGTTTTGAGTCCTGGTGATGACATGGACAATAAGGGTTCTAAGGTTCCCTGACACACTGATATGTGCCACCAGCATAGCTTACTCTCCTATGGTGTACTAAGTACTCAGGGCACCTGCTGCCACACCAGCTCACAGATGCTGGGAGTATTGGCTGCTAACAGCTCATAACTGTTCCCTTCAGCAGATAACTTTCCCTCCCAACACTGCACCCTTACCCCAGGAACTACAGTTTGAGATGACTGTAGCAGACAGCTTCAGGTTCGCTGAGATAAACTTCCAGACCAGGCACAGTTATGGAGGAAGGGATATTTATTGAAGCTTATAGATCCAGGGGAAGTTCCATAAATGGCAGAAGAAGCTGGCCTGCCTTCATAGGACCAAGCAGAGAGAGAGAGAAGCACAAGCCAAGAGCCAAAAGCCACACAGTATAGCAAGCTTTAGGAACTCCAGCTAGGCACACTTTGCATATCTTTACATTGAAATCTGAAGCCCACCACCACACCTTAAGATCCACCCAGTGACACTGCCTCCAGCCAGGTGACTGCAGATGCAAACTACAAATAAATAAAAAAAACCTGAATATATTGTGGGCCATCTATTTAAACCACCACAATGACTGAGTGATATTTGGTATAAAAGGCCAGTGTCTCTGTCATGCCCTTGCAGGCAGCATTGTGACATCGTCCACATTCCTTGACTTCACTCCGGATGAACTTTCCCTGGGATTAACCTCCTTTCCTGCAACAGACTTCCTCAAGGTCTCCCTTGAATAAACATCTCAGCTGAATTTTCTAGGGAACCTGAACCAAGTCATGTTACATGTACAATTAAAAAAAAAAATTGCTGACATGGGGCTGGATAGATGACTTACCAGTTAAGCCATTTCCCTGTGAAGCCTAAGTATCCTGTTTGATTCCTCAGGACCCACATAAGCCAGATGCTCAAGGGGGCACATGAGTCTAGAGTTCATGTGCAGTGGCTGGAGGCCCTGGTGTGTCCATCTTCCCTCCCTCTCCCCCCCTTCCTCTTCCAATCTCTCAAATAAATAAATATTAAACAAAACACTGACATGGATCTAGCATTCCTTATTAATAAGGATACATTGGGGTTTGGAGAGATGGCTTACTTGTGGAGGCACTTGCCTGTGAAACCTAAGGACCCAGATTTGATTCCCCAGTACCCATGTAAGCCAAATGCACAAGGTGGCACATGCATCCGTAATTTGTTTGTACTGGCTACAGGCCCTGGCATGCAAATCCTCTCTTCCTGTTTGCCTCTTTTTTTCTATCTCCCCAGGAAAGAAAGAAAGAAAGAAAGAAAGAAAGAAAGAAAGAAAGAAAGAAAGAAAGAAAGAAAGAAAGAAAGAAGGGAGGGAGAAAGAAAAAAGAAAGGAGGCTACATTGGTGTACGGAGAAATAAGTTACTGGTTAAGGCACTTGCCTGTGAAGTCTAAGGATCCATATTCGACAAAATAAGTAAGTAACTAAGTAAAGAAATAAATAAAATGAGCCTACATTGGAATAAGCATTCATGTGGCACTTGACAACAAAGGTGCATTCTAGAAAATGCTTTGGCACTTGGTCAGCAAGCAAACATCACAGTGCATGCTTACACAAAGCGAGGTGGCTCCAGAATCACGAGGCGATGGAGGCCGAAGGGACGACTCTCTATAAGCACCTGCCATGGGGTGAGATGTTAGCACATTCACATTGCAGGTGGTTTAGATCACAGCACCAGTGATTTCCTGCAGCTCCCATACTGTCCCCCAGACTCAGGATTTGTGGGTTAACTAACTCCAAGTGTATCCCAGGGCAACCTATAATGCCCCTGAAGTCAGTAGTGGCTTAACAACTGAACTGCAAGTTACAAGGAAGAGGGTAGAGTTGTCTTGACATTTCCCTGGGGTCGATCAAAGGGGTGACTCATGATGATCAACAAGGTCTTCTCCTGGCCAAACCAGTTCTAATTAGAGAAAATGAAATAAATTCTGAAGGACAGAAGGAAGGTTGCTAATGAGCCCCTTGAAAGGGCCACAATGAAGGAATTAAATTGCTCAACCCTTTTAGAGGCTGTGATTCCCCCCAGCTCCAGCCAGCACTGTAAAATTGTCATGCACTTGATGAAGAAGTTTGCTCAGTTCCTATGTGAGGGTTCTGTGACAGCAGTGTGTATTGGGCGGAGGAGTGAGAATAGCTAATGTCTCCTGCAAGTGATGGGCTGAGAAATCATAGGAATGTCATAAGATGAAAATTAGTCATTGATATAATATGAATAATGACTGACACATACTAATGATATATCATTAGTTTACAAGGCCAAAATTTACAGTTGGAGGGATCATAGGAAGAGAACAGAAGTTGACACCACAGTATGCAAAGTTGTTTGCATGGAACAGTTGATTATATTTGAAATTTGTTTTATTATGCCTTTAAGGTTTCCTGTACTGCAAGTGAATCTACTGTGGAATAAATCATATAATTCCAATATTATGGTGTAGATGATTAAATTTATCACCATATCCTTTATCTAGAGTTTAAAAACAAATAAGTTTTAAACAGAAACATTTATTAGTTTTAGAGGAGAGAGACAGGGCGAGCGGGAGAAGGAGAGAAGGAGAGAGAGAGAACTGGCATGCCAGGGCCTCCTTCCACTGCAATCCAGCTCTAGATGCATGCACCATCTGGCTCTATGCGGGCACTGGAGAATTGGACCTGGACAGTCAGAGTTTTCAAGAAAGCACCTTCAGGGCTGAGGAGATGGTTCAGAGGTTAAGGTGCTTTCCTGGAAAGCCTAGGGAACCTGGTGCAATTCCCCATTATCCACGTAAAGCCATATGCACAAAGTCATGCATGCATGTGGAGTTCATAAGTAGTAGCAAGAGGCCGTGGCATACCCATTCACTCTACCTCACTCCTTCTCTCTTTCTTTCTTGGTCTTTCTCCTCTCTGTCTCTCTTTATACTTCCAAATAAAAGAAACCTCCTTTATTTGATGAACCATGTCTCAAGTTAAGGAAACAAGTTTATTTATTTATTTTTTTTTACAATTACGTTTGTATGTGTGGAGTGTGTGTGTGTGCATGTTCATATGTGTGAGGGCTCACATGCCATGTGTGAGTGCACATGCACATGTATGTATATATGTGAAGAGGCCAGAGGTCATTAGTTGCTCTGTAGCTCCTCCATCTCATTTCTTGCGACAGGGTCTCACTGCCCCAGGAACTCACTGATTCAGCTGGATTAGCCACCCTGGAAGCCTAGAGGAACACCCTGTCTCCATCAGATAAAGCTTGGATTGCAGACCAAAGTATGATTATACCAATACCAGGGTGGTTCTGGTGAGGGGTTACTTACAGGAAAGTGAAGCTCCCAATGAAGACACAGCCCTGAGAAGTCTGACCCTATACCTGATGAAAACCTCTCTGCAGTTGTGAGGTTGAGCTCCCTATGTCAGGATTATCTTCAAAGACGCTCTTCCCTCAGCCCTGGGGTGAGGGCTTGCTTAGAGCCTGGACACCTGAAGAAGCACTTTGGTGGGGTTCATTGTCCCTGGATCTTTTCCCTCTATATACTCCACATCCTCTGAGGAGACCTTGTGCATCATTGCATGCAGCTGGCATAGGGATCCACCTGAGATATCAAGTGGGGTCTGATGACTCTCCTTTCTCAAGTGCATCTTCCAGCTGCCTTTGATAAAGCTGCTATAGCTGCTTACTGCTTTCAGTGCAGGGGAATCACACCATACTTCAATTGCATTGCTCATTTCTCTAAGCGAGAAAGCAAAACTTTCACTTCTTTCCTGTCCTCTATCTGCTCAGTTCCCACATCCATACATCACCTACTTCTTAGTCTTTTTAAATGTCCATCTAAACTTTCCTTATATATGTGCATGTATATAAACTGATATTTTCATGCCCTTTTACACACAAGTAAAAGGTTTTTAATTAATTAATTTATTTGCAGACAGACAGACACACATACACACACACACACACACACACACACAGAGAGAGAGAGAGAGAGAGAGAGAGAGAGAGAGAGAGAGAGAGAGAGAGAATGGGCACACAAGGGCCATTAGCCACTGAAAACAAACTCCAGATGCATGTACCCCTTTTGTGCATTTGGCTTTACATGAGAACTGGTGAATCGAGCTCATGTAATTAGTTTGTTCAGGTAAGCACCTTAACAGCTGAGTCATCTCTCCAGCCAGCCCACAAGTAGTACATTCTGTGCATTCTTCTGCATGCTGCCCTTTGCACTGAAGTTATCCTGGACATCTCATGTCAGTATAGAAAGGACAGTCTAGATATCCTCATAGGGGCAGAGAATTCGATTTATGGGTATGTCCAACACTCTGTGCTGGACATTTGGATTAATTCTCTGGCCACATATGGCTTCAAGTGTATGGAAGTAGAACCCATGGGATAATTCTTTGATGGCACAATTTATAGATCCAAGCATCTTCACATTAGAAATTTTTATGAGTACTTCCACATGGCCAGGAGGGGTGTGAGTGGTATAAGCCTGTGGATTCTAGGGTACTTTGTGTGACACAGTGAGATGGTATAAGGCCATAGTGAGGGAAGGGGTGAATGACAAACAGGAAGTGGAGAAGGGCAGGAATGAGGTTAGACCCTTGGTGCCCCCTGAGCATCTTCCCTGTACCACACAAGGAAGTACAATGAAAATGGTGATATGATTTCTAGCACTCAAGGGAAGCACAGTTCTCACAGGTGTCCAACCCAGAGAGAAGGTTCCCCTTCAGAAAGGTGGCATCTTGCTGGGAAGTCTCAGAACTAAGAGGCCATAACTGGGAATGCCTTTCCTTCCGCCTGGAGCCTCAAAGGTCTGAAACCATGGATTGCAGGTAGGTGCAATGCCCATCACCACAGGTGGGGGGCAACTTTACCAGGGCCACAGCTGACTGCAAACAGGTTACTGACTTTGCTTAAGACATGAGGAAGAAGAGCCCCAAGAAAGAGTGACAGTCACAGCTCTGTTCCTCGTAGGGGAGGGTGGCATCTCCTGGAAACTTTTTTTGTTTTTGTTTTTTTTTTTTGTACTAGAGTCTCACCCCATCTACCCCAGGCTGACCTAGAATTCACTATGTAGTGTTAGAATGGCCTCAAACTCACAGCAATCCTTCTACTTCTGTCTCCCAAGTGCTGGGACTAAAGGGGTGCATCACCACATCTAGCACCATTTAATCAGTGATCTCCAAGGTTTAGCAAGAGATCCTGTCTCAAAGAATTAGGTGGAGAGTGACTGAGAAAGATACCTGACATCAATCTCTGGTTTCCACACACATGTACTTGCACGTGCACCTACACACATATGCCCACATGCATACAGACATGTCTACACACACCCAAATGTGGAAAAAGCCTGCCTTTATATTTGGAGATAATGAAGCTTAGGGAAAGGCTGGGAAGATGTAAGAGTTTTCATAGACCACCCACATTCAACTCTCATGTTCCTCATGTTATCTCACATTTGATGACATGAATGAAAATCTTGATTGGCCCTTTATGAAATCTCAGAATCCTGCTATTGATAAGAAAATTGAGCAGGGTGTGGTGGTGCATGCCTTTAATCCCAGCAATGGGTAGGCCGAAGTAGGAGGATCACCATGAGTTTGAGGCCACCCTGAGACAACATAGTAAGTTCCAGGTCATACTGAGCCAGAGTGAGACCCTACCTTGCAAAACAATAAATAAATAAATAATAAAAGGAAAATTGAAACTTGAATCAGCTGCCATCCTGCCTTCCCCAAATGTCTCACTTTCTTCTCAGCATCAAACCCAGGTTCTCAAGTAGCAGCCTGCAGGCTCTCTACATTATAAATTGACACCTGTTCTCTCACTGAGCATGGAGCTCGCTGGTTTGGCTAGACTAGCAAGCTGGCAAGCCTCAAGAATTAAGCTGTCTCCACCTCCCCAGAGCTGGGCTTACAGCAACACACTACTGCACCCAGCACTTATGCAGGTGCTGAGGCTTCAAACTCAGCTCCTCATGCTTGTCCACAAGCACACAGCCCACTGAGCCATCGCCCCAGCCCCAATGCTCCTGTGTTACACTCACCTCTTCTTTCCTACCATGAGTGAACTGTCATCTCTGGCCAGACCTGCTAAAGTCTCAGCTTCCGCCTCCTGAGTGAGGCTTCAACAGCACCTCTTCACAGGTGGGGAAGTGGCTTGCAGGGAGAGGCCAGGTGCTGTGACAAGGGTGGGCATCTTATTAAACCTTAAAACTGCCTCTGCTGACACCCTCCAGTGTCCCCACCTCTTTGCCTGGCCAATGCAGGTGTGTTAGGGTAGCATGCGTTGTGCACAGTGGACATGTAGACTGGCCCACATGTCTGAGTCATGAGGACACGTGTTGAAACCCTACATTGTAATCCCTCAACCTGATCAGCAACTAGACCCCTTGGAGGGAGGCCCAGGCACCTGCAGTTTTACAAATGCCTGGGTGGGCCTGGTGCACAGGGATCTGTGCAAATGGCTGCTATGTGGCTTTCTGTAGTCTGGCACTGCTTGGCCCCTTCTGAAGCCACTGTCTCATGGTGTCCAACACACAGCCTTTGTCTGCCTCACAGAGATCTACTGATTTTCCTGAGACACTGTCTGGTTCATGTCTAGGTGATTAGAGGTGTTTCCTGAGCCCATGAAGGTGTATAGCCACTCAACTGATGTCAGTCTGGATTTTATCATCATTTTCTTTTTATTTTCTTTATTTTTATTATGATAAAGAGAAAGAATGAGTATGCAAGGGTCTCCAGACACTGCAAACAAACTCCAGATGGATGCACCACCTTGTGCACACAGCTCGCATGGGTACTGGGAAATTGAACCTGGGTCCTTAGGCTTCATAGATGACAGCTTTGACCACTAAGCAATCTCTCTGGGCTTTTTGGTTGGTTTGTATATTTTCTCGAAGTTGGGTCTCTAGCCCATGCTGACCTAGAATTCACTGTGTAGTCTCAGGCTGGCCTTGAACTCACAGAAATCCTCCTACCTTCATCTCCCGAGTGCTGGGATAAAAGGCATTTGCCGCCATACCCATTATTTTCTATATGGGTGCAGGTATCACTATTGTCCCTGTTTTAGAGACAGAGAAAAAAAGGGCCTGGTGGGGCTTGACAGTGTGGCTTAGCTAAGGATCAGTGAGATTTTCCTCCCTTGTTTGTGAGATACAAGCCCATAACTTCTACCTAGCATCCTTCTTCTAATGGCCCCTGGATTAATTATTGTTTTCTATTTTATTTTATTTTTTATTATTTATTTATTACAGACAAAGGGAGGGAGGAAGGGAGAGAAAGAGAGAGAGAGAGAGAGAGTGAGAATGGGCACACCAGGGCCTTCAGCCACTGGAAATGAACACCAGATGCATGACACCATGTGCATGTGGCGTATGTGAGACCTGAAGAATCCAATCTGGGTCCTTAGGCTTCAGAGGCATGTGCCTGAACCACTAAGCCATCTCTCCAGCCCTGTATTACTTATTCTCATGTCACTGTCAACACAGTACCTGATGAAGGCAACTTTAAGGAGAAAGGATATATTTTGGGTCCAAGTTCAGAGTCCATCAAGGTGGGGAAGGCATGGTATAGCAGCTCAGATCGTGGCTGGGTTCATGTGGCAGAGCCTCCTTCATCATGGCAGGTCTAGAAGTAGAAACTTAGACCAGTGATGGAGAGATGGATTAGCAGTTAGGGAGTTTGTCCACAAAGCCAAAGGATCCCAGTTTGATTCTCCAGGACCCATGTAAGCCAGATGCACAAGTGGGCACATGTGTCAGGAGTTTGCAGTGGCTGGATGCCCTGGTGTGTCCATTCTCTCTCTCTCTCTCTTTATATGTATCAAATAAATGAATAAAATACATTTTAATTACAGACAGGTAGACCAGAACCAGTGGCTGTAGAAACTTAAAACACCCATTTATAATGACACACATTTGCCACTGAGTGCCACCTCTTAAAGACCACATAGCCTCCTGCAATAGTGCCACCAGCTGGTGACAAATTGGTTCAAACTATGAGCCTGTGAGAGGCACACTGGAGTTCAAGCACAACACCCCCTACTGCCAGGCTACTCAGCGTGGCCTGCTTCTCCTCCTCCTCCTTCTACTGGGAAGCTTGCCTAGACCACCCAAGAGGAGGGCTTCTGAAGCACAAGGATGTGACCAACTCTTTATGTAATGCAAATCTTATGGAGGAAGCAGGAATCTCGAAAGTTTGGGAAAGCTGGGCACTATAAAGGGGATCTCACTAGAGGTAAGATTAGTTGACTGGATGCTAAAACTGTAGTGGGAACCAGGATAAACAGTGCTAGCTCTCCATACTAGAGTGATGACTAGGGCTTAGAGTCCCATGCCAAAGCTGCAGGCTGTGTTCTAGTCTGGGATTGACATTTATCTGAACAATTACATACATTGTAGCAAATGTGTAAACATTTTCTCATACTTAAAATGAATTTACTGGGCTGGAGAGATGGCTTAGAGGTCAAAACACTTGCCTGAAAAGCCAAAGGATCCCGGTTCGACTCTCCAGGACCCACATAAGCCAGATGCACAAGGGGGCACATGAATCTGGAGTTTGTTTGCAGTGGCAGGAGGACCTGGTGTGCCCATTCTCACTCTCTCTCTCTCTCTCTCTCTCTCTCTCTCTCTCTCTCTCTCTCCCTCCCTCTTTCTCCCAAATGAACAAATGAAAAAAAAATATATATATATTTTAAATTTATTTGAGAGCAACAGACACAGAGAGAAAGACAGATAGAGGGAGAGAGAGAGAATGGGCGCGCCAGGGCCTCCAGCCTCTGCAAACGAACTCCAGACGTGTGCGCCCCCTTGTGCATCTGGCTAACGTGGGACCTGGGGAACCGAGCCTCGAACCGGGGTCCTTAGGCTTCACAGGCAAGCACTTAACCGCTAAGCCATCTCTCCAGCCCGAAAAAAAAATATTTTTTAAGGAATGGAATTCACTGAGCTGGAGTGATGGCTTGGCAGTTAAGGCACTCACTTGCAAAGTGATTCCCCACCTAGTATCCACTTAAAGCCAGATATGCAAACTAGTACATGAATCTGTAGTTCATTTGTAGTGACAGGAAGCCCTGATGTGCCCATACTTTCTCTTTCTAGCTTTCTCTACATATCTCTCAAGAAATATATATATAGGGCTGGAGAGATGGCTTAGCGGTTAAGCGCTCGCCTGTGAAGCCTAAGGACCCCGGTTCGAGGCTCGGTTCCCCAGGTCCCACGTTAGCCAGATGCACAAGGGGGCGCACGCGTCTGGAGTTCGTTTGCAGAGGCTGGAAGCCCTGGCGCGCCCATTCTCTCTCTCTCTTCCTCTATCTAGCTTTCTCTCTGTCTCTGTCGCTCTCAAATAAATAAATAAAATATTTAAAAAAAAAAGAAATATATATATATACTCATTAAGTCATTTAGCCGGGATGGAGAGCTGTAGCTTGAATGTGAAATGTCTTTCTTGGCTCATGTGTTTGTACACTTGGTCCCCAGTTGGTGGTGCTGTTTGAGAAGGTTGTGAAACAGTTACTAGGTGAGAAGATTGATTGTGAAACAATTACTAGGTGGAGCCTTGCTGAAGGAAGTGGGTCGCCTCCAGATTAAATAGCCAGATCCCTCCTCCTGCCCACTGTGTACTTCATAAATGCATTCACAACGTGACCAGGCACCTTGTGCCTTCCTTGTCATGACAGACCATATCTCTTCTCAAACTTTGTGCCAAAATAAACCCCCCTTAAGTTGTGTGTACATGGGTATTTGGTCACAGTAAAGGAAAAGGAAATTAAAACAGGGATCCCCTTTATATGGCCTCACTGGGCCTGAATTGGAGTTTACAATGAAAAGGGCTGACATCATAGCGTTTGGGGGTGTGTTCAATGAGATAACACAAAAGGGAACACAGATTTCAAAAGCTTTTGATTGCGGCTATTTCTGAAGAGTATGCACTGACACTACACCTCAGGTTGAAAAAACTTACCAAGACTTAACAGGATGAGTCACAGGTTCAAATGATCCCAGCAATCTTACCAACTAAGTTAGAGGCCAGACATCTGTATTTGTGAATAAAGCTTAGTTGAAACCCAGACACTCACACTAGTTCGTGTGACGTCTGCAGCTGCTATGGCAGTACACTGGCAGGGCCATGGCGTGGCAGTGGAGACTGAACCTCAAAAGACTGCCAACCTGCCCATTTGCAGAACAGGTTGCTGTAGCACTGGCCTGATTTATTGACACACAGGGAGAGTCATTTATGGTCAGTCTCTCTATTTTTGTTTTGTTTTGTTTTGGTTTGGTTTGGGTTTTTGAGGTAGGGTTTCACTCGAGCCCAGGCTGACCTGGAATTCACTGTGTAGTCTCAGGGTGGCCTTGAACTCATGGTGATCCTCCTACCTCTGCCTCCCAAGTGCTGGCTTTAAAGGCTTGCACCACCACACCCAGCTTGGTCTCTCTATTTGTTGCCACATTTGGTTTTTAAGTTTTCTCCTATCCCCCCTTAAACATGATGGGCCATGCTATTTCCATTGCAGGATGGGGACAGTAAGGTCTTTTTCTGCAAGGTAGTTGCTGAATAATGTGAGTTCTGTATGGATTCAGTGACCTTCCAGTGAATATCAGAGGACTCTAGAAGGTATGGCAGGGAGAAAGTCTGTGTAGCACAGGTTAATTCTTATAAAGTGAGAAGCTCTGAGTGGCAGATTCTTTGAATTCTCTCTGCTGCACTGATTACATGAGGAAATACCCAGCCCTGCTCTTTTATTGGGATTGGAGCTAAATAGGATTTTAAAGTATTATAAAATGTCTCTCCTCTCTGGGACGCTGAAGTAAGTGGCATTTGGAGGCCTGTGAGCTTTGCTTCATGACTGCATTGGGACTACAGCCAGGGTGTTGTTCAAGCCAGATGTCACTCCATTGCTAATCTGTGCACCTCCAGCCCCTTGGATGGGCATGCACTTTAAGAAGATGGCTAAGATTCACCTGTAGAGTATGATGCCTCCAAGTTCAAGAATTTTCAAGGCCACCTGCTGGCTCTATGACCTTGGTTAAATGATTTAACTTTAAGGGGCTGGCAGTGCCAGGTGATGAGGTGCATGCCTTTAATCCCAGCACCAGGAGTCAGAAGTAGGAGGATCACTGAATTTGAGGTCAGCCTGGGAGTACAGAGTGAGCTCCACGTCAGCCTAGGCTAGAGTGAGTCCTCAAAAAGAAAGAAAGAAAGAAAGAGAGAAAGAAAGAAAGAAAGAGAGAAAGAAAGAGGGGCTGGAAGCATCTACCTCAGAAAGTGTTAGGAGAAATAAATTACACTTTTAGCACAGTGCCTAACACTTCATCAGAACTTGAGGGTCTGGAGAGAGGGTTCAATGGTTAGAGGCATTTGTTTTCAAAGCTTGAAGCTCTAGATTTAATTCCCCAGCACCCATAGAAAGCCAGCTGTGTTCGACATGAGATGCTGACACACCCACCTGCCACACACATTCAAATTAATTAACTAACTTACAAAAGATTGAGGGTTGAAGAGATGACTGCTCAGTGGTTAAGGTGCTTGCCTGAAAAGCCTAAGGACCCATGTTCAATAACCTAGTATTCATGTGAAACCAGATGCACAAGATGTCACACGCATCTGTAGTTTGTTAGCAGTGGCTAGAGGCCCTGGCATGCTCATTAATTCATCCTATCTCTATCTTATCACTCTCTGCCTCTCTCATTAGCAGTGAAGGCACTTGTCTGTGAAGGCTAAAGACCCAGGGTCAATTTCCAAGTAAGCACATAAAGTCAGATGCACAGGGTAGTGCAAGCATCTGGAGTTCATTTGCAATGGCTAGAGGTCCTGGCATGCTCTCGTTCATTTGCTGTCACTCTATCAATCATCTATCTATCTATCTATCTATCTATCTATCTATCTATCTATCTATCTATCTATCTGGCCATCTATCTATCTGGCCATCTATCTATCTATCATCACTCTTTCAACTAAATAAAATATATTTAAAAAAAATAACTCTGGAATATCTGCAGCTACTTAACAGTGTCCTCCTCCTCCTCCTCCTCCTTCTTCTTCTTATAACTGTTGTTATTATTTTAATATAAAGTCTCACTCTAGCTCAGCCTGACCTAGATTTCATTACATTGTCTCAGGGTGGCCTTGAACTAATGGTGATCCTCCTACCTGTACCTACCACGTGCTGGGATTAAAGGTGTGTGCCACCATGCCAGGCTTATTATTTTTACAGGTCAACTATCTCTTACCTGAAATGTGCAAAACCAGATCTTGGTTGTCTTAAATTTTGGAATGTTTACAAAGACTTTTGTCACTTTTTAATTTATTTTTCATTATTATTTGGAGAGATAGAGAGAGGGAGAGAGAGAATGGGCACACCAGGGCCTCATGCCACTGCAAACAAACTCCAGATCCACGTGCCACTTTGTGCATTTGGCTCTATGTTGGTACTGCAAAATCAAACTCAGGATTTCAGGCTTTTCAAGTAAGCACCTTTCACCACTGAGCAATCTTTGTAGCCCAGGGATTATTTTTTTCAAATCAAGTCAGAGATTGTAGGCTCTGTGCTTCTCTGAATGAGCTGTTGGTTATGGTCTCCTGCGGCTCTGGATCTGACTTAGATTTCTGTGCTCAGAGTCTGGCATAATGCAAAGTATATAGAAAACACAGCAGGAATGATTTTGGCATGCCAAAGTGTTGAGAACTTTCATTCAATCTTATCCATACCTGGGGCCCCAATGCCATTCAGAAGAACAAAACAGGGGCTGGATGGATAGCTTAGCGGTTAAGGAATTTTCCAACAAAACCAAAGGATCCAGGTTCGATTCCCCAGAACGCACATTAGCCAGATGCACAATGTTGCACATGCATCTGGAGTTTTTTTTTGTTGCTGTTGTTTGGAGTGACTAGAGGTCCTGGGGTGCCCATTCTGTCTCTTTCTCTCTCTCTCTCTCTCTCTCTCTCTCTCTGTAAAAAGAAAAAACAACAACAACAACAACAAAAAAAACCAAAAAAACAAAAAACAGGGGATCAAACAGGTGCTGGAAACATGTCTCCAACCATGGAACCTACCTGCTCTTCTGGAATATCCCTGACTTCTCCACAGGGACCCCATAGCTTTTGCAAATGGATGCCCCCTCACTGACCCCACCTATAAGTAAGCTACCCTCTCCCCACAATACTTCTACTCACAGAACATTTGCCTCATGTCCTGCGGAAGTCTGAGAGCTGACAACAATATTGATTTCAGGTCTAGAGTGTACCATCCCCCTCCCCTCAAAATCCTTCCTCTGTCATCCTCTATCATAGTATGCCAAACACTTTCTACAAGGTTCTGATGCACATTTTAAATTTTGATAGGAATGGGGCCCAGGATCTATGTAGCAGTGAGGAGATGAGAGAAAATGAATTCCCTTGCACAGAACAATCAGAGAAAGATAGTCCCAAACAATGGCCAGTCCATCCTTTCAGCAGTTACAACAGCCATATTGAACTTCTCACATCCTAGGACTATAGGAAGGCCCTGAGATTAGAGGGAAAAACATATATCTGCTAGACATCAGCATGGGGCAAGCAGATGTGACGGCTAAGAGGCTGCTTGGAGGAGAGAAGCCAATTCTCTGCAGGGAAAAGCTCAGGAGACACCATACCACCCCTGATGTTTCGTGTTGGTAAACTTCTCTACTCCCATAAAACCAAAGATCTTATTTAAGCAGGGTGAAAGTCAGCTGCGAAGAAGTGAGTTGCTTTTTCAAGACCTGGGGATCAACAGAAGTAAAGGTAGAATACGTAACCACCACCAGCAGTGCTCCGTACAGGCTAAATGCGGAGTTGGGTCTTCAATGCATCATGCCCATTTAAACCTCACAGTCCACCTATGGGGCAGGCAGCATTGCTGTCCACACATATATCTGAGGAGACTGAATCTCAGAGAAGTTGATTATCTATACAGGAATGGAAATGGTGGACAATTTCCTGTGTAACCCAGACAGAGGGCTTTCCTAGGATGCAGGATTTTCAGAGCTCTTGTGTCTACCATAGCCCCTAGAGAAAATGGGATGGTGTTAAACTGAACAAGTATCTTTCTCTTGTCACACCTGACCTGCTTAGCCACTCGTCCACCATGCCTTTCATCCCGTAGGCATTCACCCATTCATGTGACCACTTTCACCTGTCAGGATGGTGAATTTCAGAGCACCTACTGTGTGCCTTGGAAACTAGTAACCCAGAGTGCAGGAAACAGACACAAGTCCATGAACCTCTGCTCATGATAATGACTGCAGCCAGGTAGACTTTAGGCTTTCCTGAGACAGTTAAATTTAATCATCACTAATGGGGTCAGGTGGTCTCTATGGGTTGCTGTCCTGCATATCCTTAGAAAGGACCCACAGACACCTTAAAAAGGTGTGCACATGCTGGAAGGGCTCCTCGTCCCTGTCTCCTCCCCTCTTCAGTCTAGAAATAGGATGTCTGAAGAGACTTTGCTGTTGAAGTATATACAGTGAGGAGAGTGAGGAATAGGGAAACTTGGATGTGGGAGAATTGCCCTTGCAATCCCGTTGTAGTATAGCAGGAATGTGTGCTTCCAAGCACAGAGTAAGGAGTGATATAGAAAGAAATACAAATTGCTAGACTGAAGTTCAAGACCAAGCTTGCTCTCTTGTTGCATGTAAACCTCAACTTTGGTTTGGTCTATTTGGTAAAGTGGAGATACATACAAGGGTAAAGCCTTGGTGATATTTTCTTCAACCAACTCATAGAATGCATTTGAATATCAGGCCTCTTCTATTTCCCCATTCTCCCCTCACTGGTTTTGTTTTGTGGCAGGGTCTTGCTAAGTAGCTATGGTTGGTCTTAAAGTGTAAACCCTCTGGTATTAATCTCTCAAGGTCTGGAATTACAGACATGCACTTCCATCCCAACCTTACCCCACCCATCATGCCCAGCTGTACTTGCTTTTTTTAAATTTATTTATTTTTTACTTTTTTATTTCAAAAGACACAGAGAGAAAGACAGATAGAGGGAGAGAAAGAGAATGGGCGCGCCAGGGCTTCCAGCCTCTGCAAACGAACTCCAGACACGTGTGCCCCCTTGTGCATCTGGCTAACGTGGGACCTGGGGAACCGAGCCTCGAACCAGGGTCCTTAGGCTTCACAGGTAAGCGCTTAACCACTAAGCCATCTCTCCAGCCCTGTACTTGCTTTTTAAAAATATTTTCATTTACTTATTTTCAAGGAGGCAGAGGGAATGGAGCATGTGCCACTATGTGAATCTGACTTTACATGGATACTGAGGATTTGAACTGATACCATATGGTTTGCTGACAAGTACCTTTAGCACTAAACCATCTCTGCTGCCCCTGTCTTGGCATTTTGAATTAATAGACTGCTTTATAGCACTGATTCCATTCCCTGTGTACCAAGCATGTACAAGGACTAACTCACTTGATTATTTCAGCTCTACCTGAAGAGAAGGACAGTAGTTTTGGTTGGAACAACTGAAGTAAATAAAGACAAATGAACAGAGCTGGAGTTAAAAGACAATCATGTTGTTTTTTCATATATGTATGTATGTATATATATGTGTGTGTGTGTGTGTGTGTGTGTGTATGTATGTAGAATATATATATATATATATATGTAGAATCTCACTCTAGCTGAAGGTGACCTGGAATTCACAATGTAGTCTCAGGCTGGCCTCTAACTCCTGGCAATCCTAACTCTGCCTTTCCTGAGTGCTGGTTTTAAAGGCATGCATCACCATAACTAACCTAAAAGACACTTGTGGATCTGGGGTTTCGGCTCAGGGTGCTGTGACTTTTTTCAGGACTTAAATAAACTAACATCCAGCTATCCAAAGTGGGAGGAACACAATCCACTCTTGGCTAGCAGGTGGTTGTGGGGGAGCAGGTGAGAACCAGAGGGAAGAATTAAGGATGATATTGTTAGTCAGGGACTGTCTGGGTGTGGGGAAGCCGAGCCCATGGCCATGGCTTGTTTATAGGCCCCAGCTGCCTGGTCATACAGGTGCAGCTTGCTTGATCTTAGACACTGAGGTTTCTGTGGAAGAAACTTCCTTCAAGGCTGTAGTTTGATAGTGAGGATGCATGGCATCCTTTACAAATGGACATTTGTGTAAAGAAGCATGTTTGAGAGTGTTGGGTGGTGTCAGGAAGTGTTAATCAGGGACACTGGGCATAATGGGAACTCCCAGTCCGACACTTAGAAACAACACGTGGAGAAAAGCACTCAGGAGCTCCTGCTGAGGCCAGGTGAAAGTCACCAGCCAGCAGCCAATGGGAAGGGAGGGCAGCACCAAGGGAGGCTTAAAAGGAAGGCTCTGGGCCCAGTTACCAACTGTGTTCTGGAGGAGTTGTTCTTCTTCCTTTCTTTGCCCCTAGCCAAGTTCTCAGAGGAGGGGACATGCTCACCTTTCTATCTTTCTAGATACTCTAGCAAATAGGCAAATCTGCAAGGGTCTCAAAGTTTTCCAGTGTGAAAAAAAAGAAAGAAAAGATGTTAAACTTGCTTTAGTTTTGAAATGGAGAATGAGATTCAAATGGAAGCAGCTACTTATTAAGAACTAAAGGCTCAAAGCTCTATCGTCCTGTCTGAAAGCTTCATGGGGGCCGGAGAGATTGCTTAGCAGTTAAGGCACGTTCCTGCAGAGCCAAATAACCCAGGTTTGATTCCTCAGGACCCACCTATGCCCATGTCTATGCACGTGTCTTGTGATTGTTTGCAGCTGCTAGAGACCCTGGCATGCCCATTCCCTACCCCCTCTCTCCCTCTCTTCCTCTCCCCCCCCCAATAAGTACAAATTTACCAAAAGTTTCATGGACTCTGGCACCTCCACAAGCCAAGAAGCAGGAATAGATAGCAGAGAAAGATAGGACTCTAAAGCCTACATGGCTACTGGAGGCTTGGCCCTGCTTTTCCTTGGAGCCCTCCAGTTCCCACCCCCATGTCTTATCCACTTTCTCACTTGCTTACAGGCTCTGAATAAGATGTATCCACCCTGGTAGGAATTGAGCATGGGCGATGGCAACAGGGAGTTAATTGAGTTGTCCAGAAGAAGGTGATGGCTCTGACCTTGCCAATGCTCCCTGGTTCACCATGCATACTTTCCCAATCTTGGTTCCCCTGTGGAATGCTGATCACTTCCCTGTAGCTGTGTGTACAAATCTTTCTGCTGGCCTTGCAAGGTCATCAGGTTTGAAGATTATCCAACGAGATTGAGAAATGTCAAGAAAGATAACTATAGGGCTGGGGGTGTGACTCAGTGATAGGGTGCCTGCCTGACACCCAGGTCTTATCCCCAATGCCACAAAAACCAAGCACCTCCAAAATCTTCAGCTATGAGCAGATCCTAAGATGGGATGGGAGCCTGTTTGTTGGTTTGGTTTTGTGCTGGGTGGAACTTGAGTGATTGCATTTAAGCATTTCTTGGCTCCCTTAAACTAGCTTACAATGACAGTAAGTTGTACCAACCTGCGACGCAGTGGAGAGGCACATCAGGTGTAGCCCAAACTGCCTCTGGAGAGTTAAAAAAATGGGGGTTCAGTTCTGGGGCTAAAGGGGTTCCTAAACACTTAGGGAAACAAAGTTCCCACTTCCTATTGCTAAGATAGAGGCAGAACATGCAGTAGATGACCTTCCTGCTGGACTAACAAGCTTAGTTATGTGCAAACGTGGACTTTATAAGACTCAAGCAAAGAGTAAACTTGAACTCTTTCAAAATTGTCATCTTGGCCCTCCTGGGTGTACATAATGAAATGACTTCAGCAATCTGTTAGCTGTGGGCAGGGGTGGACTTGGAACTTGGTCCCAAGTACCCTGTGGCACTCTTGTGCATCTGAACTTATTTCTTCTCTAACACAGTCAGCCCCTTTAATGACAGAGTCAAGAAAACCAGTGCCCAAGAGCTCATGGCTAAAAGCTCTAAGACACCACTGAAAACTTCAAAGCCACTTACAAACAAAAAGTTAAGTTCTGGATGTGAGTGTGATCTTGCTGTGATATCTGTCACCCGTTGATCACCAGGGCTGATTTGGCTGATCTGGCTGACTAAGAATGTGTCCCCTTCTTCCCTCACCACACCTCCTGAAGCTATGCACACAAAGAGGACAACCTCTCCTCAGTAGAGGACTGGTCTTAGGTCAAGAGTACACTCCCCTGCTAGAACACCTCAAGCAAGTTCTCAAAATTTAAGTTCTTACCACAGAAAGGGGTAGTGAGAAGCACCCCTGAGAGTGGGTAGACTTTCTATTTCATGTGGGGGCCACTCAACCCCAGCCTGATTTTCTTGTTCCCTTTAGCTGTGAATAGCTACTTCAAGGCATCTGTAGGCAGGCGCCCCTACTACTGGTGGTAAATATCAGGTGTTGGCTATCATCCTGTTCAGAAGGTTCCAGTGCTGTAGGAAGGAGATTCAAGCTCATTAGAGCTGGACACAGGTGTAGACTGTCAGTGCCAACTCCTTCGGATGGAATTGATCTTACTGAAGTGTCCTAGTTCTCTTGGGGGCTTCTTTCCTGCCTTGCTCTCTTACCCCACCAATCCCTAAGGCTATGCCCACAACATGCACACACTGGAAAGGGTACTTCACAGCTACATATAAATTAGTTTGGTAAGTGCTACACTGACAAAGGTAACAGCTTATCTGTTAGCACACTGAAGTTAACCTTGACATGTCTACAAGAGCTTCCTGAGTTGCCATAGTGATGAATCCCAGCTGCCCTTGGAAGCTCCAGAGTTCTTCCCTCTGGGAACATGCAACCTACCAAAATACCTCACACACTGGGCTTTCTCCATAAGTGGATGTTCTGCTATAGTTGGTGGGGTATCTCTAGTATATCGAGGCCACCTGCAAACTCCTAACCTTCTAAAATAATTCCCAAAGTTTATCTCTCACACTTGTTGCAACTATGGTTCTTGTACCCTGGGATCATTTTTATTTGAGCCACCTTTAGAGTCTGAGGCAGGGTCATTGGAGGAAGGCTTCTCATCAGAGGGACACGATCTTCTGTTTTTTGAGAGGCTGGAGCAAAAAGTCTAGACTACAATCTCACACAGCAGGTGTTCTTACACCCCAGGACTGCATGGGCAAGCACAAATATCTTAGAATTGTATACATAAGGTATGGCAGGTGTGACTGCTTATCCACAAGGTTCTCCTCCTTTCATCATGGGTTAAGAACTTCTCAGGATCCAGGCTGGGGGTCACCTATGGGGTGGGAAGCAAGGTTGTGCTTGGGACCAGATTCTGCTGTGAGGTGAGGGGAGTGTCTGGCCTCACATGTGCCATACTGATAGTTAATAACAATCACTGTCAAAGTGACAGTGTTAAGTCTGAAGAGACATCTTAATCACACCCTCAAAGGAACAGAGACCATTGTGGAAAAGGTAGAAGAAAGAATGGAAGAGCTAAAGTAGGGAAAGGCTGCTTACAGTAGTGTTTTCCAGACACAAAGTGGTCATAGCATTCATGACCTCACATGTCCTGACACTACCTGTGCAAGCCCTGTATGATAGAATAGGAAAATAATATCAAATTAAAAGAACATTTGGAAAGAAGGGCTTCACCATTGAGTCCCCATTGCTGAGGCAGATTTGGATAGATGGTGGCTGTCCTGTGTTGAGCGAGTGTTCCCAGAGTTTCCTACATGAAACATACATTTAGGAAACTAGATGGAGCCACAAGTGGTACATCCTCCTGGAACTGCACCAAATCTTCAGACAGTTCTAGGCCCTGTGCAGAAATCTTTATTCTTCCTCTCTAATATAGCTTTTGAAAACTGTCTTCAATGCTTGACCAAAGTGGACAGCAGACATGAAGACAAGAAGGTGGCCAGATGTCCTCTGACCTGCTACCCTGGAGTGGTGTAAATGGGGGGGGGCAATTTGTAGAGTTGGTATGTCAGACTTAGGAGCTCTCTTTGGTATTAATGTGAAGACACTTCAAGACTCTAGGTGGGATCTCACCCCATGGCCATTTGAGTAGCTTGAGGATGGTCACATAGCCTGGGCCAGCCATGATTCCCTCATACACAACACTTACCATGAGACAAATACCTGCACCAAAGCCTCCACTTAGGATCTTATGGGGTTTATTTTCCTAGACCTTAGCTTTGGAATTGCATACTTCTCTGAATGCATTCTGTGTCGTTGCAGGGGTCAGGGGTTGGGTGGAGATTCAGGTCCTCTGAAGTCCACACTAAGCATGTTGTAACTTTGTTAAATGAAGGTGGAGGTTGGAAGACACATGCATTGGGTCATTTAACAGCTGTTCTTTTTATTCCTCCAGTGAGCTGAGCTGGCTCTCTAACCTGGACTTTCACACGCTGTTCACCTGTAGGTAGAACAGGAACTAACAACCCATCTTGATCTATCTATTCCTCCAGCATCTGAGCATAGCACCAGCGAGGCTTCTCTCATTGTGGACTTGGGACTCTAAAGTGGGGACATGACTACTTTGTCTTACCTATGAGTCTTCCTTAGCCCTAATATCTCCCTCTTCCCCTAAGTCACCTTTGAATAACAACTTGATCTTTTCATTGACATTCTGGGGTCCAAGGTATTGGGCCCAACTTAAGGTATCTGGGATTTTGGAAGCTCGTGGATTTAACTGCCTACTGTTCCGTACTATGAAGAAGTGAGTCAGGCTGGTGGCTTTGAGACCCAACCACAACCCTGAATACAAGTGGTAGTTAAGAGGAAAGTCTGAATTGGACATGGTGGGCTTCATAGGAAGCAGGAGGGTTCTCAAGTGATCATATGCTCAATACCATCACAGACTATGAGAGACAGCTTTGCTTTACCCCACTAGAGTCACCACTGTGTTGCAGAACTAACTTCTTGCCTTCCTACTCTGACTTGAATTGGATTTTGAGGGTCTATATCTCTCCAGACATTCTAGTGACACAGAATGTATTAGTATTAAGAAGTTTGAAGAGGGCAAAGTGAAATTCCAAGCACCTATTGTACATGCCAAGGACTAAATTGGGACCCAGAGCCAGGACTCCTATTTTCTAATGATTCAGGCTCTGCTGTCCATGGACAAAGTCATTGAGTTAGACCAGAGATTCTGGGGTGATTGGGGTAAACTTTCCATCTGAAACTTAAATTGGAATGAGCAAAACTAAGTCCCTGACATCTTGTTAAATTCTGTCTGAGTTCATCTGAACTGTATTGTCTAAGGAATGCCAGGTTCCCAAAAGAGCCACTTGTGCAATATTCTCAAATGCATAAGGCACTCATTATCCTAGAATAAAAGATGTGGAGGGCCCTGTACCCCAGTTAATTAATATTTTATATGGCCCAGTGGTGTTTGAGTCCACCTAAATTTCAGTACCCTTGAATTTAGCCAGGCAAGGCTTGAAATAATTCTTGTGGACTACTGAATGAAAGAGGAGCCTGGACAAAAATGTTGAGAAACTCAACCTAAGTAGAAGGAAAAATTCTTATGCAAAGGTCCTGAGGCAGAAATACACTTGGAATAGTCCAAGAAAAAGAACACCGTGAATGGAGCTCAGATGAATATTGAAGTGACATGGATGAGCTAGGTTGTGTTGGACTTCAGTTTTTAACCTTTATTCTGAAGGACTTGTTGTTGCAGTCTGGTTCGCTTTGCTGGTAGAAATCACCCAACCAAGAGCAGCTTCTGGGAAAAAGAGATTTATTTTGGCTTACAGTCTCGAGGGGAAGCTCCACGATGGCAGGGGAAAATGATGGCATGAGCAGAAAGAAGGTGGACATCACCCCCTGGCCAACAGAAGGTGGACCACAGCAACAGGAGGGTGTGCCAAACACTGGCATGGGGAAACTGGCTATAAAGCCCTTAAGTCCGCCCCCAACAATACACTCCCTCCAGGAGGCATTAATTCCCAAATATCCATCAGCTGGGAACCTAGCATTCAGAACACCTAAGTTTATGGAGGACACCTGAATCAAACCACCACATTCCGCCCCTGGCCCCCATAAACTGATATCCGTACATGATGTAAAATACAATGCATTCAGTCTGACTTTAAAAGTCCCCATAGTTTTTATCAATCCCAATGATGTTCATACATCCCCATAGTCCAAGATCTTTTAACTGAGCCATAATACCAAAACAACCTCAAAAAACCCATAAAGGCACAGAATAAATATTCACACTGCAATAGATGACATTGGGCATAGCAAAGAAACATTCAACCAATACAAGATTTAAACAACCAGGGCAAATATCAAACTCGTAGCTTCAAGTCCAGCAACTCTAGCCAGTGACAAATCTTCAAGTCTGATAATTCTAACCAGCAACAAGTCTCTGGCATTCCAATTCTGCCCCTCCAGCTAGGCTACTCACAGTCCTGGGAAACTTCATCGGGGCCGGCAGCTCCTCAGCAGCCATCTCATGGTCCCGGCATCTCCACTGGGTCTCCACTGCTATCCACAGTTCATCCTCATGGCCCCATGGGGTCTCTATGCAGGCAACCAGCAAACCTGCTTCACACTGCCCATGGCCATTTCCAAAACACAAGACCGTGTTGCAAACTCAGTGACCCTCTTTCCAGCATTTCTTATACTCCATGATACCAGGTAGGGTGCCAATTTGTTAATCCAGGGGGGAATAAAGCAGACTTTGAAGAACAGGACTCCTTGAGCACTCAGGCCCCTTCAAAAGAGTCTACATTCTTCTTGATGCCCCAGCGCAGGTCAGCTAGCCCAATCTCAAAGGTTGTAATCTCTCAGTTGCAGCTGAACAGGCAGCAGTTCACCCAAAGATTTTTCTTTCTGTGCCATATCCCTCTGCTCACACCAGTTCATTTCTATGCAAAGCAACCCAGCACAACTTCTCAGGACATGGGCACAAGAGCAAGCTTCTCACACAAACTTCTAGCCCAGTCCAAGCAAAGCTCTTTCTCACCCTCATAAGCCAAACCTCACAGTCCATAGTTCTTACTGCATTCAGGTCTTGGAGCTCAGACCAGAATAGTCCATTAAGCTGTACTTACAGCACTGCAAGGCATCTCTTAGGCCAAGATTTCAAATCCTTCCACATTCCTGTTGAAAATCAGCTCCAAAAGGCTGAAACCACATAGTTAGGTGTCCAGCAGCAATCCCACTCCTCGGTACCACTTTACTGTTGCAGTCCGGTTCGCTTTGCTGGTAAAAATCACCCAACCAAGAGCAGCTTCTGGGAAAAAGATTTATTTTGGCTTACAGTCTCGAGGGGAAGCTCCACGATGGCAGGGGAAAATGATGGCATGAGCAGAAGGTGGACATCACCCCCTGGCCAACAGAAGGTGGACCACAGCAACAGGAAGGTGTGCCAAACACTGGCATGGGGAAACTGGCTATAAAGCCCTTAAGTCCACTCCCAACAATACACTCCCTCCAGGAGGCATTAATTCCTAAATATCCATGAGCTGGGGAGCTAGCATTCAGAACACCTAAGTTTATGGGGGACACCTGAATCAAACCACCACACTTGTGTTGTGTTCTCAGTCTCTGACAGCCATTTGCATGGATGAGAGGAAAGAGTTGAGTATAAGTTCCAGTGAGTGAGCTAATCCTGCTAGGCAAGAAGAGATGAGATTTTAACTAGTGTCAGCAATAGTAGAAAGGTGAATATGGACAGTAGAGTTGCAAAGACTGAGATGCTAAGTAAGAGGAAGAGAATGCTTCCAAGCCTGTCACCTCTGAGCTCTGAGCACAGGGTGGAAGGCTTAGTTGAATTTGGGGTACCTGGGGTGGGAGAGAGTGGGATATTGAGTGAGCAATGGGGATGGTAAGCTTTCAGGGATGAGCTGAGAACCTAGACCCCCAACATGTATCAAAAATGATTCTGACAGGAGTTTAAAAGATGGGTAGATGGGTAAGTGCTTATAGACATTTGCTGTTAAAGCATGTTAGCCAGGGTTTGATTCTCCAGTACCCAAATTAAAACGTAAAAAAAAAAAAAAAAAATGGTGCATGCATTTGAAGTTTGCAGTGGCAGGAGGCCCTGGCATTCTCTCATTCTTTCTCTTTCTTCCTCCCTCCCCCACTCTCTCCCTCTCAATAAATTTTAAAGATGAAATGGTTACATGAAAGACCAAGACTCTGTAATAGGTGGGAGGAACTGAAGCACACTGGATGCTGGGAATGAGTGATGGCACTGATGGATGCAACCAGGGAAGCAGCAAACAACCACACCCTATCCATGAAGAGTGTTGCAAAGAAGCATACTTCTGTACAAAACAAAAGCTGAAACATGCACTAGAGGTTTTATCAATCACTCATTGCCTGGGATGCATAGGTGCCAATACGCATCAGTGTTAGCAGAAAGCAAGCCTTGTCTTCTAGCCTGGTGAACAAGGAGTTGGGCAGCAAGCTCAGTTCTGTCCTCATCAGTTGATATTAAAGTAGCCCACAGCAAAATGCAGTAAGAGGAAATGTCTTCTAGATTGTCACTGGGGCTTCCAGTCTGTCATCCACAAGGACCTCTTTGTAGTTGATCTGCTCAGAAGACTTCTAGCACTGCAATGTGTTCACAAGAAACACTTGTCAGCCTAGACGCTGTCCATTACCTGCTTTGGGCTTCATTCCTGAGACACTCAACTCCAGGAAGAACTGGGTCTGGTGCACCAGGGTCATCTTCCAGCCTTACAGTGCCAAATGAGCTGGGCATGATTGAGGACCTCCATGCAACATTTCCTGTGTCCATCTAAGTTCTGTGACTGCCCTCCAAAACTGGTTGGGCTGTTCTCACTAACTGTTGAGTCATCCTGTGCTGCAACAAGGTCTACAGCCTGTCAAGTCATCCTGACACAAAACTTAGCAAGATGCATACAGACAAGGTTAAGGGCTTTCCTAGACTTTGAGACCTCCTTGTTCTTCCTTCCCAAACATTACACACATGAATTACTTGCAAGTGATCATCCTTTATCAAGGCAGAAAGGTCCATAGCAAGGTGACCATTGCCTTTGGAAATGTGAATCGCTTCTTCTATCATAAACAAAGTGGTTTCCCAAAACTTAACCTCTGAAGGGGCCTGAGCTAGTAAAAACTAACCAGTTTCAACAGCTTGGACACTGGGAGAATGGTCATAGAAATACAAGTCACATTTTCTTATAGAAATTTTTAAATATTTTTTTGTTTTATGTATTTTACAGTGACAGACAGAGGAGAGAGAGAATGGGCATGCCAGGGCCTGTAGCCACTGCAAACGAACTCCAGACACATGTGCCCCCTTTTGCATCTGGTAACATGGGTCCTGGGGAATTGAGCCTCAAACCAGGGTCCTTAGACTTCACAGGCAAGCGCTTAACCACTAAGCCATCTCTCTAGCCCATAAGTCCCATGTTCTGTAGCTACTTCCCTCAGGGGCTTCTGCTTAAGACCACCAGCAATATTCATCAAACTCATGGCCCTCCTGATGGTGATGCATGCTCAGCATGTCACTTCTGTAATGTACTCCACTTGCCATATGTTTCATGAGAAATGTGGCCATCCCAAATAAAGGAATATACTGCAGCATAAGTGTCCAGAACCCTTTACAAATGGGCCAAGGTCACCATAGAAAAACCATGCACAGACTACAATGTAACAATTTTATACAGGTTTCTTGGAGTAAAAACTATCCAAATGAACATTATACTTAACATTGTCACAAAATAAAATAAATTCCTGACTGGGGGATGCATTGTGGCTACAAGAGGAAGTCTGACACTGGGTCTGCTCTCCTGTTAGTAACGACTTAAATATGGAGGGCTGCTGGAATCTGAGCATATCTTGCCTTTCCCACAAGACTGGCCGCTGTCCTCCATGTGCAGTGAAGTTCCCAAGGCAGTGTTTATCCTGGGCAATCCACCCTCCAAGTGCAGCCACAGTGGGTGCTACTGCAGAAAAATATCTTGGTGGCCTGGCCACCTTGATGCCAGGGCAGGTCTTAGAGGACTTGATAGGCAGAAAGTCAAAACAGATGAGCATAACTGTCACCCTCCATCTTTCCAGAGGGAAGCCTAGCATCAGGCAAATACCTTGAATAGAGACCCCTGGAGAAGGTGTTGGTGGGAAACATTACCTCTGTAGGAACTTTCTGTCAAAGGTTGAAGAAACAAGATTATTACCACTAATTTGAGAACCATGGTTTGGGTGGCAAGGAAAGTCAGTCTCATAGTCTGAGGTACTGGCCACTAACCCTGTTCCAAGTCACTGTAAGGAGAATGATCTATCTAGCTTTCCTGGCAAAACTGGTCCTCCAGATGCCACTGGTTTGTGTGCAAATCTTGCTTTGTAGGAAGAATCTGAATGTTCCCTTAATTGTTGCTACTCTCATGTTGCCATAAAACAGCAATGTCTGTGTGCTTGAAGAAAAACTCTAATCTAGAGGTAGCTGAAAATGAGGAAAAAGAAAAAAAAATTACTATGATCATGTGTTCAAGTTACCATGTACTGCTGTTGATGTGAGTCTATACTCAGCATGCTCAACAGACTCCAAGGAGGAGACAGGCACACCATGAGCTTCTGAGGTCCACCACACCTGCACTGAGGCCATCCAGTCACAACCACATTCACATGACACACCCTTGTGTCCTCACATGCACACTTGACCTCCTACTACCCACAAATGTATTAAGCTGATAACTGAGTCACTCTAACCCAGTGTCTGAAGGTTTCATTGGAGCCCTGACACTCAGTTCTTGGACTGAAGAAGAGACATGGTTGTGACAGGAGTTACAAAGCAAGCTCATTGGTGCAGCAGGAATGGTGAAATGTGAAGGGACTGGCTTAGCAGGATGGGGAGAGGGAATGGGCACACAAGGGCCTCGTGCTACTCAGACATCAGATATTTGCACCAATGCCTAGCTTTATGTGTGTACTGGGGACTTGAACCCAAGACAGAAGGTTCTTAAAGTGTTTTTGATTTACATATCTCCCCAGCCCTTGAAGCCTATTCTCAAAATACAGCCTGAAGGTCTTACTTGTTCTCAGCCCTTCTTAGCTGACTCCCTAAGGATTCACTCTGGAGAAAGGCCTAATTGCATTGAAATCCCAGCCTGCTGGCTCTCACTTCCAGGAAGAGAGCCCTTCATCCGTGGTGGTTGCTGGGTGTAGGGAGTGCTACTAAGCTTCCCTGGAAAGAGTGTCTTGGGCTGAACCACCCCCAGCATGTGTCTTTCTCTTCAGTTCTGAAATGGGGGACAAGATGGCTCGCTGTGCATACAGTCGGTATCTGCTGTTGTAGTCCCAAGCTAATTGAAGGAAGATGCCATTCAGTGTGGGGCTAAGCAGGGAGCTGTGGCCTGACAGCATTCACTAGTGTTTCATCTTGTGTTGCTTTGGCTTTCCAGTAAAACAGAGCAGAATTTAGGAGCCCCTCTTCTAATACCATGAAATTTCATGCTGGCTTCTGATTCTAGATGCTTAAAGTTAGGAATTGAAGGTCTGAATAATCACCAATCTACCCAGCACCACAAAAGTTAGAAGATGAAGGCCTAGATAATGGAAAGCGTAACCATCACCACACATGCAATTACTATAAATTATGTCTATATATATATGTATATAAAATTACTCATTATATATATATACATTATAGAATAAATATATATAATAGAACATATTAATTATATATTAAACACTCACATGCAGAGAGAAAGAAGAGAGACAGAAAATGAATGCATCTGGACCTCTAGCAACAGCAGACACTAGATGCATGTGACACTTTCTGAATCTGGTCTTACATAGGTTACTGAGGAATTGAACCTGGGTTGGGCTTTGGAGGCAACACAACTCTCCAGCTCTGTATTCCATCATTCTGTAGTAGCTTTCCTGAGAAGAATCATACCACTGCAGACCTGAGAATCAAGTCTGAATTTTCTGACTCTTCCCTGACAATCTCACTTGATCTGAGCATCACAGCTATGCTTCACCTTAATGTTCCGGGGAAAATGAGGACTTAGTTCTTGGGTTCATGAATGGGGAATCTTCCGTTTTTCCAATGAAGGGACACGGTGCAGACAGAAAGGGCTGGACTCAATCTAATAAAAGTCTGAGGACTGGATGAAGCCATATGGCTTATATGAACAAGTGGACAACAGGTCCAACATCAGCAGGCCAGAAAAAGTAGGAATGGTAGTAGCCATGGGTGTGGACAGAAGATATGAGGGCGAGTCACTATCTCTAATTCAGGTCACAATTTTAAGAACCTGGCCAAAATCTAGAAATATTTTACCAATGAACACCTGCTATTATAATGACTTAGTAGCCTTGAATGTGACCTCTGAACTCTGGTTCAGTCTGGCTTCAAAGGTTTGACCTATACTTTGAACCAGCTTTAATACAGTTTCATAGGCAAATGGCTAGGAAACCCCAGTGATACCTGGGCAACCTCCAAAAATGCCTTGCCTCTTGCCCATTAGGTTTTAGCCTTGACATTTGATCTGATGTTAGTGCTAATAGTGGTAGTTGGATGAGGTGAAGGCCACATGATCTGGTTCTCATGAATCCCCATGTAAACTTCACAGCTTTCCTTTTGATGTGAAAAATTGTGTTCTTGATATTGGTAGAGACTTTATTGGCTCCTGGTTGAGCTTTAACCCAGGAGTTGGGGTTACATGATCACACATAACTTCTGAGTCAGTGGCCTCCAGGTTCTTGTCTTATGAATTTACCAATGAAATCCACAGACCATAGATGAAGTTTAGGAGACATTGTTAAGAGGAGTTTAAGAGAATGAAACAGGACAGAGCTGTACAAACAGGGGGTCCCCCAGAAATTTGATCCATCCCTATAAGAGAAAGCAGAAAGCTCCCATGTGAGGAGGGGTCCTGATCAAAAAACTCCCCTGGTGTGACAGATTCAGGTCTTCTCTGGGAATTTATTGACAGGACCTGAGGTGAGCACTTCCCATGCCTAGTGTCTAGGAATTGTGTCAGGTTTCAAGGTGAGAGAGCAATATTTGCATTTCTAGGAAAGGGAAACTTTTCTGATATTTCTGGCCTACAGTAAAGTGTTAGGTGCAAGGACTCCTTTGGGGGGGGGGAGATAAAAGCCCAGATTCCTCCTTACAGGTTCAAGGACACACTGCTCACTTCTATCCACTTCTAGTCTACTTTGGGGTCCCTGATAACCCTAAACTGCTTCACTTAGGCAAAAATAATTACAATTGTGTTTTTTTTTTTGTCATGTTGGGTCCACCTCCTGTAGCCTTTCACATCTGTACATCTCCTGAACATGGCAGAAGAATTACTTGAAAGACAAGCTTAGCATGAGATCAATATTTCCACCCCTTCTCCATTTTCTGCAAGGAACTTGCAAGACCTATTCAGGAGTCTCCTGGTTGAGCTCTTGGGACAGGCTGCATGCATTCTCTTGGTTCTGATAATGTCTTCACTGAGAAATATAATATAGCCTTAGACAGAGATGGGGTGTACCATGGATGTATATAAAGGGGAAATATGCTCAGATACTGAAGTCCTATAGAGAGTAATGTATGACAAGATTGTATATCAGAACTCAGGACTCCCCAACTTGTCTGCACACATCTAAAACGGCATCTTGTGACTTAGGCTGTTTATAGTGACCAATGGTTATGGGAATCCCTTTGCTGAGTATAGAGTTTCCAAGAATGTAATAGCAGAAAATTGTGGATGGAAGTACACCAGACTATCACTGTTAGAGAAGTTGGAAAATGGAGTTGTAGGGATGGCTAACTACTTCAACATAAAATATATTCAAAAATAAATATTTCATTATTTATTTATGAGAGAGACAGAGATAATATGGGCGTGGCAGGGCTTTGAGCCACTGCCAAAAAAAAAAAAAAAACCTCTAGATGCATGTGCCCCCTTGTGCATCTGTGCATCTGGCTTATATGGGTACTAGGGAATTGGACCAAGGTCCTTTTGCATTTGCAAGCAAATGCATTAATGGCTAAGCCATCTCTACAGCGTGTGTGTGTGTGTGTGTATGTGTGTGTGTGCATTCATGACTTGGAGGCACTTTCTTTGCCACTCTTGAAGACATTCAAACCAAAATTGTTCATGGGGAGTACAAAACACACCAAAAGCTGACCTAAGTTTCATCCACAAAAGGGCTACAAACTTGGCTTCTTGGCTTCAATGATGTCCTGAGACAAAGCCTGACACAAAATAAATGATCTGGAAATTCAAAGCAGCAAGGTCATACTCCCATGAAGAGTTGTGGGTCACAGAAGTTGCCCAGGGTGGTAATACTTCCCATGACTGATACAGTCCTCAGCCAGTTTTCACATTTTTTAACCTGGAAGTCTAATTGTAGGTACTCCCACTTACATTCATAATGGAATAAGTGTACAGCCACATTCCTGAGAGCATGTTAAGTGGGGAGGGATAACTCCCTCTTAATCCTAGCCGCCTCCTCTGGGTCACCAGCCCTCCCTCCTGCCTGTATTACTTCCTATATTCAGTGGGGTTCCTCAGTGACAGTCAACTGTGTTCTCACTAAAACACTTCATAGGGAACATTATCCTTTCAGGAACTAATCCTTGTATCCCACTGGTTGAGCCTAATCAATTAGAAGAGCCCACTATCTTGGAAAACAGGATGGAGACTCCTGCTTGGGCAGTGCTTGAAGTTTCCTCTTATAGGCCCTCAAGAACATGAGGCTAGGGTTCAGGATCCAAGCTCCAGGTTTGTGGCTATTCTATTTACATACAGGCTTAACACATGCTCCTTCATAGCAATCCTTATTGATATAACCTCTACAAATTCCAATTTGGAAATTCAGAATGCAGAAAGCCTATCTGGGAGGAAACATTCTTGGCACAACCATTGTTCATCTGAAACCGGGGAAGGGTTTTCTAGAGAGTTGTTACACAATAAGAGAAGAGGTACAACTGCACACTCACATAGCTTGGTTTGCATCAGTCTAACAAGGCATAAAAATATTAGAAAGAACTCCCCTGTGTCCAGTTCACTTAGTTAATTGGTAGTCTTCTATATACATTGTGTGGATGAAGCTGTCTCCTTCTATTTTCTCATTTTATTCAAGAGAGGCAGAGAGAATGGGTATGCCAGGGCCTCCAGCCACTGTAAACAAAATCCAGATGCACATGCCATCTTGTGCTTATTTGGGTCTTTTGACTTCACAAGCAAATTCCTCGACAATTAAGCCATCCCTTCAGCCCAAGAAACTCATTTCTAGGACAATGCTTTGTCCTCTTAGCTCTGGAAGGTGCCTATACAATTTTTATTAGAAATACAGACCAAACAAAAGAAAGAAACCCTTGAAGAAAATAAGTTACTGCCTAAGCAAGTAGTAGCTAAGGCAAGATGAGCCCATTTCTAGGGCCTCTAGGAGTTGCCAGTAAGCTTGTCTGCTCTCCTAGTTGAGTGAAGGGTTGCCATGCAGTCTTGCAGATGGTGAGCCAGCGCAGCTGCCTGTCAGGAGTGGGGCTTCTGCAGAAGTGGAAGTGGAGGTGGGAGTGTAGGGCATGCTGCCACATCTGTGCTCCATCACCCAGGGCAGTTCTGGGTAAGGACAGTCCTCACACTGGCCACTTGCCATGTAGTTCTATTGCTTTAATACCACCATACTGGCCAAGGCCAGGCCATGATTATATATCTAAATAATGAGAGACAATTACTATGGCCTCACATGGTGGCGAGAACACACCTAGCAGGGTATGAGAAGGTTAGAAAAAGATTAAAAAATGTTGGGCTGCAGAGATGACTCAGTGGTTAACTCACTTGCCTGCAAAGCCTAAGCACCCAGGTTCAATTCCTCAGGACCCTTGTAGAGCTGGATGCACATGTTGGCATGTGTGACAGGGGTACATTTGCAGTGGATAGGGTCCTCATGCACCAAATTCTCTCTGCCTCTGTCTGTCTTCCTCTGCCTCTGTCTGTTTCAAATAAATATTTTTAAATACCTCAAAATACAAAATGTCATCATACTGCTTCTGTATATCACAACAGTTGCTTCAGGTAGAAATATGGTACAGGTGAGGAGAATTGGGGGCTTGGGTGATGGCTCAGTGGGTAAAATGCTAGACATGCAAGCTTAAGGATCTGAGTTAGAATTGAACCTACATAAAAAAAAATTCTGGGTGTGATGATACGTGCCTGGGATCCCAGAACTAGGGAGGTGGAGAGTGGAGGATTCATGGAGTTCAGTGCATAGCCAGTATAGACTAATTAGCAAGCTCCAAGCCAATCAGATTCTGTCATAAGCAAATAAATAGATAAATAAACGGCAGATTGTCAGGTGTGGTGACTCATGTCTTTAGCCCCTGCAATCTGGTGGCAGAGGAAGGAGGATTCCTATGAGTTCTAGCACAGCCTGAGAGCCTGAGACTACAGAGAATTCCAGGACAGCATGGGTGAGATTAAGACCCTGCTTCACAAAACCTAAAGAAGGGCTGCAGAGATGGCTTAATGATTAAGCAATTGCCTGTGAAGCCCAATGAACCCAGTTCGGGGCTCGATTCTCTAGGACTCACGTTAGCCAGATGCTTAAGTGTGCACACATCTGGGGTTCGTTTGCATTGGCTGGAGGCCCTGGCACGTGC
This sequence comes from Jaculus jaculus, assembly GCF_020740685.1. Taxonomy (NCBI): domain Eukaryota; kingdom Metazoa; phylum Chordata; class Mammalia; order Rodentia; family Dipodidae; genus Jaculus; species Jaculus jaculus. Next base: position 795,820 of record NW_025423490.1, read on the forward strand.
ATTCCCTCTCTAGCTGCCTCTTTATGTCTGTTGCTTTCAAATAATAAAAATAAACAAGTGAAGAAAAATGATAGATGTACACTCAAGGTATATCCTGCTTCTACATGCACACACATACTGAGAGTCAATTTAAAATAATTAATTTGCGGCTTCAGAGATGACTTAGCCTATATGGCACTTGCATGTGAAGCCTAAGGTGCCAGATTTGATTTTCAAGAACTCAAGGAAGACAGATGGACAAGGAACTACATACATCTGGAATGTATTTGCAGTGACTAGAGACCCTTGTGTGCCAATTATCTCTTCTAGTACTTTCTGTTTGCAAGTGAATTACTTTAAAAAGCGTTTCCAAACTGCTTCCCAGATATTTCTGTAGGATCACAAAGTGAGTCTGTTAACCCAATCATCCAGCCCACCATGGCCCCAAAGCCGCTGCTGTGTACTTCCAGAAACATTAGCACAAACAGAAATGTGTGTGCAAGCTAACTGAATAATTCTCACCCAGAATATTCAGCTCCTCTTGTGGTTGGAAATTCATTTTGCAAGAATGCAATGTGATAAGGTTAAAACCTGACAGAATCCATCAAATCAGACAAAAATGTGAGTGACTACATCAGACAGCTTGTTCCAATGTCCTCATTCTTCTTTAAAATAAAAATATACCAGCTAAACTGCTTGAAAATTAATAGAATAAAATTTTCTGCTTCAAGATTTGTAGTTTGCATGTATAATTACGTAAACAGAAGTGCCACATCATGCATACAATCTTCATAATCTACATAAAGATGTATATATTTATGTTTAGAGAAAGACAAAGAACAGGGGAGAAAGGAAATAAGGAAGTAAGAAGGGCAAAGATAGGGGTGGGAATAGGGAAGGAAAGAGGAAAAAGAATCAGAAAGGAAAAAATAATCCAGGTGTGGTGGTGCACACCTTTAGTCCTAGCACTTTAGAATCAGAGCTAGGGGGATTGCAGTGAGTTTGATGCCAGCTCAAATAAATAAAACTAGTAAAGAAAAAGGTGAAAATAAAGGAAGAAAAAAAATTTAAGGGAAAACGGAGAAAGGAAGTGAATGGAAAAGACGGAAGGAAAGAAAATGGAAGACACATTTCTATATTGTATAAAAGTGATTACATACATTACATTTTAAGAAATTCTTTCACAAAATACATATATAATTGTTATCTTATTGATGACAAATGTTTCATGTTTTGAGTTGTCACTCCTACAAAGTTCTCAAATTTTTCTCATCAAAATAATAGGATAGGGAAAGAAGTATGCTTACTACTCATGGGTATGACTATGTGTGTGTGTACATACAAATGTGTACAACACAAATTATGATCATACATACTTTATAACAATACAGTATGTAAAGACAAAAATTGGGGGAAGTGTGGCTTTCTCCACTTTTGTAGGAGAATTATGTTGTTTATCTTGAGATATGGGATGATCCCAAGCTCCTGTGTTGGAGTGATGTCAGGGGGCATTGAGAATCCCAATTTTAGCCAGCTTCATGTTGCTGGGATGACCATCCAACGAGACACATTTTAGGGGAAAAAGTTATTTCAGCATGTTCTTTTGAGTTCACGTGTGTGCAGGTATGTAAGTGTGTTTGTAGAGGCCAGAGGTAAACCTTGGGTGTTATCTTCAGGAACAGTGTCCGTCTGTTTTTAAGCTCTTGGAGAGAACCAATTAGGCTGAAAAAGCTATCCAGGAGTCTATCAACCATCCCAGTGCTGGATTAACAACCACATGCTACCACACCTGGAACTTTACATGGGTCTGGAACTTGAGCTTGGGCCCTGATGCATTTGAGGCAGGCACTTTACTGAGCCATCTCCTCTGCTCATGATTACTTTCTTCAGAGAAACTCTTCACTGCTACCTAATGCATTTCAAAGTCATGAGTTTGTGTTCAAGCTTTATTGTAGGGAAAATGAGTATGCCCTTAATAAATCAATACTGACACACATACTGTTTCAATTGCAAATAATCAAGTTGTATTAAATGGCAAATGAAATCTATAAGAAGTACTTGCTTCTCTGGTACCTTTGGCTCTTTATAAACAAAACATTTCTTCACAGTAATAAGTGAGGAATGACTGGTTGATGCTTAGGTAGATTTTTTAAAATTTTTACTTATTTATTTATTTGAGAGTGAAAGACAGAGATAGAAAGAGGCAGATAGAGAGAATGGGCATGCCAGAGCCTTCAGCCACTGCAAACGAACTCCAGATGCATGCGCTCCCTTGTGAATCTGGCTAACGTGGGTCCTGGGGAATAGAGCCTCGAACTGGAGTCCTTAGGCTTCAAAGGCAAGCACTTAACCACTAAGCCATCTCTCCAGCCCCCTAGGTAGATTTTTGTCTAGATTTTGTTTCATTCTCATTAGGGCAGAGGTTGGGTGGCACGTTACACCTTTCTCTGACACACCTAGCTGCTGCTGAGGCCAAGTTCTTGTTGCTATAGATCAGGGGCGTCAGTTGATACAGCCCAAGTCATAGAGGTGGAGCTGATGGGAAGACCTGTGCCTGAAACTCAGTCTAATGCAGGTGGCTGTATGATCTCAGCCCTGTCCCACGTTACCACCTCAGCTCACTGACATTACTCTTCAGTGAGAATTTGAAAATGATTCTTTCCTAACAATGGATTGAAAAAGTTTGAAGTGAATTAAAGAAGAAAGCTGTAAAACAGAATTGCAGGATTATTAAAAATGAATATATTACAGGATGCAACATGCAGCAGGGTGAGAGTTACTACAAGTAGTCTTTCAGATGTCACACCATGAGGCTTTGAAGGTGAAGCCTAAATTACAATAGAAGTCTGAGAAAACGTACAGGCAAGGAATGGCGTTGTCTCAGGAAAGAGGCTTTGCACGTGCGGCAGGCGGGAGGGCAGCGCTCTCTGTATCAGGACACTCTTGCTGTGAACAAACACCTGAGCAGAGGAAACTTGAGGGAGGGAAGGGTTCATTTTGGCTTGCAATTGCACAGCAGAGGCCATCTTGGTAGGGAGGGCATGGTGGGAGTGTGGAGCTTGCCACATCAGCGGGCAGTACAACAGGACATCAATCCAGGCTTGAAGGAATCTCGGAGAGCCGCTGGTCTTCAGTTATTTTGGAAGGCTGAGGAACCTCGGTTCTCTTGTTCATGAAGGGTAACTGAAACATGGCAGCTGCACACAGGAAAGCAGCCAGATAAAAATCACTCACCAGGAAACAGCAGGCATAGTATCTAATTCTAATTCTGCTGAATCTATTCCAGTCCCTTTGCTAGAGGGTACCTTCAGGAAAGCTACCCTTCAAGATGAATTTGAGCCTCATAGGAAGTGCTCAGCATGGCCCCATATAGGCACAGGGAAAACAGTAGTTGCTTGGGTTACCACAATGATTGCTACCATTCAAGGGACCAGAGAAGACCTGCTCTTTTCAGACTGTGGCTTCCCCATTTCCAAACTGCCTCAGGAGGTGACCCTGGGAAAGGGTATTTTTATGGAGGGGGCCATATTCAAACCCCATACTGGAGCTCATGTATTTAGAAAAGAATTAAAACAAAAGGATAACATTTGTATACCATTACATATATTCCTTAAAGTCCTGGAGCCAAAGGGTGAGGAAGTGGGTACAATCACTTGGTCCAAGGGCCCATGAAAATGTCCAAAGACAAAATATCCCTTCCCAGCCTGGTGGCAGCTCAGCTGCCAGGGTGGGGGAGGGGTAAAATTACTGGTGACAAGAATCTCAGGTGTTGGGAGATGAATAGCCCAGGCAAGCAGGAAAGAAGACAGAAGCCCCGTGTGGGCACCATTTTTTTTTCTCTATGAATCCAGGTGGCTGAATGTGTAAGAAGTCAGCACACCTGAGTGCAGTGTCTGGCGGAAGCTGGGCTTGAACAGCACATGCACCTGAATAATTCCAGCTCTGTGGCAGCTGCTGATAGTGGGGCGAATGTGTGCTGCAAGCACAGAAACCAGTTCAAGATTTCCCTTATGAGGATTTTTCTAAATTCCCTCCCAAGCTAATTGTTAATGCCTCTGGGACAAAATCTGTCTTTGCTTAACTTCATATTGGGCAAAACCTCCCAACTGCATATCCAGCAGACAATATTTTGAAAAATTCATGGTGGAGCCCATCACTATACTTCCCACATCACCTAATGAGCTTCATCTTGGCAAGGAAGGGAAGAGATCTTCATGTTATGTGGATGTTCAACTAGTGTGCAGCATTGTGCTGTTGTGGCCTGTGTTAGCAAAGCCGCCTGTGCTTGAGTGAGTGGATTATACAGCCTTTACTTTCTACTTGAGAGAGGCAGATAGAATGGGTGGGCCAGTGCCTCAAGACTCTGAGAACAAACTCCAGACACATGCACCAACTTGTGCATCTGGCTTACGTGGGTACTGGGAACCAAACCTGGGTCCTTAGGGTTGGACCCAGGCAAGTGCTTTAACAGCTAAGACATACCTTCAGCCTGTGCCTTGGTGCATACACTCCTGTCTAAAAACCCTTTCTTCATCAGACTCCAAAGATAGTTCCATTTAGCATCAGCTTCCTATCAGTTGGGCAAGAAGACTCTGGCTCACCTACAATGAAATCGAAGAGAATTCAGTGAATGGAGCACCTATGGATGCATGAGTAAATAAAAGGAGCCAATGAGGAGTGGACAAGCATTTGCAGACCAGCATCAGTGGGTAGCTGGTGCTGCCCCCAGGTACTGACTCCAACGACAGCTTCACAAATGCTGTCTAAAAGCAACAAGGGTTTTGACTAGTGTGGCCAGAGCTTTTGCCTCCCTAATGTTCTTATTTTGTAACAGGAGTAAACTACACTTCTGTTGCCTGATGAGTGAACAGTTCCTCCCCTAATACCAAAGGATTTTGACACAACAAAGTTCAGTATCAGGAAGCTTGTTAAAGTTTAAGGCATCACCCAAGCCAATTCTGACCAATTTCTATGCTCAGCCAGGAGGAGGTTGTACTTACGAAAGCTGAACATCCATATCATGGGAAGAGACTCCATTTTCTTTAGGTATAGATTCTGGTAATACTTAGGGGCTGGGTAATAGTTTGTCTAAAGTCTCAGTTCTTGGGTTACTGCAAATATCAGGTGGCCTCGAGACTGACTTTGGGAGGGTGTCAAGGACAATAGTTGCTGATCTCTCCACTGGTCTTAGCCATCCATGCATGTAAAGAGCCCCACTTCAAGTGAGAAAATACCATACCTCATCAAGAATGAATGGTGACCCTCTAGGTCCATGGGTGGCCTTACCTTCAATAATCACCTTTAAATGCCTTAAAAGACAGGTTCAGTAGAATACACTTGGATTCTGAGCACTCAGGAGGCTGTGATAGGATCCTGAATTCAAGGCCAGCCTAGGCTATAATGGTACATGACAAGATGTTTATTTCAGGTTTTATTGCTGAGCCACTGTTAGACCTTCCCCAACCTGTACATGAACATGTCTATATCTTCCATTCAATACCCCTGTAAGCTGGTCCATGATGGAGATACCCTGACCTGACTAGATTATAGTCTACGGTTATACAGTTTGGCAAGAATACCACATTTGAGGTGATTTTTAGATGTGAAGCTACTTTTTTCAATTTCTACAGATGTCGGTGGGATCAAAACAAAACTTACAACCAGTCCTCTAATCCTTGTCACCTCAAGCTAAAAGGAACAGCAGAGCCCTTTCACAACAGATGCCCAGGACTGTAGGGGGCATGCAATAAGCTCAATCCTGACTGCTATCGTTCTGCTCTGCTGAAAAGGGGCCTTCCTGGTGCCCCCAAAGTATGGACACAAGGTGTGAATTAAAAGCCACCAGCAGACACATTGACCCATCCCCAAGCATTTGCCCTATTTGAAATGACTTGTTTTTGCACATTGCAAAACCTCTTTCCAAAGCTCTGCCTGTAACCACATCACAAGGCATGTGTAAACACTTCATGAGAAATTAGCTTGCATTAAATTGTGAGTTAGCTAACTGATGTCCATGTAAGCTAAAGATGCTATGGGCATATCCAGCACATAAGATGTTCTTTTGACTGAGTCTGGCATCTGTTGAGCTTCCCCAAAGTACAGCTTGCCTCCCTCCCAGCATGTTGGTGGAAGTTGCCTGTGAAGAGGAGCAATGCTTATCTGTGAGCCTGGCAAGCTTGTCCCAAGCAGGACCCCACTGCATGCGCAAGGAGGCCCATGCTGTGTATCCCTGAGGTCAGGTCATTCTCATGTTAAGGGTGAATGATGGTGGCCTCCTAGGTACAGTGACCATGTTGCTTGCCCTCTGACTTCTGAAAGATCCATTGCCTCCTATACCAATATGGTGTGCCTATTCTAGGCCTGTCCCCTGCAGCTGACCTTCCCCAACAGTAAATGCGGATTTGGAGAGACTGATAGTCCTCTGTATTTGAGGCCTTTTATCACACTATTAAGATGCTTCATAGAACTTACAGGCGCTTTGGACCCCTACCAAACCCAAACTCTAGAACAGGTTGAAAACACAACAAGCAGTGTAGTTGCTTTCCTCTAGGTGTGAGAAAAGCTCGGGTTTCTCCTGTCTTCACATGATGATAGTTGACCTGGTAGGTGCTTTTGGTACACTGAGACAAATTATATGTTACGTTACTGGGTTTGGATTTTCACATCTTGAGATATTTCACTGATTGGATTTGCTGTTCTATCATCTGTGAAGCTGATTTCCTCTTTGGCTTGTCTCAGCTGCTCATATGTCATATGAATCAGCTGGTGTAAAGGCCTGAGTAAGAGAGGGAATGGAGGCTCTGAAGTGCTGCTTGGAGGGAGGCTGTAGCATCTGTCCCCTTGTGTTCTTCTGTGGGGTTGTGAGTGAGATCACCTTCCTAGCCAACTGCAAGACTCTAGGCTCAGGCAGTGTTGAGTAAGAAGTGTTGCCCAGCAACAAGCTGGAGCCTGATCCAAGCAAATCGCTTCTCCCCCTGAGTCTAACCTGGCTATCAAACACCTTTTGGCTTTTAACTTTTTCAGGAAAAAAAAAAGTGAAAAAGAACATCTTGTGCCAACTTCTTTACTCTTTAACGCCCCCCCCACCCACATACACTTCTTTAGCAAAGGCTCATGTTCCTCCACCTTAACTGGGAGTTCTCACTTTGCCTAATTATGAAATATTTTCTTGGAGAATGGGTATATTGGCTTGAGTCTACCTTTTGAGTAGACTTATTTGCCTTGACACTATATTGGGTTTCAGATGCTGGGACTGCCCCACTCGATGTCCTCCAGTGAGCATGGCTTGATAGCCATGCGATTCCTGCTCCCACTACGACCTTACTCACGTTTCTGACATAGAATCGGCTATTTATAAGACAATAGCTAAACTATAGACCCATAAACCCACTGTGATCAGTTTAACCAGACCAATCCCAGGCTCTGCCCTCGAAACAGTGAGTTTTAGGGGTGGCAACTTGGATGGGACTCCCTTCAAACTTTCCACGCCCTGGTCTCCCCAATAGTGGCTTTATATCTCCAAGATGGAGCCACTATACCCAGAACCAACTAGTTTCTAGGCCACAATGAGCCATCAGAACAAAGTTAATGGTGACTGATCACCATAGAAAACAAGTGAGGTCCCCTGCATTTGTATAATAAACCTGATTACTCCATCCAGGGAACCCTCCCTTCACTCTGATGATTAACCCATGGCTGCCACTTCAAGGATGGAAGCAAAGCCACTCAAATCCTCTAATGAAAGTTGGTAGTGACTCCAGCCTGACTTTCAGGAGAGGAGTATAGGCAGCTCTTGGAGCCAGCAATTTCTCTGAGTGTCTGCGCCTTGACACAAGAGGAGAGAAGTCTGTTTCCCTGCCACTAGGGAGTCACAAGAGAATCCCTGTCCTGCAGGAGAAAGGGGAAAGGGTATCTGTTTTGCATCCATAGGGAAAGGAAGGATTAAAGTTAAATGTGAAAGCAACAAGATGGAGGAGGTCCAGGGATCTGAAAGTATGGCTCTGAGGATGATCTGAGATGACATGTCTGACCCCATCTCTGTTTCCTGTGGGAGAATTGGGAGTCACTCCCATTTCCTTCCGGTGTCCATCCTTTCCTAGTCTGGATACCCAGAGCTGCTACAAGATTTGAAGGCCTTTGAGCACTGTCTTTTCTACTTGGGTTCCATCCCAACTGTATGCTGTGAATTTGTGGAAAGAGGTACTCAAGTTATTTCTGCCTGGTTTTACCTATTCCACTCCATCTCCTACCTGAGTCCTTGCCTATTCAAGTTGTAGCTTCTTCTAAAGCCTGACCTCACTCCCCATGACGTCTTTCCCCAAGCATGTACACAGAAGTGAGGAAGCGGCAATTCTGTCTTCCTGAGCACCATGGAAGTCTGTTCCTTGTCTGTCAATAGTTAGCAGGTGTCTAATGGTAAGAGAATGTGTTTTGGCCTGTGTTCAGGTCCGCACTCCTCCACAGTGGGACTCTCTCTGCTTGTACTCTGGGGCAGAGGTCCCTGTATTCTCCTTTATCTGTTTGGGAGTGGGTGCAACAGCATTATGCTCTCCTCATCCTGCTCCCTGAGCTCCTATTGGACAGTGAGACATCTTCCTGATTTGAAAACTCCAAGAGCTGAGCAAGATCTTGACTCCTATTTAGAATATGAGCTCAAGGTGGGTTTTTCTCTATCCTATTTTAAGTGGATGTTATGCATGACATTGTGTAACCTCTCTTCACTCTACAGCTGGGTCTTGAGGACTCCTTCTAGGCAATCAAAAAAGCTAGTGTGGCTCAACACTTGCAAGGAGCAGACGTTCTCCATTATGTCGTGGTACTTCCCATTAGAATTCATTTCCTGGTCTGCACTAAGTTACAGCAGTGTCTTTGGGGACCCTAGTTACTATGCAGCCTCTCAGCTGCTTTAGCACATGGACTTTGCTTGCCCCTCCTGTTCATCTGTCCATGACAGCTGTTGATAAGAACTCCTTGCCAAAGGGGATTCTGCTTCCTGTCAGATGTCCTTTTGTAGCCAGGGTTTGGCTTAGTGATAGTGGTCATGGCAGCGGTTTCCCTCTCCCATGACTCACTTCTTCAGAAGCTCTTTGAGTCTTAAGGGACTAGTCAGGAAGGACATGGCTTTTCCAACATTGCTTCAGTAGGCATTCAGAAGTATCAGCTCAGACTCTGATAGATTCTGAGTTTAGGAACAGTCATCTTTCACTACACTGTAGCACTATCAATGATTTCTCATTTACCTTATTATTTACCTTACACTGAAGGACTGACCTAACAAAATTCTGTCCGCATGTCCTTAGCTGAGTTAAGCATTATGTTCATAGGTGGCATTGACTTAGCCAGAATGCAGTAACCTCATATGGGTGTATATTTAAGGGCATCTTGGTGGTTAGAAATGGTTCTATACTTCAGGCAATAACATAGGATCAATGCTGTGGGAGCTTTCGGGGAATTAAAATAAGAGGCATGGAACTAAAATTTTCAGTCCACTGTTAAGAGTCTAATCACAGTGACTGAATCAGTGTTGTGAATTTCACATGGCTATGTGGGGTTGAATAATGCCTTGTTGAGAGCAAAGAGCAAGGCTGTGGCTATTGTGTTTATGTGTTGCAAATAAGTGTGCTGAATAGGTGAACAGATGAATGCCTTCAACAACCCAAGTTTACTATATAAAGATGTGGCCACCTGGTATTTCTGGCTAGATTGTGCTACGTAAGTTTTTAATCAGTGTGAGATGGTTACATTGATCCCTATAGATTGATATCATCTGTAAGATAGTCATATGAGAAGAAAGCAACTTCCAATACTTCTCCCTCAGGCTACATTGCCCAACCAAGCTTCTGATATGTAGTGATTGGTGACTATGGCATCTGCAAGTGGTGGTCTTCCAGTGGGAACAGTCTCTCTAGACCCTCCAGATGGTGAGACCTGCTCAGTTAAATGATAGAAATTTCTTTTTCCAGCCATTTCATAGGTTGGAGCTCTGAAAGTGGAAGTCTCTGGCTAACTGCACCCCACATTCCACCCCCAGTCTATAGCTCCTCTTCAACTTTGCTCTTGACTTTGTACAGGCTCCCTGTCAAAATTCCATGAAGCTGTGATCATGGCCCGAAACTAAGGTCATTCCAAGGGGAAAAATATATATATATGGTCCATAACACCTTTTCCCTAGCCCAGCATTTTGACTAACTGGGAGAAATTGGAGCTGGCCACTGAGCACACCATTTGAACTAGGATCAGGAGAGTAGATAGCCCTAGGAATGGGAAAACTCTACAGTTTATCTTGTGTGTATTTGATAAGGCATTATTGGGTTGTGTCTGTGTTTCAACAGAGTAAATTTTGCAAATGTCATTATGAAGAAGGTGTTAAGAGGCCTTCAGAGTTGAGTTGACAAGTGCTGGTCTTGAGGCCAGGGTTTACTGAGCTCTGGTCATTGAAGTGGTATGTCTGTACTCCCTACACTCTCAAAAGACAGTTTCTGGTCAACCGTGCCATGCTGAGTGCCTGTAAAGGCACATGAAGGCCATTTCTATGTCTTAATCAGATAGTCTAATCTGTTAGGAAGCCTGATTTCCCTGGGAACAGATCTGGTATCATACCACCTTATCTAGATACCTTTAAAGAAAACCAGGTCTGTGGTGGTGGAATGTGGCTTCTCTTGGTGTCTTCTACTTTGGTTTTTTTTTTTTTTTTCCCCTTCTAGGACGCTTCTTGAACATGCATTTGCCATGTGTCCAAGGAGGTTTTATATTCTCTAATTGCACCAAACAGAAAATGGTTACCCACCCTAGCTTGTCCCTTTCTGGATGCTCATAGAACTGTTCTTGAGTCCAATGCATTTGCCCAAGAATTTGACCCTAAAGTTTTATGACTTGATCCATAGTGGGCCCTGGTGTTTTGGCACTGCCTCAGAATCCTTTTTTGCTTAGCACTGAACAGAGATGATATCCAACATATTTTCTCTTTGGCTACCTACCTATTTTTGTCCTCACTGTCATTACAAGTGTGACTTTGGGCAATTATGACCCATATTCAAGTTATAGTCCTGACATAGCTGAAGCCACATTGCCTTTGGACACTGCTATGGTTACTGCTGCCCTAGCTTCTGTCCTTGAAATCAGTCAAGCTGCATATCATGGGAGGATAGTCTAGAGGCTCAAGATGAGCTACTTATATTCCTTTCTCATTTTAATCTGCTCCACATGTGATCACTGCTTTACAGTGATGAATGATCTAAGATGTGATGAGAAGACTAAGTCCTCCAAGGTCGTTCACCATGCAGAGTCTCAAATCAGGCTGATGTATCTGGGGACCCATGGCACTGGTATTTGTAAACTTTGGTTGTGGGTTGGGTAGGATCACTGTGATCAGCTGATGGTGAAGGAATGTCGTCACTCTTGGGGAAAAGGGGAAATAGTATATGACTAAACCCCAATTTCAAGTCTTCCCCATTGTTCTAGTGCTTCTTATAATCATGCCACACATTGCATCTCAGTGAAGACCACAGCAGGTTCCACTAGTAGCAGGCTTGTATTCCCCTGGCACTTCTTGACATTTTAGGTCAAGTCCAGGGGCTATGCACCTGCCTGTGAGCTTCATATCAGTTCTTATAAAGAGCAAGATACTCTTTTCTTCCCTGATCCCAAGGTTGGGAGTTAAGCCTTCCTTTACTGTGGCACATGATTACTGTGCATGATCTTTAATGCATGCTTTGAGCCAGAAAAGATGAGATCATCAGCACAGTAGACTGTGTTCCATTTTAGGTTTCTGCTCTCATCTTGATGGAGCATTCTGGTCGACACAAGGCATTCCTAGTCTTGTTTCTGTAGAAAGCCTAGTCAGAAGAAGCAGAAGCCACCCTGATCTTCTCCACTTGGCTTCAGGAAACCCAGATTTTCCTTGCTTATTAGCTGATAAGGAAGTAGTTTAGAATAGACATGTTGCATAAGTCCTGGGGAATCCTGGTCTGTAAAGGGAGCATGAAACATGCATATATAAGCTTGACCACAAGAGTTAGTTTGTGGGGAATCTGAGCTCTGTAAAACAGAAAAGCTCTGTCTGATTTTTAGCAGGGCTTTCTCCTTGCTCACTTCCAGGCATGTCCTCCAGGCTATGGTAGGAGTGATCTTGAGATGTGAGTTCAACTTCCTGCATGCTTCTACATCCACATACACCAAATTCTCATTGTATCCTCATTCCAAATTAAAGGATAATTTCCAAGATTGCTTAACCTAATTTGTGCTACCCCACCCAGAAAACACACACACACACACACACACACACACACACACACACACACACTCACTCTTCCTGACCAATTTCAATTGAAGAATCTTGGTAGGAAGCCATGTAGCTGGTGGGTCCTACTCATATCCAGAGACACTTGTCAGGAGATAAATCAATGTTGCTGAGACAGTCTAATCTTCATGTAGATACATATCTGCCTTCTGGAAAGATATCTTCTATCATTTATGATTGGAGATGAACATGCAAAACCTTGCAAATAGCCTTATAGCCAGTGATATTATCCTCTAATATGCATTATTCTATGACCAACTATGAGGTTGTAGCATCTCTGATTCTAGCACTTATTATATGCTTCCACTGAGCAATCCTTCCAATAGACTTAATTCTCCATAGTCTGAAAATCATTGACAAAGAAGATATCCCTAAAAGTCATTAAGATTGTCTTTCTTGAGAAGAGAGCCTCCTAAAGGACTGCAATTTCACATGTCCCCATTTTCTTTGTGTACTACTGCTTAAGGTGTTGTATTTCTTATGCTTACAATGGGCCTTATCTCATCTTGTGGGGATGCCTTGGCCCCCTTCAGTGAGGAGTAATATTTGGACGCTGTATGGTTACCAGGTGAGTCTACTGCTCCTGTGCTCATGTTCTCTGGACGTTTTGTCTTCTCGGCTCTTAATGTTAGAAGAAACTGCTTTTCTTGGACTCTTCTGATGGGGCTATGGAATGCCCAGAGCTTTCCTTCTGGGGAATTGGTGTTGATGTTCTCACTAATGTGAAGTGCCCGCTCTTCATCTTTGGGTTAGTACCTGCCATCTTAGGCAAGCAATGGAATTCTGTCCTGTTGCAAGGGTGGAACCAAGTCCATCTAAATAGAGAATGCTAAGTGGGGAGTGCAGATAGCCTGGGACAACTCTGCTGCCTGAATCTTTTCAGGAGAATGCTCTGAAATATCTAAACACCCCAGGTAGAACGCCAATGGACCAAGAAGATGATCCTATCCAACTCCAGTTTGGTGATCCAAGGAGTCTGTTGAGGTTACTTATGGAAGCCTTGGTGATGACTCATGAAAGCTGCCTCACTGAGCTTCCATCCCAATATGCTCATATACCCCGTCCCCATCTACTCTGGTTACATCTTTCCTGAAGTTTTTCAGAGCTTGCCAAGGCAAACTCCCACATAGGCTTTCCTAGGCTTGGGGCTGACATTCCCCAAGTAATGACATGGTGGCACATGTGTTTTTATTTAGTGCAGAACAGAGGCTGGCTGCCACCCCTGATCACACATGTGGCATGATTTGTCCTTCACCATGTGAGGAGTGACTGGGTTCAGAAAGATGTTAACAATGTAGTGCATGTGAGGTGGAAGGGGCTGCATCATATGTTTTAGATTTTGATGTAGAAATTCTACCACGTTCCTTTCCTCTGTTTCTTTGGGCTCCACTGAGAAGCTGGAGCGGTCTCTTAGGGAAAGGAACAGCTGCCATCCACTTTCTCAGTTGATGAAAAACGTGCCATATTTCTGAAAATCAGGTTTTGTCATTGGTTTTGAGGAAGCAATGACCGTTATTGTTTTTTATTCCCCTCACTCAGTTGCTTCCTGGTCGTGACCTTTGAGCAGTTTATTCAGGGAAAATGATGTCTAAATGTGGAATCCAGGAACAAAGTCCTTTTAGCACCTGAGCACACAGAAGTTGAGGTACAATGGGTATGTAGGCATCTTCACAAGATGCTGGTATTGGAAACACTATCTCAGACTCCCAGTTTATCTTGCCCATCTACTTCCTCATTGAAGAAATCCTGCATTTGTTCCTGAGGTGCAGAACAACTTGATCCCTGGAACATTGCTATGGAACCTGTTCCTGGGGGAAAGGAAGGCTCCCATTTTCCAAGACATCCCTGTGGGCACCATTGTTGTTTGGTCACTTGTGGATTTTTTAAATTTGTGTGCAGGCTTAGTGAGGGTATAATGAAGCAAGACTGCCTCTAATGGTGGCACTGGTATAAATTCCAGGTTGCCACTCCTTTGTACACAGGCAGGGTATTGTTAGACATTTGGTCATAATAATAATAAAACTGACTAAAACCACTTAAGGAGAAAGAATTTTGGGGGGTTCATATTTTCAGAAAGCTCAGTTCCTAGATATGTCTCCATGAGCTTGGGCCAAACATCATGGCAGCTATAGAGCAGAGCTGTTTACTACATATCTGACCAGAAATCAGAGATAGATAAGGGTGCAGGAATAAGATAACTTCCTGGGAAGCCTCCCCAAGTGTTTTGTTTCCTCAAGCTAGGTCCTAACTCTTAAAGGTTTCCCAACCACCTCAAGAAGCACCACTAATTGAGGACCGAATGTTCAGGACATGAACCTTGGGGGAGGAATATTATATGTTGAAATCACAGTAGGGACCACTGTCATTGCTACTGATCTCTATATAACAGTGGTCTGATGGTAAAGTGTTCATGAAACAAATGTGTTTGACTTGCTCAAGCTGACTCAGAATTATTTTTAAACATTTTACTAAATAAATTTATTGCTGATAGAATGAAAACCAAGATATCATTAATAAGCAATATGAAAACACAAAAATAAAAATAAAGCAAAGAATAAAACGGCCAGCCAGCTGAGTCCCATAATGAGACCCTATACTTGGAAAACAAAGCCCAAACCAAGTCTCCTAATAATGGTGATTACAAGGCTTGGTCTGGTTACATTCAACTGTTTCTGTTTAAACTGAAGCAAAACAAACTTATAATGAAAACTGTAGGTAACTGCACTGGGGGAATATAAGGGCAACTCAGGCTTAAGCAAGCAACCATAATAGATGCCACAACTGTTTAAACTCTTTCATAGACACAGCTAAAATGCTCACAGCTAAAGCTCTTGGGAGGATGGGGATTTGAGTTCCTCTGGATGTGGGGATTTGTTTCTTGGAGTATATGAGTACTTGTATAGTTGCCAGGCAACCACCACCACAGGATTTTCTGATCTCTCCTTGTGGTTATCAAGACAGTGCTGTGAGATTTCTTGGCATTGGCTTATCAGGAATAGTGACAGGAGACTTTTTTTGCAGTAATTTCTGTGGCCAGAGTAAAGCTCTGTCTGCTGCTGTTTACCACAGTGCTGTCCTACAAAGGCTTCTCAAAAGTGGCTCAGGGAGCATCTAGAATTTCTGGTGCCATCACGGGGAGTCTTGGTAGTATCATTGCCCTCTGGTTCCAACTGTGGATTGGTGAAGCTCAAAAACAAAGGTCTCAGAATTTTCTAGAGGGAAACATGTCCGTGTAGACTGTGAATATGGAATACTTGCACATGAACATTTCCTTGAACTAACTGGCATGATGTCCAGGGAATAACATGATAAAAGTATTTCTGGAACATGTGTAAAACCTTCAAACCCCAAATCGTGTTTCAGGTGAACCCTGCCTCTCAGCTATGAGTCAAGGGACAGAGCTTGGGGAATACATTGGCCAGAGAGTTCCCTTTTCCCATAAGTTAGTTACTCTGAGCTGCTGGATGATGGAGGTTTGGCAGTTATTTCTTGATTTCCCCCCCCCCAACACACACACCACACATCTCTCATATCCATATCTTTCTGGGAAAGTACAATATCCTCACATACTCAAAGTACTGAATACATGGAGGGTCCCAGGATCTGCCTTCTGGTATGGCCCTAACCTTGCTCATCTCCAACAGTTGCTCTCATGTGTGAACAAGGTAGGACCTAATGGGATACATAATCCTACCAGTCACGTGGGGAATGTGGAGTAAAGATGTCTGTTTGTTGTTGTTGTTGCTTCTAAATTCTGAAGGCTTCTTAGACTCCCACCTATAAATGCCCATAAACTCTGCATGCTAGGGTGTCTCACCCAGAGAGGCTGAGATCACTTCTGTGGGACAAAATGGTTGATGTTCAAATATTTATCCCTGCTGGGCAACTCCTGTGTGGGATACATGTTTGTGATCCTTAAATGTTTTATCTTATGTAATTCAATGAACCTATGTTGAATGGGGTATATAACCAAGAATTTTGCAATTTCTAGGGTTCAGACTTCATAATGGCAACTGATGATTTTGAGAAGCAATCAGATTCAGGTTATATTGGGTACTAACCCCCCACAGGAGATACCTGGTCATCATTGGGGGCCAATAGTTAACATTGCAGTGTGAGTCACCAGTCAAAGGGCAGCAAGTAAAGATGTCAATGTAGGTCATGTAAGAAAAGGGCATTTAATACATGACAGCTCTGCTCTTAATCCCTCCCACTTAGTGGGTGAGCAAAGGATCTGGGCCCGCCTGGAACTCTCAGAGAGCAATTACAGTTTTTGGGCACCTGCAGTGCTGTTTGGCTCTCTATTCTAGACTCTGTTGCCCCTACAGGGTCAAATCAGGTGAAAACCATGGCAGGATGATGCCAGCATCCTTCCTGAAATGGGTCCACTGAGTGGCTAATTCTAGATAAAATCGCTAACAAGTAACTCGATCGTGTCTGTAAGAGTTGAGACATTGCCACCTTCATGGAAAATTTTATCTAGCTTAGAAACCATTCTTACTAAAGAGTTGACTATTCTCAACATGGGTGAGTAGAGTAGGAGGAAACCTTGGCTTCCCTTTATGTCTGCCTGGCTTCCCTCTGTGACTCTCAAGGCTGAGGTCATTGTCCTAGCCCTGTAGTCATTCACTTTGGATCTTCAGGTGACTGAGATCCCCAAGATGAGATGAGGGTTCTAGCCTTGAGTAGATTATTTTATAGAAGCCAAATTTGTCCTTCTACGTTACTTTGAGGCAGCACCTTACAGAACTGGAGCACAGATGATGGTAGGTGGGAACGTCTTGAACAGACCTGCTCAATTATGCATGCCTCTTCTCCGTACCCAGTTCTGCTGTTTAAACCTAAAGCCAATATCAGTATCCCAAACTGAGTTCAGTGTCCCTGAACCAATTATTCCTCTTCTCAACACATTGATTAAACCTGTTCCTTCTGTTCTCCTCAACTGGCTTATTGGGATGAGTGGCTGAGCCCAGGATGTTGGGGCTATTGGAGATTAGGAATTTGACCCAAAACTGGTTACAAATGACTCCAAGCTAGCACTGGTGTCCACAGAAATGGGTTTGAGAGGGAAAGGCAAATTTCAGTTCCAATTTGCTCACACTTCTTAATTGTTTGTTTATGCAGGGCCAGACTTTCCTTGGACATCTAACTAAAGAATTTATATCATCAGATAGGCCTAATCTGGGCATCACCATATGTCTATCTGGTCATAAAACCCCTTTCACCTTAGTGAGCAGTTACAACATCAGAAAGAGAAACCAAGCAGTTTCTATAGACCTCCACCTAGGGTTCTATCACAGACAAATCCAGTTGACTAAATATTATATCATGGTCCTCTGTCTCTTGACTCCTTAGATACATGAACTGATTCGAGGGTGAACTTCAGAACTTGGTTTTTGAGGGGCTTGATATAAGCACCCCTTGGATTTTACTTCTGTGTGGCTGGTATGGATGTATTCTTTGGGGTGAACAGTCCTCTCATTCACTGTCTATCCTTAGGGTTCAGCTGGTTGGTATTGGCTGCTTTTGAGCTCAACCCCTCATGCTAGGCTGTGAGTGGACATGACATCCTGGGATGTTAGAATTAGCCATCCAAAGGAGATTGCTACGTGGGATAAGAAAGAGCCTGGGTTGTCATGGTCTTTTATGCCCCCCACTTTCTGATTCTAAGATATCATATTTCTAAGGTCACAAGTAGCCCCAAGGTTTTCTAGAAAAGTTGAACACTTTACTATGCTTATCAAACTGCTCAGTAAGTACTTCTCTTAATATTTATACTCTTATATTATCGCTACCCTCACTTTGGGTAGAGAACCTTCTCTTTTCGGGTCTCAGTGACTTTGGGATGACTCAGAAGGTCTCATAGTGCTGGAAAGAGGTGATGGGACTACTGAGTAACATCTCAATAATACCTTCCAAGGCTCAGGGTCTAATACAGAAGAGGTGGCAGAAAGAATGTAGGAGGCAGAGGAAGGGTAGGACTCCTTACAACGTGCTCCCTCCAGACATAAAATGGCCTGGATATCCATGACCTCATAGTACCTGACACTACCTACACAAGACTGTCATAAGAGGAAGAAAAGACTATGACGTCAAAATAAAAGACTGAGATAGGGAGTGAATATGATGGAGAATGGAATTTCAAAGGGGAAAGTTGGCGGGAGGGTATTACCATGGGATACTTTTTATAATCATGGAAAATGTTAATAAAAATTGAGAAAAAGAAAGAAAGAAAGAAAAAATGAAAGTTGCACATTTTATCACCAGCTGATATTGCTGTTTTGGGATGTGCAAGGGCCTGGCTGAAGGATATGAGTCACTAGGGGATGGGTCTCTGGGTTCTGGCCCAAGTTTTCTGCATGCTATATGGCTGCAATCAGCACGCAGAAGTGTAACATTCACATTACCATGCCCCCCTCCGCAAGGTTTTCCCACAAACTTTGTTCAATTTTGCTATCACAGTGAGAAAAGTAACATGAGCACAAAGAACAGGCATGTTTCCAGACCGGACCTCCTTAATGTCCCTCTGTCTTGACACTGGAATCTGTCCTGAGTTCCTGTGAGCCTCCCAGCTGTGTTGCACAAAAACGTACTGTATCAACACTGTCTTGGGCTGCAGAGAACCCTCTTACTAAAGATGTAGGAATCTATCAATGCCACTGAGATTCTTTGTCACAAATGGGTCTGAGGTGGAATGCTCATGAAGTTATAACCTTTAGTATGATGATGTTCATGATGACCATGTTCTAGGTGTCCATGGAAACCTACCCCTGACTGTAGCCCCATTGGCAAAGGCCACAAGACTGCAGAAAGTCCTAAGTTCTCATTAGGGAAGCACTGCCATGTGACATTTCAACATGGACTTCTTGGAACACTCACGAGAGCCTCCCATGCATAATAAGAGAGAAGATTGTCTCCCTTGACGCTGAGCTGGGGGCTATAATTGGGTCTCGGCAGAGCCCCTTCCCTATCCGTGACCCTGGTGGACAACATGTGTCACACCATTTTGACGTAACTCTAGTCAAACCTTAGTGGCAGTGATGCAAGTGGGTATGGGAGGAGTGAAAGCAGCTGACTCTCCAGAAGTTCCTAATTTGCTGAAAAACACTTTGGTGTCACCTACATTCCTGAGGTAAAGAAGCAAATACATATTTCAGTATCATGGGAAAAACTAGAATAACAGGTGGGGGCAGAAATATTTGGACAAAATAGTGTTTTGAGTGACCTAGTTAGGATTCAGATTTTTAAGACTGGGTTTCCAACGTTTTCTGTGTCAGCACTTGAAGCTCCACAGTGAGCAAGACCCCAGTCCCAACCCTGACTTTGGGGGATCTTGATTCTTCCATGGCTCCATGACTCCTATACCCATGGCACTTAGAAGCAAATGACACACCTTAGCTTCATTAATTTGTATGTACTGCAGAATGTAAATTGAATTCAACAATTTATAATGAAAGTCATGGCACCTTATATTGACATATGACCTGAGGTTCTTGTCAGCAACATACTTGCTTATAGATGTATGTATCTTGATTCTGAGAAGGAATGTACCACAACATTTCTAAACAGAATGGCTCTAGTTTATTTTGACTCTGAAATGTCTTGGGCTTCAACCACATTGGTCAGACAATGCAGTGTCTTTCCTTCCCTGCCACCACAAGACTCTCTGACCTTTAAACTGAAACTGAAGTCTCTCACCAAGGTTCAAGATTGTGACCATTACCCTCCAGTTACCATTCAGCAGAACTTTCACATTGACCTGTTCTTCCATAATCCCTATTGGAAAATTCAGAACTGTATTTCTGACTCCAAGATGCCTATCTCCACAGCTCCCTTGTCCATGTGAACATACCCCTCCAGTAAAACCCTAGCATGTTCTTCATTCCCTATAGCCACTGAACAGTGTCTGAAGCCACCAGCATCACATTCTCTTAATGAGATACTTGTACCTTGTATTTCATTTCTCAGATCACAGACCTCCAAGAGAAAGTGTGGTGTATCTTATAGTATATCCAGGGCCGACAGCAATGGCAGACTGACTTTAGCTGCCTAATGGACCTTAATGTATCCATAAAACTCCAAGTTGACATAATCCAGGTGACTGTAGACTTCCTGAAAAATAGGGTCAACTGGCTCAGACTGGCAACGTGTAGCAGGCCCTTCAAGATGGGCACACACATGTAGTTTTCCAAGAAATTGACCATGGTGAGCTGGGACCATGGGCTTAAGGCAGGTACCAGAGCACAGGACTGAGGTTTTGCATTCTATACTTATCTAACTTCAGGGTCTCCAGAGTGTCTGATGCTCTCTAGGAATTTGAAGGGGCCTGGTACTTAAGTGGAATAATAGAACGCCACTGTGGCCCAAGGTCTAAGATGGTGGATGGTGACTAGGCACATGGGTGGAGAAGTCAATGACAGCACTGAGGGACCCACAGCATTTCCAAATTTTGGGAGCCTTCAAAGAGCTGAGCACCTTTTCCAAATGACCACATTCATGGGCAAATGCTGGGCACAGTAAGGTTGGGGGAACTGAGGAAAAAAAACATGGTGAAAGCTCTCCATCTTTAGGGAAATCTCTTCAATATTGTAGTGTTGTGGACTCCAGCAAGAGAATTTGCACAGATTGCTCAAGCAAGCTCAAGTAAGGTGTGAACCATGTCAGAGTTCCCACCTTCCTCCATGTATTCAATTCTAACTCCTTGATAGTTTGGTTAAAAAAATATTCAGGATCTCTATGACTGTGTTGATAGGCAATACCAAATCTCCTTCTTATGGCACCAGTGTAGGGTGCTTTTTCTCTACCAGGCCCAACACAGTAGGTATGCTTGATATCCTCCAGGTTGGCCTGAGGCAAAGGACAAGAAGCAAGATAGCTGACTCCCTATCATGAGATGATGTCATGAGATGGGTGGAACAGGGCCATCTCTCCAGCTTCTTTAAGTTTTAATGCTAAAACTTCACCATCTTTCCTATGAGGTATCCTTTTGAAGAGATCTCCACATTCAGCTATAAAGCTCTTCCTCTATTGACATCTCTCTCTAAAGTAGGTCATTCTCATCCTCCAGTGTGGCCATGGAGGGAGTTCCTGAGTTTTCACAGCTATCTCCTCTGTGGAATACTAGGGCTATTTCCTGGTAAGATCAGGGATTCTGTTTTTTTGTGGTTATTTTTGTCCTTCTACTTGGGAAGTTCTCTCCTTTCTAAAGCTAAAGCAGTAGTGAAGTTGGGGAATCCTAGGCTCAAAGTAGAAAGGGCTGCGTACTTGACACTACTGAAAGCTAGTGTGACCAGAAGAGGAAATGAGTTTTCTGGCACCAAATTCCCAGAAGGAGGCTGTTGTATCAGGATATAGCATTACTGGCAGAAAACACCTTAGAGCAGCTTGTGTGTGTGTGTGTGGGGGGGGAGGTTGGGGAGAATTATAGACTCAAAGGGAAGCTCCATTATGGCAGGTGAAAAGTATGGCATAAGCAGAGGGTGGAACTCACTTCCTAGCTAGCATCAGATGGACAAAAGCATCAGAAAAGTTTCTAAAGGGGCCACTGGCTATAATACCCATAAGTTTGCCCCCAGCAACACACTGCCTTTAGGAGGTTTTAATTCCCAAATCTCCAGCTGGGAAGCTAGCATTCAGAAGATCTAAGTTTATGGGGGACACCTGAATAAGAGCACCAGAGGCTGACTTGACTGTGAGATAGTCAGCAGAGATTAAAGTTGACTAAAATTTAGCTTTGCCAAAGCTTCCTGTAGGTTGTTTACTTCAGTTTCCCTCCTTCCCTGCCTTCAGCACAGGAGGATTCCCATTGAAGAACAACTTTCCAAGCACAAGAGCATGACTCTGGGGTGAGAAAACCACACATGGAGACGAGAAGAGAAAACTCGTCTCCTGTGGTGTTGGGCTGATGTTTGGAAGGCATGTCCTTTGTATTATGCATGACCTTGATCCATACATTTGACTCAAATTCTCACCACAGAGGATATTTAGAGCAGCCAATGTTAGGGCTAGAGTTTGGCTTCAGTGAAAGCCACTCAGAAATTATCTGCAGAGTGAGCACATTCCTCAACCGCCAATGGGTCCAAATGACATAGGACTACCCTGTAAAATACCTCTGTGGCTCATTGGGGTAGGTTAGCAAGAAATTTCTGGGGCTGTGGGGGAACAGATTACCAAAGGATTTCTTTTATTTAAATAAATAAATACATAAGTAAATAAATAGTTAGTTAGTTAGTTAGTTTTTCGAGTTTGGGTCTCCCTAGCCCAGACTGACCTGGAATTCACACTGTAGTCTCAGGGTGGCCTCATACTCATGGCAATTCTCCAATCTCTCCCTCCTCAGTGCTGGATTTTAAGCTTATGCCGCCACACCCAGAAACCGAGGGATTTCTTGAAGAGCCTCCTGAACAAAAGCAGACTTTTTCTGCCACCTTCCACATGCATTGATTCTCAGCAAAAGTAGACCAATGCTGTCTTGTCTTACTAGTTGAATTGTGGGTATGTTGAATTTGATGGAGAAGTCCTTTGTCATAATTAAAAGACTGAATCTAAAGAAAGGCCCAGAAGTCATGGCATGAAGACAGAGGAAGGTAGTTCTCTCATGCCTACTTGTTTTTACATCTTTTTTATTGACAAATTCTATACTTACAGACAATAAACCATGATATTGCCCTCCTCTCCCCAACTTCACCCTTCACAACTCTGCTGTCCATCATATCCCTTCCCTCCCTCCATTAGTCTCCTTTAATTTGATGTCGTAGTCTTTTTATCCTGATGAGTGTATTTTGTTGATATTGTTAAGCACTTGGAAGGTCATGGATATTGAGGCCAATTCCTCTCTGGTCTCTCTGGACAGTTGAAGTGTTGAACCCTTCTTTTGGTTATTACATTCTTTCTGCCACTTCTTCCACAACAGACCCTGAGCCTTGGAGGGTGTTATAGAGATGTTTCAGTGCTGAACACTCCTCTGTCCCTCCTTCTCAATACTGTGTTGCCTTTTGGTTCATCACAGTGGTCATTGCCATATGGAAAGAGACACTTCTCTAACAAGAAATGAGAGTAGCATCAATATATGAATATGAACATTTAATGTAGTGCTTTCAGGACAAATTATTGAGCATAATATATGCATATATCCAGAAGAGAGCAGGTTTTATACCCACAAGGCTCATGACCTCTTCTGCCATAGGCTTTTGATTAGGTTTTCAGTACTAGGCATATATTACCTCCCATAGAGTGGGCCTTCAGTCCAATTATAGAACATTTGGTTTCCCCCAGAGCAGACACACCACTATAACACTTGTTTGGTCATTTGGACTATTTGGCCAAACTTGAGGTTTGCAGTGTCTACTGTTTTCACTGCTGATGACTTCTGTCTCCCATAGGGCTGCATAAAGTACAAGTTTCGTAAAGTTTTTTTTGTTTTGTTTTGTTTTGTTTTCCATATTTCAGCTTTCTGTTCTACAGAGAGAAAGTTTTCTGCTCAGCACCAGCTTGATTTCTCAGTGACTTTGCTGCTCAGACATGTGAAGTCTTCAGCAATAGGGTGTAACCATCTGTTTCTGAAGGAAAACAAAGGGCCTTGGAAATAGCCTGTAATGTTTTACATGCAACATGTACCTCCCTTGCCAACAACTCACTGGAAAGTATCCCATCCTTGGCAATGAAAATTTTCTAGTAACTATCTTTGGCTTCTTGATTTGCCATTATTCAGAAAAGTATGCTTTCATATTTTTTTATTCAGAATATCTTAGATTTTTATTGACCCCTCCCCCACACCCTTCTTTTACACAATCTCTTTCCCTGGGCCTCATTTAGTCCTTTCCCCTCCATATAATCTGTTCTTCTACTTACGTATAAGCAATACCATCCTTTCTTCTCCATCCCTTCTAGACTTTTTCTAGTTTACTGGCCTCTTCTACCAAGTTTTGGTTCTAGCTCACACCCAAGTCTATACATTTGTAGCTTGGATCCACATATGACAGGGAACATGTGATGTTTGGCTTTCTGAGCCTGGGTTACCTCACATAGTATAATCCTTTCCAGATGCATCCATTTCCCTGCAAATTTCATACTTTCATTTTTCTTCACTGCTGAATAAAACTCCTTTGTGTAAATGTACCACATCTTTATTATCCATTAATCTGTGGAGGGACATCTAGGCTGGCTTCATTTCCTAGATATTGTGAATAAAACAGCATTAAACATGGTTGTGAAAGTATCTGTAAGGTAGTGAGAATATTCATTAGGGTATACGCCTAGGAGTGCTATAGCTGGATGATATGATAAATCTATTTTTAACTGTCTCAAGAACCTCCACAGTGATTTCCACAATGGAAGTACCACATTACATTCACACCAACAGTGTAGAAGGATTTACCTTTTTCTGCATACTTGCCAACATTTGTCATTTTTTTATTGGCTTTGTACTCGGTGAATACAGTCAAGTTTGTACCATTGTTAGCCTCTTCTTTGTCCTCCTTACTCCTATGAAACCAACCTCACCCTGATACCAAAACCAGACAAAGACTGAACAAAATAAAATAAAATAAAATGAAAAAGAAAATTACAGGCCAATCTGTCATGGACATATATGCAAAAATTCTGAACAAAATATTGCAAATCGAATACACAAATATATCTGGAAGATTATAAATCCCAACAAAGTTGGCTTTATCCCAGGGATGCAAGAATGGTTCAACATACACAAGTTGATAAATGTAATACATCATATAAATGGTCTGAAGAACCAAAAAAAAAAAAAAATCACATGATCATCTCAATAGATTTAAAAAGGCACTTGACAAAATACAATATCCCTTCAAGGTAAAATTATTACAGAGGGATGGAGGGATGGCTTAGCTGATAGTGTTTGCCTGCAGTGGTGTTAGTTCATCCATGAAGGTCTGGTAAAATTCACCAGTGAACCCATCTGGACCTGGACTTTACTTCGTTGGAAAACTTCTTATAACTGCTTGAATCTCCATACTTGTTATAGATCTATTCAACTTGTTTATCTCATGTTGATTTAATTTTGGTAGGTAATATGAATCAAGGAAATTATCCATTTCTTTCAGATTTTCAAAGTTAGAGGCATATATTTTCAGAAAGTATGTCCTTCTGATTTTCTGAATTCCCTTGGTATCTGTTGCAATGGTACATTTTATCTACAATTTTATTTTTATCTCTTCCCTTTCTTCTGGTAAGATTTGCTAAACAGTTATCAATCTTGTTTATCCTTTCAAAGAGCCAGCTCTTTGTTTCGTTGATTCTTTGGATTGTGTTTTTGGTTTCTATTTAATTTCTGCCCTAATCTTTATTTTTTCCATCTACTGAATTTTGGTTTGCCTTGCTCTTCTTTTTCAAAGACCTTAAGGTGAAGCATTAAATTGTTTGTGACCTCTGTAGTTTCTTAATATACACTCTTAAAGCTATAAATTTCCCTCTTAGGACTGCCTTCATTGTGTCCCAAAGGTTTTGGTATGTTGTATTCTCATCATCATTTGATTCTGAGTTTGACTTTCTTTTTGATTTCTTCAATGACCCATTGGTCATTTAATAGTGTACTACTTCATCTCCATGAATTTCTGTATGTTCTGTAGCTTTTCTTACTGCTGATTTACAATTTAAACCCATTGTGGTCAGATAGAGTGCAAGGGATTATTTCAGTGTTCCTGTATTTGTTGAGATTGGCTTTGTCTCCTAATATGTGGTCTATTTTAGATAATGTTCCATGTGGTGCTGAAATAGAAGTATATTCTGCAGCATTTGGATGGAATGTTGTGTAGATATCTGATAGATCCATTTGTTCCATGACATAATTTAATTCAGTTGCTGGGATGACATGTCAACGGATGAGAGTAGAATATTGAAGTCACCCACTACAATTGTGTTTGGTGTTATCTGGGGCCTTATGTCTAATAATGTTTGAAATTGTGAGCACCAATGTTAGGTGCATATATGTTTAGGATTATAATGTCCTCCTGTTGGAATGCTCCTTTAATCAGTATAAAATGACCTTTTTTATCTTTCCTCACTAATGTTTGTTTGAAGACTATCCTGTCAGATATTAAGATTGCAACCCCTACTTTTTTCTTAGGCCCATTTGCTTGAAATACCATTTTCCATCCTTTCATCCTAATGAAATGGCTATCTTTTATTGAGAGGTGAGTTTCCTGGAAGCAACAAATGCAGGATCCTGCCTTTTAATACAGTCTGTAAGCCTGTACCTTTTGGATGGTGCATTGAGGCCATTGATATTAAGAGTTATTATTGAAAGGTATGTATTTATTCTTGCCATTCTTATCTTGAAGTGTTTCCTATTTTCCCTTTACTTGCTTGTTTTAACTGTTATTTGAGATTTGAGTATGGTTTATTTTTCCCTCTTTCATCCTGTGTGTGTTTTGCTTTATCTTCACTGTGAAGGAAGTATTTTATGTAGAGCTGGTTTAATTGTTATAAATTCCTTTAGCCTGTTTTTATATTGTGGAATTTCCTTATTTATCCATCAATTTGGATAGATAGCTATGCAAGATAATGTAATCTTGGTTGACATTTGTTATCTTTCAGAACTTGGAATACATCATTTCAAGTCATTCTGGCTTTTAAAGCTTGTGTTGAGTTATATGCTGTTTTTGCTGATGGACTTGCCTTTTTAGGTGACTTGCTTTTTCTCTCTAACTGCTTTCAATATATTTTCTTTGGTTTCTCTGTTTAGTAGTTTAATTGTAACATGGTGAGGAGAGCTTCTTTCCAGGTTTTTTCTGTTTGGTGTTCTAAAAGCTGCTTGTATCTTCATTGGCATTTCTTTCTCACCATGGGAAAATTATTCTATAATTTTTTTTTTTTTTTCGAGGCAGGGTCTCACTCTGGCTCAGGCTGACCTGGAATTCACTATGTAGTCTCAGGGTGGCCTTGAACTCACGGCGATCTTCCTACCTCTGCCTCCCGAGTGCTGGGATTAAAGGCGTGCGCCACCACGCCCGGCTTATTCTATAATTTTTGAAAATGCCTACTAAGACTCTGGATTCAAATTCTTCTTCTACTATACCCTGATTTCTTATGTTTGATTTTTTTTTTTTTCATAGTGTCTTGGAGTTCTTGAAACTCCCATTCATACTTTCCTATTAGTTTGTGTTTCACTTTGTTGGACTGTATTAAGTCTGCCACCTGGTCTTCTACTTTATATATTCTGTCCTCTCCATCATCCACTCTACTGGTGAGATGTAGAATTTTTTTTTTTTTAACTGTGCTCTTCAAAGTTAGAATTTCAGCCTCTCCCAACCCCAGTATTTATATTTCCTTATTCATGTCTGTGATGACCTCCTTATTTCATTAAGCTGGTTTCCTGTGTTCTCTTTCAGAAGTTTGTTTTCTTTGGTTCCTTTTTTTTTATCTTTGAAAACTTTGATTTCTTCTTTGACTTCTTTGTGTAGAGGTACATTCATTTTATTTTTTTAAATCTTTGTCAGGCATTTCCTCTAAAACAGTCTTATCAATGATCATTTCTGACGGATTTATAATTTTGGTGGGATTGTATTGTATTCATTCTTTGTGTTTCTTATATTATAATGTAGAGAATTTTGCATCCTGAATTCATCTGATGCTTGGGTTTTCTACTTATCTGCAGTGTTCTTAGATGTGGTGATCCACCTTTATATACTTTCCGGATATGAGTTTAAGGTGCCAAGTGTAGCTTTTTTACCCCAATCCAACAAAAGTAATCCTAGGTGTTGTTTGCTTCCTAAGCCAGTATTCTAGTGGACTGTGTGCAACAATTGGCTATAATAGTCTGTATTTTGAGCAATATGCACATTGAATTAAAAACCAGCACAGAGTATGCAATTGTTGGGCTCCTTCCCGCTCAGGTAATGCCGAGGGAAGAACGAGGCCTGCTGGTTCCTCCCTAGGGGTTGAGGGGATGATGAGCATTGGACAACCCAGAAACCTCTCCTGGCCACCGGAGAAAAACCACACTGAGTCGGGAGTCCTTTCAAAACAGGAACTCACTTTATTGTTACAGGCGGGTGTTTATATAATGTTAAGAAGGAAGGCAGAGACTTTAGGGTGGGGTGAGATGTAAGGTCCAATAGCATACCGAGGATTGGTTCCAAGTGCACATGAGCCGGGGACTCTAACTTCCTGTGCGGAAGTGGCAGGCCAGAGGCCATTTGGCGCCCTGCTGAGTTCTAAGTGCCCATGGGCAGGAATTCTAATTTCCTGTGTGGAAGTAGCAGGCCAGAGGCCATTTGGCCCCCTGCTGAGTCATAGCTGGGTGGAGGCAGTTAGGCTCAGGACGTTCCACTAGGCCTCATGCAATTGTGGGGAATAAAACAGTTTTATAAAGGCAAAATCCCAAAGGGTGTATCTTACTGTATGCCCTTAATCCTGTCAGCTGGAAGGTAGAAAAATTCTGTTGTGAATTGGGTTCTGGTTCAGCCTAGATCTGAATCATACCCTGCCCCCAATAATGATGGAAGCAAAAGAGAAGAATCCTATAAATCTGTAACCCATAACATGCCCTGACATGGAAAGACAGATTTACACTTCCAATTCATGCCTATGTACCTGGTTTTTTTTTTTTTTTTTTTTTTTTTTGGTCAGTCATCCTCATTACCTTTTAGGGTGGCTTCCAATCTCGCCAATGATGAGTCCCCACCTCTATTCCTCCATGTTCTGTGCAGCTGGAGTTCTGGTCAGTTGTGCTGTATGCAGTGCCACAGGGGGCGAAATGCCAGAGGTTTGCTGTTCTGATGGATGGGGGATGGGACAGTGCAGAGAGCCTGGAGTTTCTTATGCAGTCCTGCCAGTATCCCTTTCAGTACCTTCTTTGTTGATCTCACCTGTCTTTCCTTCAGATTTCTTGACTTTGCAGGGGGCTGAGGAGGTTGGGAAATCCCCTTGTTTGGTCTCTGCAGCTCTGCCAGTTGGCGCACATCATGGGCAGTGCTGGCCAGGCCACAGGTGCTTCAGTGGGATTCTGTCCATTTTCCTCCTGTAAGATTCCCGGGGGGGGGGGGGAATCTTCCGTGGTGGGAGACCCATGCCCAAGAACCAAGACCGAGCCACTGGATGCAAAGGCAAGAGGCAGCTTTATTGTTCACGCAGGCGCCTGCGGGCACTCCAGTCCTTCGAGAGACTGAGTGCCCCGGGCAAGGGGAAGGGTCTCTTTTTATAGGGTTAGGGAGAGCAGAAGCATGGTTACAGTCCCAGCACTGGTTACTTATTAATAGACTTGGGTCGGTGGGGATACAGCAGGGTTCCGGGGACTGAGACGGGGATTTTTTTTTGTTTTCTTCTCAGAAACATCCTGTCAGGGTTATCTATAGTACATTAGGCGGGGTCAATGGTCATGCTATGGTCACAAGATTGTTTGCCTGTCTGCATCTGGGGGCTGTTTTTGGCTCCTGGTATTTTTCCATAGGGTTTTACACTCCTTCCTGGTGGATCTTGGTCTCTCCTGATTCTCCACTGTGTCTAAGAATAACCTACACTCCTTCACTTCTCAGAAGAGTGTATTTTGCTGTGGTTTTGCTTAATTCCTTCCCTAGGCTGGTTTGGTATGGCTCCTATGCCACCATCTCACCTAGAAGTCCCTCGCATCTGTCCTTAAGCAAGAGCCCATTATGCTTTTAAGCCCAGAACCCACTTCAGGAGAGGTTTGGGGCTGTGTCCAAATATCAGTCAGCAGTCAGATAGATGTGTTTCTGCCACCTGTTGGACTCCAGTTCTGAGAATCACTAGATTACAGACCTGGCAGATGTCTCCTCAATGCCCCATGTGGTCCCAACTCAGAAGTCTCTTGGATATATTCTTAAGAAGATTTCTATTATTATAACGTTAGTCAAAGATATTTAAGAGGTCAAAATACATGTTAGGCAAATTTTATGAGTTTTGTAAAAGGCAGACTTTTCAAATCTTAGAAAACACTTAGAAACAATACCCAACAATATACCACTATTTCAATTCCAACTACGAAGGCTATGCAAATACCTCAGCATTTGCAAATATTTAGACTATACATTTTCATTTAAAGCATCTCTACTTAACTCTTTTTATAAATTTTTATTTATTTGAGTCAAAGAGGGGGAGAGAGAATGCATGCAAAAGTGAGAATGGGCATGCCAGGGCTTCTAGGCACTGCAAACAAATTACAGACACATGCACCCCATTGTACATCTGGCTAACCTGGGTCCTGGGGAATTGATCCTGGGTCCATTGGTTTCTATTTGGTTTTCATTCTATTTGGTTTTCATTCTCTACTCTCTCTCTCTCTCTCTCTCTCTCCATCAAGTAAATAAATAAAAATAAAATATTTAGAAAAAATTAAGCTCTTAAAATGATGTAGGGGCTGGAGAGATGGTTTAGAGTTTTAGGCGCTTGTCTGTGAAGCCTAACAACTCATGTTCAACTCTCCAGATAACCACATAATCCAGATGCACAAAGGTGAGGCAAGTGCAAGGTTGCACATGTTCACTAGGTGCACAAGTGTCTGGAGTTCAATTTCAGTGGCTGAGGCCCTAGCAAGCCAGTTCTCACACGCTCTCTCATTCTCGCTCTTTCTCTCTTTCTCTCTCATTCTCAACTAATAAATGAAATGATTTAGGTCTGGAGAGATGGCTTAGGAGTTAAGGTGCTTGCCTGAGAAGCCTCATGACCCCAGTTCAGTTCCCCAGTACCAAGTAAAGCAAGATGAAGTGGTGGGTGTGTCTGGAGTTCATTTACAGTGGCTAGAGACCATGGTGTATATTCATTCTCTCTCTCTTTCAATAAATAAAATATTCTAAAAGATTTTTAGCAAATCCTTACAAGCCCTAGATGGAAAGAAAGTTTGCTTCATTGCAATAATACATAAGCTTCCTATTGTATGCTACCATTCACTGGGATTCAGACCTATTATGAATAATTTATAGAAAATTCTTCCACTTTTTCAATTGTAAACTATGTTTTAACCAATGTTTTCAAATCCATTATACTGAATTTTATGCTAATATTTCTGGAAAATTTTAATTCAAGAAGACATCTTTATTATACAATTTATTAAACTGCAAGGAAAGATTTTAAATTCTGGTTCCTACTTGAAAAGTGACTTAATTCAGCAATTTTGTTTACTGCTTAAAAAGTACAAGTGCTTACTTGGCCCTGGGTGGCAGTCAGTTTAAGCCATCTTCTTGGATCTCACCTGCCCTCTAATGGAAGGCATCATGGAATTTTACCAGAGATCATGTTCTTCTTGTGTATACTTAGACCCAAAACTATGAACTATGTAAGATATAGTTCTGTTCAAGTCATTCCACAAACATTTCACTTTAGGAGCAGGTTGTCCCATCTGTTCCATCTCTGAACATTAAATGAGCAATGACCAGAGATGAAGGTAGCAGGATTCTTGTTACCATCATTCATTGTACTAGTTCTGACATGAAATATTCTGCATCCAAATATGTACAACATCATATATATGTAAAACATCTGCACAGAAGAATTACTGTTAAGTATTTAAAATGTCACAATAGCATCCAAAACAATCTTCCCTATGTTCTGTCATCTTACAAATACTTTCAAGTTTGGAGCCATGTACCCTGGCCACACAATTAAAAACATGTCACCAATACATGCATGCGAAGGAGAGTTCTAGTACTGACCATCTCATGAAAGCAAGACCAAACTCATGATACTTTCATGATTGCTTAATCCTCTAATAAAGCTAAAAAGGTGATCATTGAATACTAAAGTTGTGCACTCACTAAACAGTGTTGATTTCTACTAGCCAAACTCTGTACAAGCCAAGAGGAATGAAATTGCTCCTACCTTACTCTTCCAGGCTTACATTAGGGGCAGCTAATGCCAAAGGGCTGAGTTCTGCCCCTGAAATTGTTTCAGACTCTAGGCTTCATAGCAGACACCTATTTATTTCCCATCTAATTTTGAGGATGCTGTAAGTTTCCCCTGTTTTTCTGGACCATTGGTCTTTTTCATGTAAGATGAGGAACTGCTCCTCTCCTAGGTGAGGTTATACCTGAGGATACATACCCCAAGGCTGGGATTTGGTGTGGCTGGGGCACTGGGTTCACTGGGCTTGATGCCGCCTAATGGTACAACCTACTGATCCCTGAAACCATAGGATTCCTGTTAGCTTCGGTTTTGTGTACCTTGTGTTAGTCTTACAAGTGACAGGTGGTTAGATAATCAGTTGTTCAGAAGTTCCCAGGAAGCTTTAGGATTGGCTTTCATGATGGACTCCTTCCCTGGGTGAGGAGGCTTCCTGTCCTCTGAAAAGAGAATGCTGCTGCTTAGCCTTCTGTATGCCATGAGTCCTGAAGTCCCAAGACCACTTGTGACTTCCTGTTCCATGGGCAGCAGAGACCCTACATGTTGCTGAATAACACTTGGCACAACTGAGTTTTGATTCTTATTCTTACAAGCTCAATTCCCTCCCTTGATCATGTTTGTTTGTTATCAGAGTGACTATGCAAGCTCAGAAAGACTTTGACTATGAAAAGAGTTGCTTTTCTTCCACCTGAAATGAGCTCTAAGTTCTAAGGTGTCACACTTTAGAAGCATGCCTGGACACTTTTGTGTGTATTTTAGCTTGTCACTAAAGTTCCTCCAGCTTCACAGGGAAGGTAGGGAAATTTGGGGACATGCCATTGTGAACTGTTGACAAATGATTAAAGTCATATTCTATTATTTGATGGTCATGATTTGTGACTGCCTACTTAAATATTAAGAAAACTCTATCTTACTTTCCTCTCATTCACTTTTCTCTTTACAATTTCTGAAAACTCATTAGAGCTTGCATGAGTGGCTGCCACACAATCTTGGGATCTCACCACACTTGGCATGTTAGGACAGCATATAAACCTACTTTTCACTCTCCATGGACTGAGATTACAGAGTAGAAAACTAAAGCTCAGTCCCCAGAGGGCCAAGGAGAAGAAACCCTCAGACTCAGTTGCCCATCCTCCAGGGTCTTCACATGTTCCTTCACAAAACCCTGAACTTGGCTCTTGTCCCAAGAAATCGGGAAAATGGAGACCTCCATGGGACAGTCTGTCTTGGAAGGGAAGCCAGGGCTCCCTTCTGTATGTCTTTGGGCCCTTGTGGATGCCATTGTCCCTTTGTGATTTCCTGCACCTTGATGTTGGAGTCTAACTGAATGTGAAGACTTGATGGAAGCCTCTTGGATGCTGTAATGGGTTACTGTTCTCTCCTCTTTAAGTAGAGGGACAACTTGTATTCACCACTGGGCAGCTGGTATCAAAGACTGAGCAGGTTGCACATTTGTGAAGTGACTGGTAGTCTTGGTCACCTTGATGGACAAGTGGTATAGTGAGTGGAGGCTGCAGGGACCCTGTGGACATACTCCTGCTAACTCAAAGAATAAAAAATATTGAGTTCTTATGCACATTTATATGCAGAATGTCAGTTGGGGGTTCATGTGGCACCCATATGTCTCTCTTCTTTGAACTTAGTAGAGGTGTGATATAAGAATAGTTATTATAGCAGTTTGTGAAGATGAGTGACACAGCCTTTCTTATAAGTGTGTTATGGCAATGAACTTTGGAGTCACTTAACCTACTGTAGAAACTTAAGAATTAGACAGATGTGGGTCATTGTCCATATGATAGGGAGCTACTTTATGAAGCTATGACTCATGGTTGTTGTTTTTTGTTTTTTATCTCATCTTGCATTCTACCCTTCTCACTGGACTAGCAGAATGTCTTTGTTTTCAGCACAACTAAGAACTTTTGGTTAATACCTAAAGCATATCAAATAATTTCTTTGGAAGTGATTGGGAGAAATGGCTCTGTACTTAAAGCACTTGCCTGCAAAACCTAATTACATGGGTTTGATTCCCCAGTACCCACATAAAAGCCAGATACACAAAGTGGTGCATGCATCTGGAATTCATTTACAGTGGTTAGAGGTCTTGGTGTGACCATTTTTTCTCTGCTTTATAAAATTACAAAGAATGAATTCCATATTTTTCTGTATTAACCTGTAAATCAGATAAGAGTTTGTAGGAATCATAATTAGTAGCTTATTTAAACCAAGATCCAAGCATTTGTGAGTTGTTCATATGGCAATGCATCTCATAAGTATTTCTTCTACTTTTTCCTCTGGAAAAACTGTTCTGTGCATTACTGTCTTCCTCATCTCCCATGGTAGTCAGGCATTTCCATCCCTCATTCTTCCCTACATATGTAACCTCCCGCAGAACCAGACTTGGCTGTGCTGACACAATCAGGTGCTTTTCTGAGTTTTAGGGTGGGGAAGAAAGAACTCCTTCTACTATAATGAGCTGGTTGTGTCCCATCAAGGTTCATCAGAGACTCTGTGCATCTGGGGCTCATGGGAGCTGTCTCTGTGTGGAGATTGTGTATGTTATGTGGTAGAATTCTGCAAACTCATGCCTAGGAAAAAGCAGCTGGGATGCTACCATGGGGGTCTGGATCTTACTACTATGCTTGAAGGTGCTCTCTAGTAGCCTTGAGTCCAGGACCCGCTCATCTCTGTGGGTGCTAAGGAAGACATTGTTGTTTGAAGTATCCGGGAGGCATGGTCAACCTACTCCTAAGTTCTATTAAGTCATTTCAGATTTGGCTGTTTCTTTTGAAAGGAGTATTTTTCAGAATCTACACCAAATTTTTGGTCATTAGTTGTTTATGAAAATGTTTTTTCTATGATATGTCTGGAACACCATAACTGATGGCCAGCAAGGGATTTGGGGGAAATACTTGACAGAACTAGAGCCATTTTATTTCGTCCTCTCTACCACAGCTCTGTCATTCATGACCTCTATGTCATGGTAGAGAGAAACTTATTTTCTGGGAGTATAACAGTCCAAATGCCTTGTTAAACTAATTTCAGATTCCTGGAGCCAGTCAGATGCAGGAGGTCACAGGGGAGGAAGTACTGGAGGACCCCTTCTCCTGGCCTTGGAGAATGTTGGCTCGGGGCAAACCCTGCTGCGTAATACTCACAGCACCCATGCCTATCCTGCCAGGCTAACATGGGAAAGAGTAGCTGAATGTGACCCTGGATACCTTAGATTTTTGACAGGTTGGAAGTGTGGGAAGCTAACAAGCTCCTGATAGGTTTTTAGTGTTGAATTCTCAGTTATGAAAGGTCCTTTAATACAGTGAGTGTGGTCTCCTATTGTCTTTCAGGTTTATCTAAAAGGTTGTTTTTCCTTCAAAGCAAGGTCACACCTGGTCTTAGCCTTGTAGTGGTCAGGAAGAAGCTGATGGATTGCTATAATTGGTTACCAGTTGGCTATACAGATTTGGTTACATCACCTCATGGACACAAACATTAGGACACAATGAATGATGATTTGGCAAGTGTACCCCCATCCCCAGTGGAACCTCCCAACCAAAACATCTGGGTCACTACTAGGATTGTCTTCATCATGTATTCACCATAATTTGTTCATGCAGAGGAGTTATTGACAGGGAAATTGTCTGACTTAAACTATAGTCATTGGTCACTAATAAGCATTTTTGCCACCTGCCAGGAAGGTAGTACCTTAGAGGTGAGCTGCATCAGCCTCTACCCACCATGTGCTTTTACAACTTCTCTGACAGGCTAATCCATATGTAAGGTAAGATGGCAGGCAAAGAACCCAGTCTCTTGGCTGGCTCCTTCTAGGTGGGTTCCAGTACAGTGTTTTGCAAAAGTCCCATGAATGCAATGACAATTTCATCAGCCATTCTGCAATGCTGTCTAGGAGTCTTGGATGATGGTGTCTGTCTAGCCACTGAGGATGCTCTCCAGGTTGACTGTTGAAACACTAGTTTCTGCTTTCTCGTTAATGTGGAATAGGTTATTGAGAAATTTGGATGTTTTTCATCAAGATTTGGACATTGGAAACCGCCAGGTATAAGCCCATCAGTAGACACTAGAGCTCAGTCTGTACTTATGAGGAAAATATTGACAAATTTTCATTAATGACTGGAAAATTTTTGGACTTTATACCTTCCAGACAATCAGAGATAATAATTACAACATTGATAAACTATGTTTGGAATGTAGCTGTATTCAAATAAACATTGCCTTTATTAAAGTAACCCAAAGTCCATAAGTACTTCACTGCTACAGAGCAGAATCCCGTCTATGATACTCTTAGATTGTTCCTGTTCTTAAGGAGTGTTTTATCAAAAAGACCCTGGTGGCATTTATTTGGACAGAAGTACAAGTGTGGTAAGTCTAGTTCAAGCTTTAACTCGACCTTCTCAGTAGAAGCAAAATCAACCTCAGTCATCACAGAACTTGTGCTTGCACACATTTGCTAAGAGATGCAGATACAATGCCGAGGAGATGGCCCAGTGAGAAAAAGGCACTTGCAATGCAAGCCTGATGACCTGAATTCAAATCCCAGAACTCATATAAAGCTGGATGAAGATGGGAACAGCTGTCACCCCAGCACCACCAAAGCAAGATGGGAAGCAGAGATAAAGAATACCCGAAATCCATGGGCCAGCTAACGTGGCCTACACAACAGTGGAATACCAGAGACCCTGTCTAAAACAAGGTGGCAGGCAAGAACCGACATGCACTCAGTTGTCTGGTTCATGCACATTGTAGAACATGTATACCCACTCAGACAACATGGACACACATAAACACATGCACACACACACACCATGTACAAAAGAATATTTTTAAAAGGTAAATTACAGATTCCCGAGGTTGAAGTGAGAGCATAATCTAAGATTTAAGCAGATTCCACAACGTGTCATGTCAGGAAACACAGGTATTACCTACTTAAGAGAAGAAGAAACATGATTGTTGTCATTGTCCCTGATGAGTTTGGTTGAATAAGGATCTTCTGGTCAGTGGACAGAAACTGACAAACATTCATGGATGTTTATCAAGGAAATACCCAGGAAAAGTCCCTACCCACAAGGAAGTTAAGTAAAACCAAAGATGGACTCTGAGCAAGTGTTTTATAATTACCTTAATCAAAGCTCTTAGGCAAAAATAGCCAATGCAGGGCTGGGAGGAACGCTACATGGTTAAAGGCCCTCAGCTGGCACAGCCTCCTGGCCAGGGCTCAATTTTCTATTACTTATGTAAAGCTGGATGCAAACTGGTACATGCATCTGGGATCTCAAAGTGCCAATGGATTGTAGGCAAAGCCAGGAGAACCTTCAGCTCATGGATCAGCAAGCCTTTATCATCTGGTAGTGTCTGTTTCTGCTACAAATAAACTGTCTCAAAGAAAGTTGGAACAAGGCATCTCAAATGTCCCCTGACCTTCAGCAACAAGGTGTGCCATGACACACATACATACAATAATTTTGCACTGCTTTTAAAAAGGGGGCGGTACTGGAGAGATGGCTTAGCAGTTAAGTGCTTGCCTGTGAAGTGTAAGCAACCGGGTGCACAAGGTGGTGCATGCATCTGGAGTTTGTTTGCAGTGGCTAGAGGCCCTGGCATGTCCATTCTCTCTCTCTGTCTCTCTCTCTCTCTGCCCCTTTATCCCTCTGTCACTATCAAATAAATAAAAATGAAAAAAAAATAAAGGGCTAGAGAGATGGCTTAGTGGTTAAGCATTTGTTTATGAAGCCTAGGGACCCCAGTTGAAGCCTCAATTTCCCAGGACCCACGTTAGCCAGATTAACAAGGGGACAAATGCATCTGGAGTTCATTTGCAGTGGCTGGAAGCCCTGGTATGCCCATTCTCTCTCTATCTGCATCTTTCTCTCTCACTCTCAAATAAACAAAAATGAACAAAAAAAAATTATGAAAAGGGACTGGAGTCGGGCATGGTGGCCCACACCTTTAATAACAGCACTTGGGAGGCAGAGGTAGGAGGATCACCATGAGTTCAAGGCCACCCTGAGACTACATAGTGAATTCCATGTCAGCCTGAGCTACCTCAAAAATCCCATAAAAAGGGGGGGGGGACTGTAGGGATGGATACATGGCTAAGGCACTTGCCTATGAAGCCTAACAACTCCAGTAGCCAAGTAACGCCAGATACACAAAGTGGTGTATGCATATGGAATCAATTTGCCGTGGCTAGAGTCTTGTTCACGCTCTCTCTCTGCTTGCAAATAAGAATAAAAGAAAAGGTATCTTGGGTAGATTGTTAGGTGCAGTAGATGAGTGAGACTATGTAGCATTTTTTTGTTTTTTCCTGTGATTGGGTAAGTTCACTGAGAATGATCTGTTCTAGGCTCAACCATTTTTCCTCAAATTTCTTTGTGTCATTTTTTCTTACTGCTGTATAGAATTCCACTGTGTAGATATACCACATCTTAGTTATCCATTCTTCTAGTGATGGACATCTGGATTGATTCCAGCTCTGAGCTATTACAAATTGTAGATTCTAGAGATTAGGGCTCTATCAGTTGGATAACCAGCAAATATTTCCTCTCATTCTGTGGGTAATCTATTGGTTTTGCTTATTATATGCTTGTCTGTAAAGAAACTCTTCAGCTTCATGTGATCCCATTGGTTGAGTGACTGTTTAAGAGCGTGAGCTACTGGGGTTTTGTTCAGGAAGTCTTTTTCCATTCCTGTATCATGGAAAGTACTTCCTATATTGTCTTCCAGTAGTAGTCGAGTTTCTGGTCTTATATTGAGGTCTTTGATCCATTTGGATTTGAGTGTAGTATATGGGGAAATGTGTGGATCAAGTTTCAGTTTTACGCATGTGGTTATCCAGTTTGTCCAGCACCATTTGTTGAAGATGCTGTCTTTTTTCCAACCTATATTTTTCAGGCCTTTGTTCAATATCAAGTGGAGAGGGTAGGATCAAGTCTAACCTAAATCTTCTCCATCTTCCCTCCTCCCACTCCTTCCCCCCTCTCTCTCGTCCCTAACTCATACATTAGTTACCTTTTTCCTCATTTTCTTAATGGGCACTGACCTGTAACTCCCAGTACCAGCATGGGGCTATCATTCCCAGTGACCTTTTGATCAAAGAAACCTACAAGGTTTCCTAAAAGAATGACAGATTTCTGTCAGAGTACTTGATGGCCCACCAAAGATCAGTGGTAAGACCCTATTGCTGAAGACTCCATATGCAGCTGACACGTAAAATGGAACGGCACGGCTGGAAGCCAGGAGAGAGTCAGTCCCCCGACAGTCAGCATGTCTAGCACCAGAAGGTGCTACATGGGCGACTGGGGGAAATGACTAATATCTGTCCAAGCAACTCATGGTGTAACCTACTTAGCAGCAAATAACCTGTTGTGATGCCCACACAAATGCTATAGTGGCACACAGCCATGCTGAGGAAACAACTGCTCTTGGTTTGGCTAACTGATCCCCTCAGTGGTGCGGGACCCATAGCTTGAGCTGGGAAACAAGTCAGAACCATATCCAAACATAAGCCCACTCTCCAATATCAAGCTACCATTAATCATGGGGTCCAAGAGGACCTACACCTATTATATTCTGTATTAAAAAAGTAAGGATTATCTCACTTGTCCTGTTCCTAACTTACTCTCCGTTGGAGATTCTGCTTCTCTTTTTCAGATAGATGCAGATCCCAAGGAGAGAGCCACCCCATCATACCTCAAAAAGACCCCGACTGAAACTAAGGACAATTGGCATAACAAGCAAAGGTTCTGTTTTCCTCATGAACCAGATACCAGCACAAGGGGGAAGGAGACCAACACAGAGAAAAATCAACTCCTACCAAATCAGAGCCAGAGCCTCAGACGTTCCTAACACCTCATTACTGAAGCAGATCAAAAATGAACCCAACATGGCTCAGGGAAATTTTGTGGAAGAGGGGGCAGAAAGTATGTCAGAGCCACATGTTGGGTCATGATATGCAGGGACATTTATCGTACCAATAACTGTGGACTAACTCCACAATGCACAACCCATATAGATCAACAAGGAGGGGCCACTGGGGAGGGGGTAGGTCGTGGATGAGCCTAATAATGGTACCAAACTGCCTGTATTTGCTGAATAGAAAACTAATAAAAAATTTTAAAAAAGAAAGGCTGGAGAGATGACTTAGCAGATAAGGTGCTTGCCTGAGAAGAATAAGGACCCAGGTTCATTTCCTCAGTACCCACATGTAAGCCAGATTCACATGGTGGCACATGTGTTTAGAGTTTTGTTTGCAG
Organism: Jaculus jaculus; assembly: GCF_020740685.1. Taxonomy (NCBI): domain Eukaryota; kingdom Metazoa; phylum Chordata; class Mammalia; order Rodentia; family Dipodidae; genus Jaculus; species Jaculus jaculus. The sequence continues at coordinate 836,185 of NW_025423490.1, forward strand.
TGGCTAAAGACTCTGCAACACCATTCTCTCTGTCATGCTCAAATAAATAAATAAAAATAAAGAATTAAAAAATAATAATAAAAGAAAATTAGACTTCTATCCAAAGCAACACTCATACAAAAGGGAAATATACTTGTGACATCTGACAGAATCACTGCACCCTGTGGCATTTGGCTCCAGCTATGAGAGTCAATTTTCTGTGCCCCTTTGAAAATATGTGCAAAGCACTGCGTCCCACTGAGCTTTCTTTACACAAGCCCTTTACTTCAAATAGTTGAGTCCCACAATCAGTCTTCTGCACTTCTAAAGGAAAGACAAAATGTTCCATCAAGTATCATTTTGGTGCAAACACTGCAGATTCCTCTGGGGACATGAACATTCCTTGGGTTTGGAGGAACATCCCTTCAAGACATCTAGTTTCTGGCCTGTGACACTTACATTGATGACACCTGCACTTGTCGCAGGAAGGCAGGTTCCACAGCCTGGAGGAAGCAGGGTTGCTTCCTCGGGTTCCAGGCACTTGTTGCCTTGTTTCTTTTGATTAGAGGCTTTGCCATTGCCCTCAGGTTCATTGTCCCATTCTCCTTGGATTCTTCTTGTTGGGATATTTTGTCCCAAAGCTACTTGTCTGAGCTTGGTTGATCAAATGCCCATGTGTGCACTTTTTTTTTTTTTTTTTTTTTTTTTTTTTACTCTGACGTGAATTGGGAATTCCCATGTACTCTTCCCTGGATTTCTTTTAGCTAAGATTCTTTGGCAACTTTTATTGACAAGGTGGAGTTTTGATAACTTCAGTCTTGTTTGGCAATCTCATTTAAGCTGTCTGGAAGAGTCAAACATGACTGTGCTTGTTTGCATGAGCCACAGAGAAAGGTTGGATTTAAACCATCCACTCCAGGTCGTTCCGTTCTTTTCACTTCCAGGGTCAGTTCTGGTCTAGATCCCAGGACCCGGCTGGGCATATTCTGTGCTAAGAACAGATGGCCAGGGCTAGGGGTGTAGAAGTACCCATTGTCACCAGCTAGCCAGAAGGGAGCTGGTTCTGTCATTTCTTGAACAGAGAAGAGACAGAACTTTGGCAACTTGTGTCCTTTCAAGCCCAGAATGGAGAACAGCTTTGCTTGTTGTCAGGAGATGCAGGACTTATACAAAAGATCTCCTCATCCTATGATGATCCCTAAGAGATAGGTATTAGGACAAATGGTTATTTTACAAGAACTGTCTGTCATGGTTCCCTAAGACATGGGATCACTTTTCTACCTTGATCAGTAAGATGCTAGAATTATAAAATGTCCACATAACTTTTCTCCAAATTGAATCTCTTTAAAGAGTCCAAGACAGATGTCAATGAAAACATTCATCATTCTGGAATTATCTCCTATCTCCTGTGATGGAGCTGATCCACATCTGTCTAGTATCCCTGTCCAAGAGTATTAAAGAGCTTGTCATATCCCCTTTAGAGTAGAAATTTTTTTTTTTTAATTGTCAAATTGGTCAGGAGGGCCACTTTCAAGCTACTGCATAAAACCACATTGCCAGTCCTCAAGCATGTTTCCTAAGTAAGTTTTTATTGTATTTGCTTTTCTCCAAGCTACATTTGCTCCATTTAGTAGGGGATGAGTTGGGAACTCCAAATAAGAACTCTTAAGTGTATTCATGTCACTAAAAATGGTTCTGTACATTGTCTGTTAAGGGACACTGTCATAGCAAGACATTCTAACTCTCAAGAGATACTAATTCTTAACATGTGGGATTGTTGAATGAGGATGTCTCTTTTCTAAATTAAAGTTATCCCTTTCATATCATCAGGTGTTCTATCTAATGTGGCTGTTGGCATGCTGTATAACAATGAAGTAAAGATGGGCTCCAATGACTTGAAGGTATCTATGATGAGGTGGGAGGATGCAGAAAGGATTCTTCCTGACCTCCTAGGGGATCCAGAAATTTGAGCAGCAAGGAATTGGCAATTGAGCAAAAGAGGCTTTAGTGTCTTAAATTCTAATTCCAATATCAAGTATCAATTACTTCCTTATTTCTGGGACAATAGACAACCAGAAGCAACTTATAGGAGGAGGGCTTATTTCAAGATTTCAGTTTCAAGAAGAAGCTCCATCATGGTGGAGGAACCTGGCTTACCTCATCGCACATTCCCAGCAGAGGGGAGAGAGACCAGCAAGCAGGAGGTGGCTCTTCACACACAATATGCAAATCAACCCCAAAGTTCTCCCCAGCAATATGGCTCCTACAACAAGGCTCCATCTCCCCAAACTGCACTCACTGGGGACTAAGTAGGATGCTTAAAAAAAAAATCAAGTGGTCTAGAGAGATGGCTCATTGGTTCAAGGCATTTGCTTGCAAACTGTGACAGCCAGAGTTGGCTTCTGCAGGACCCACACAAAGCCAGATGCACATGTGGAGATTGTTCGCTGTGGATGGAGGCCCTGACTCGCCTAAGCTCATGTTGCTTCAGTCTACACACAGACTCTCTGTATGTCTCTCTCTCTCTCTCTCCACACACATTCTCTCTCTCTCTCTCTCTCTCTCTCTCTCTCTCTCTCACTGTCTCTGTCCAAATAAATCTTTAAAAAAAATAGGGCTGGAGAGATGGCTTAGCGGTTAAGCACTTGCCTGTGAAGCCTAAGGACCCCGGTTCGAGGCTCGGTTCCCCAGGTCCCACGTTAGCCAGATGCACAAGGGGGCACACGCGTCTGGAGTTCATTTGCAGAGGCTGGAAGCCCTGGCGCGCCCATTCTCTCCCTCTCCCTCTATCTGTCTTTCTCTCTGTGTCTGTCGCTCTCAAATAAATAAATAAAAAATGAACAAAAAAATATTTAAAAAAATACCTGAGGCTATGGGGGACATTTTCATTCAAATCACCATAGTCTCAAATGATTAGATGAGGCAATAGTCAGGTAAAATAGGCTTGCCAAGACCTGAAGTTGTGATCATGAAAAGCAGTGGATCATTCCCACCTTATGATCTTGTGCCATTGTTCTCTGTAGCCTCTGAGAACAATGAAAGAGGTCTTCCCAGGCTCAAGCTCATTTATCTCAGGATTCGTTGTGCTGGAAGAGTTGGGCTGAGATGAAGTCAGTGTTGGACTGAGTCTACTTTCCTAATGTCTATTTTGCCTTGGGGGATGGGACAAGTGTGTAACATGGCATTATGGCTTCTGCACTCCACCACACAGCTGTGGTCAGGATATGCATGGGAGATGTTAGTCCTCTTCAAATTTCAGCTCTGGCCCATACTTCTCCATCTTCTTCTGTTCTGAGTGCACTGGACCACATGTACTTTTACATTATTTTAGGTCTAGAAATGACACTGAGATCAACCTCCCACAGTCAGAGATAAATGCATCAGGACTATGTGGCTCTCAGCATCTGATGGTTCTGTGCCGAGAGCTGGGTATGTGGTGCTGTAATATGAACGTCTGTGCTGAGGAGAAGTGAAGACTGATTTGACTGAAGACCTCGGTCAGTTTAAAGAAATCTGAGGGGCGTCCAGGCACAGTGAGCTGGGAAGTCTCAGGTGTTCTGTGGATAACACGAAGGGGGATGCCATGAGGACTCTTACGAGAGCAGATCTCCAAGTTTCAAGTGCAGCAGGAGCCCTGTCATAGCTACTTATGCCTTGACCAATGATGCCATGATCAATGGCAGCGTGGGAGCCTCAACTGTGAAAAGTTCACAGAAGACTGCATGAGTTCACATGAGGCAGTCTCAGAAACTTTCACAAAAGTTAGTGCAAATGTTAGTCAGGGTTCTGTAGAGGAACAGAGCCAATGGAATGAACATGTAGTATAAAGGGGAATTACTAGATTGTCTTCCAGGTTATTACCAACAATGGTAGTCTGTAGCCTAGAGAAGCTGAGAACACTGTACATGCTTAGTTTATAGGCCAAATACCTTGCCAGTCCTAAATATGGTGCCAAAAGCCTAGAGAATGTCTGGTCTTCAGCACATGTTGGCAGGCTGAAGACACTGGACAATGGAAACAGGGTAGATGCACTGGCAGCAAGGGGCAAAGGCGGGCAGGTGACGGAAACACGGCCTTTTCCTAAGACCTCCTCGTAGGCTGCAGTCAGAAGGGCTGCTCACTCTGAGGTTCACACAGCCTTTCCCTCGATTTGACCTTCCTGGAAATGCCCTGAGTGACCTGGCAATAAGTGTTTCTTTTTCTTAATATTTTTATCTATTAATTTGAGAGAGAGAGAGAAGGTGAGAATGGGCATGCCAGGGCCTCTTGCCACTGCAAATGAGCTCCAGACTCGCACACCACTTTGTGTATCTGGATTTACATGTGTACTTTGGAGAATCTATCCTTGGGCTCAGACTTTGCCCGGAAGCACCCTGTACCACTGACCCATCTCTCCAGCCCCAGTTGTCTCTTATGTTATGCCTGACTTAATCAAATTGACAAGATCCATTCCGGGGTCACCCATCCCAGAACATCATTGTCCAGAGTTGCTTTCACCCAACTCTGTCCAAGTATTTCATACTGTCTTAACAGTAGTAGAGTTCCTTGGAGCATGGATTCAGTGAAGTCACACACCTCAGTTCAAACAAATCACAGGCTCTGTACTAGTACTATTTGTCCCCAAGGAGAAGAGAACATTTTTGTCTTATCCTATCAACCTGGACTGAGTCATCTTCCCTCCACAAGATGAGAAGTACTGTGAATGACTTAATTTGCTCCACTTAGAGTCATACCAAATCCACACTGACATGCCATCCAGTAGACTTTTGGAGGAATTCATTCTTTTAGTCAACACACATACTAGGGTTTTATTCTGAGTCTAATTCCCACCAAGATTCTCCTTAAATGTGGTTGGCTCAAAAGAATTCTATATATCGGGAAACCTTAGCTTTGTGCTCAGAACCAAAACAAATGTCACATTAAACATGTGGGAGAACCAGGTTTTACACCTATGTTTGGTGGCCTGAGGTCTGTTATCAACTCCTGGTAGGAATGTCACCCTTGTTGAATGGAACTCTTAAAGTCAGAGAGACATTTGTATGTTGAGATTGGTCTATTAGTGGAGACAGACTTCTAACACATATCTATAGCTGCAGAACCTGAAGTGAATAGAATAATTTTCAATTCTGGTTTGTGGTTTGGGGGTCTTTTTCATTGTATAGCGATAGCATTGAACCTGATTGTGAGAAATTAACTGTCAGTTTATGGATGAGCACCCACAGTCATTCTGAGCTATGGCAGACTCATCCCTCAAGTTCCCGGTGTAAACATGTGGCATCATTAGAACCCAACCTGACAACAATAACTAAATGGTGTAGATCCTTAGCCATTTAGCTCCTGTGTTGGAGCATTGAGTAAAGCAGAAGTGGTGGCTGAATGTAGAAACTTGAGTCCCATCCAAGTCCCACACTTCCTTCTTGGTAAGACAAGGAGGGCTTATTGGGGCTCATAGTTTGAATAGTTATTCTTGTTACAGAGGGAAAGGCATGGAGATGGCTGGGACTCCTCATCTCATACCTGTAGGTTAACCATAAGGTTGACTAGATTCATGAACACTTACTCTTTCTGGGACATAGATTATGTCTTCCTTGGAGGAAGGAGGAAACTCTGACTAATTTGACATGGTGGTGCACACCTCTAATTTCAGCAGAAGCAGAAGGATCTGGCTGATCAGATGCTTATTGATCTTGTCAATTTCTGCAGACACATGTTGTGTCATCTTCCCTGCACTTCTCTGGAGTCCTCTCTTTAGTCTTGTTATTCCCTGTTTTCAGAAGGGTGAGGTTAATAAATGTCAAGCTTACATGTTGTTTGACTATGAATCATTCTTACTGTTCTAAAGTCAAAGCATGAATATGATTTTACTAAGAAAAACCTGCTAGAAGAAAAGGTTGGAGTGATACTGTGGATGCATTCTTCTATTTCCTTGTCTTAGTGATTGTCTCCAAGAGGCCCTTAAGGCCTGGCTGGTCTTACTCCTGGTTGAAAGCAAAATGTGAATTGGGGTTTGTACCCAACAAAATGGAAAGACCCCACTTCAGAGGACACCACAGGCTGGGGTTGGAGGAGGTTGAGAGATCATGCTGGAAGTTAAATGGAAGCTACCTCCCTGATGACTAGATCTCACAGTACTAGAAAGCACTATATAAACTGCTGGCAGGTAAAAGTCACCAAGAGTTTGAACAAGCAGTGGATCCTACAAGCTGCTTATCAACCAGTCAGGTTGGTGCAACAGTGACACATGGGCTATAGGGGTAATAAACTGATCCCTGATTGAACATGAGACCTGTTAATTGAGTGTAAATTCATAAAAGGTACTGAGAACCAAGTCTCCAGTGTACATATGTATCAATTCATATCAGGAACACATCCCCTAAAGTAGGTTACCTGTTTCAAACATAAAACAATCTCTCACAAAACCCACAGATGTCAGGCTGGAGAGATGACTCAGAAGTTAAAACTGCTTGCTTGAAAAGGCAGGAGGCATGGATTTGACTCAGCAGTATGCATATAAAGCCAGATACCCAAAGTGGTGCATGCATCTGGAATTCACATGTAGTGTGAGAAGATTTGGGAGTGCCAATCCCCCTGCCCATAATTCTCATTATTCTCCTTCATTTCCACACACTCTCCCTCTTTCTCTACTTACTAACAAATAAATGAAATATATGTTAAATTTATAGCTTTATATAATCAAAAAAGGCACAAAGACTACAATGATTCTTGGTTATAAACATAGTTTATTTAGAGAATTATGACAGGAACACTTCACTTTCTGGATTTGTCCATTAATAACAAGAATACACACACACACACACACACACACACACACACACACACACACACACAGTTATTCCCTGCTTACAAAGGAGGAAAATTATTTTTAATATGTCTTATTTATTATTCCTTTGAGAGAGAGGAGAAGAAGAGCCAGAGAGAAAGAGAGAATGGATGCTCCAGGGCGTCCAGCCACTGCAAATGAACTCCAGATGCATGTGTCTCCCTGTGCATCTGGCTTATAGGGATCCTGGGGAACAGAACTAGGCTCCTTAGGCTTTGCCAGCAAATGTCTTAACAGCTAAACCACTTCCCCAGCCCCCATATTTTTTTTTATTTTATACATATTTTATTTGTTTATTTTAGTGACAGGAAGAGAGAGAGAGAGAACCGACATGCCAAGGCTTCTAGCACTGCAAACAAACTCCAGACGTGTGTCATCTTGTGTATCTGGCTTATGTGGATACTGGGGAATAGAACCTTGGAACCTTGGTCCCTAGGCTTCACAAGCAAGCACTTTAACCACTAAACCATCTCTCCAGCTCCAGGAAAATTAATTTTACACTGGTAATGAGTGACATTTATGTAGCAGTTACCTTCTTGTTGCTGGGATAAAACATCTGACCCACTGTTCCACCTCAGCAGCTCCCAGAACGATGGTTGCACTCCATGTGGATGGTGCTGCCAAATTCTTCATTCAGGGTGAGAGGAAGCAGGACCTTAAAGTTGGATCAGTACATCCCAGAGGTACACCAACTACTGTGGATCATATTTTGACTATTAAGTCCTACTTGATCTGAGTTCAGAATGGAGTAATCCAGATCTATTTACCTTACTAATAGCTCCTGCCATGATGAAGTTTCCCTTTGAAAATGTAAACCAAAGCCAATGCTTTCCTCTCCTCAGCTGCCTGTTCTCAGGTTGTTGTCTCCCAGTAACATGACAGTAACTATAACAAACCTGTTCAAGATCACGGTTAAGGAGGTTGAACCAGTAATTGCATAAGACTTAAAAGTTTATTTTCGCAGGTTCAATTCCTTTCATTAACAAAAATGCTCTAAGCAATACCACAGCACTAATTATCCTGATGTTAATCACTGACATAAACTATCTAAAAATATATGACTACAAATGTTATCAGACCATATTTTGATCTCCAACCACTTTCTGATGCTAAAATTATTTATTAAATAACTCTTTCCTCCGAACTCCCTATCCAGTCTATTATTTATACAAGCGACAACTCTAGCCTAAACCCTAGCACTATGTTTATTCATCCCATAACACACGTCCCACCCAATTTCAGACAAGTCTAGAAGCTGTATTTATTTTGGGTTCATCAAGTCTATCATTACATTCAATTGCATCAGCATCACACTCAAAATATACACTCATTGGAGCACTCTGAACTGTGGTTCATTTAACCTCATATGAAGTGTCACTAGCGATTACTATATTCTCAGTTCTCCTGTTTAATGGGTCATTTACTCTGCCCTCACTAAATTATACATAGGAATAAATGTGACTGATTTTACCCATCTGACCCTTGGCTATAATGTCATATATTTCTAACTTACATAAGCCAATCATGCCGCATCAGAACAGAGGGGTGCCTGAGGTAGCATGTGGTTTTGGTATGCAATGTACTGCTGGCCCATTAACATGAAATTTATAGCTGAATACATAAATATTGTTCTTATAAATGTCCTGACTTCTACTACATTTTTATGCAGTTTTATAATTCCCTATTCAAGAATAATTTACCTTTGATTTTATAATTAAAATATTAACTTTGTCATTTCTACTTTTATGAACTGAAGCATCATGATTCCAATATAATCAATTAAGAAACTTATGAAAATAATTTTCATGCCTAGCACTAACTCTTGACTATGACATGCATAATTACCTATTACACCATAATGCAATCCTCCCTTATACACAGAAATATTTATAGTTATTTTGAGTAGTCTACATGGTGCCACATGCCTTTAATCCCAGGACTTCAAAGACTGAAAGAAGTGGGTCACCATGGGTTTGAGACTATCCTGAGCTACAGTGAGACTGTACCTCAATAATAAAAATAGTAACATTTATAGACAAAATCACAGGGCTGGAGAGATGGCTTAGCAGTAAAGGCACTTACCTGTGAAACCTAAGGACCCAAGTTCAAATCCCCAGTATGCATATAAACCAGGTGCCCATGGTGGTGCATATACCTGGAGTTCATTTATAGTGGCTAGAAGGCCTGACACACCCATAGTCATATTCTCTTGCTTGCTCGCTCTCTTATAAACAAATAAATTAAATTTAAAAAAAGAAATCATAGAGGCTTAAGCTTTCTCATTTCGAGAATATTAGGATCTGAACCTATTCTTGAAACTTCAAGATCTCTGTACTATCAACTAGCCTTTATCCTATGTGAAGTCAGCTAGTTATGCTACTGGGCACATCCTGTGAAAATGTTGGATTATATCCTTCTGTACTGAGAAATCTTTTAAAGTGGCTATTATCATGATAGTAATTTCAGGGTCTCTAATCACCATCTTTAGCTCTCATCCCTTACTCATATGAGAAGGTCTTCAAATGCACAAGTAAGTAATTATCCAATTTTAGTTAGTTTAAACAGCAAATTCCAGGTACATAGAAGTAGCAGCAACATATTTTCTGACCCAAACAACCACCTCATACATTGTCTTACTAGCAATTTCTATCAACTTAATATGTTCAAGGCCACTGACTTCTACATAACTCAGACAATGAAATCACACCCTTGCTCATAACATCATCATTATTAATAAAACTAGGCCAGCCATCATTTCACTTTTGAAATGCAGTGGTAACTCAAAGCGGTATTATTAACATCTGGAAACATATTACCAGAAATAAAGAAACTAGCACTAATCTCAAGTATATATCAACTAATACAAATAATACATAATACCTTAATTCTAAGCTCCACAATTTATCATACCACTTGGTGGCTGAGGAGGACTAAATCAAACACAATCAGAAAAATTCCTAGGTTATAGATCAAAAACTCACATATGAAAGATGATAGCCATCATCATTTATAATCCATCAATTGTATACCCTCTGCTGAGTATCTCAAATACTGGACTTTCACTAGCAGTACCTTAGATCCTTATTCCTATTCTCTCAGTGGGACTAGCATATGAATGAGCTCAAAGTGACCTGGGGTGAGAACAATAAACCTCTAGTAATTAGTTTACTTAAAACAAATGACTTTACTCATCACATTATGAATAGTTTACACCACACATATGCCCAGACTACATTTTTAACATTTATTATAGTTCTATTAGGTGCTCTAACATTTACTCTGAAGTGCACATCAACTTTATCATGCTTATTAGAAATATTAAAATATTCATAATGAGGGTGGTAAATGCTCTTATATTTCATAATTTTATTTATGGTTTCCGTTACTTTAGAAATTTCCCACCTATGAAGCATTTGTGGGATTGACTTTATTATCTTCTGCAATGTTGGAGTATATTATTTCCACCGTCATACTTATTCCTTTAACATGATACTCTAGATCATCACTCTAATGCATCTACACCACACAGTCTGTTAACTAGCTATGTTACTTAGAAATCTGGAATAATCATAATTAAGCTGCCTTGACCTTTCCCACACATTTTACATACCCCATGTCATTTCTCTTACAACTGTTAACTTCTTGACTTCTTCCACTAATCCCCACTGCAAGCCAAAACCACATGTCAAATGAATCTATCCAGAGAAAAAAGCTTTTATCTCCATACTCGTTCTACCACAATCTTTATAATTATGACATTCTTAACAACTAAGTTAATTGATTTACATTGTACTCAGTGCTTCTCTCATTGCTACCCTACCTTTTATTTCTTGATGAGGAATTCACTTTTTACTCAATCATTCAATGCATCCTTACCTCTTCAGGTAGCTCTACTTATTACACAAAACACGTTGGGTAAATTAAACCTACTTCTATTGACATGAAATTACACAGCACTAAAGTCTGGAAACAGCTTAATATGACTGGCCTGAATAAGAGCCTTTAGAATTAAAACACTTCCATGTAGACTACTCCTATGGCTTCCAACAGCCCATGTATAAGCCCCAGTCTCTGAGGTCTATATTATTAGTAGCAATTCCATTAAAATTAGGTGGCTATGGTATAATACATATCACAATTATTCTCAAGCTTCATTGAATAAACATAGCGTATCCATTTATTCTATTATCTATATGGTGCGGTTATGACTAAATCTGCTTGCATCACACACTACACTGACCACATACGCATCACGCAGCACCAGTTACTTCATTGCTGTACCGCAAACACGTTAAGCGCTGTGGCCACAGCACGGACGCCAGCTCTATGGATCTCCCAAGGGTGACATTCACACCCCCACCCGAGCCTCCGCTTCTAGAAGGCTCTCCCCATCCCCACTTCCCAGGACGCTGGCCACAGAAGGCCCAGGCCTGTCAGGGTCTGCCGAGACCCCCGTCTTCGCAGGAGCCGCCGATGAGGCTGCGGAGCGGCCTGAAGGGCATCTGCCCGGACACGACGCAGCGGCCCCTCGGCTCCCACACCGGGGGAGCTGGGCGCAGCAGGGCGGACGCAGCCGCCCGGGGCTCATCTAGAGGAGACCTAGTTCCCCCAGTCCCGGCGTCCCTCTGTACGTCCGTCCGAGGTCTCCTGAGGGCTGAGGCGTCAGTAAGCTCGTGCTCCGCCGCTCAGCCACCACCTGCCTCGGGCGCCGCCCAGCCGGCTCAGGCCAGGGCTGGCGGGCGCGGGTCCTGCCCAGGGCGGGGCCTCCGTCTCCACAGCGACGGACGGTGACCTCATTGTGCTCGCAGTGCGCCGTGCGCATGTGCGGCCTTCTATGCCCGCCCTCCGAACCCTGCCCGCAGACCAGCCCCTGCTCCGAGCATGCGCAGGACCCTATTTTTTAACTTTTTTTTTTCCCATTTAATTTGAGAATGTTGGGGCAGGATTAATGAGTCTGCGGTTAAGACATTTGCCAGCAAAGCTCAACCACCCAGGTTTGATTGCCCAGAGCCCACTTAAACCCAGATGCAAAAAGTGGTGCATGCAGCTGGAGTTCCTTTGCAGTGGTAGAAGACCTGGCAGGCCCATTCTCCTTCTCTCTTTCTCTCTGTCTCCCTCCCTCCCTCCCTTCCTCCTTCCCTCCTGCTTGTCTCTGCTTGTAAGTAAATAAATAAATAAAAATTGAAAAAATAGATTGAGAATGCTACTCTATGAACACATTGCATACTGATCTTGTTCACAACCCTCAACTGATGCACTCTTACGTCCCCTCTCCTCCACTCCCATTCCATTGAGGGTCCTTCTAGGAGGAGGTAAGGTACTCACTGCAGGGTCACGAAAGCACCAGTCCCTGTGACGGAAACGAGGCCAAGGCTACTCCTCCCACCTTGTTGTGGCTTTTGCAGTCTTTGCACCCCTTTTCCACAATGGCCACTGACTTCAGAGCACTTGTGATGTCGTTTTAGTGCTGGTTTCATCAGCCGCTGCTTTGATGAGTTCTGAATCTCTTCAATGTCTACCCACTTCTTCCTGCAGGAGATTCTCACACCAGCCATGAGAGGAGCATTGAAATTTCATCTGGCACTTCCTTTTTAATTATTTTTTTTTTTTTTGGTGGGGGAGAGTTTAAGGTATGATATTACTCTAGACCAGCCTGACCTGGAATTCACTAGGAAGTTTCAGGGTTGCTTTGAACTCATGGCTGTTCTCCTACCTCTTCCTCCAGGTGCTGGGATTAAAGCTGTGTGCCACCACACCCAGCCTGGTTTGTTTCTTTAGTGGTTCCTTTTACATAATTGCTTGGCTCTAGCAGTTATGTTAGAGATGACTCATCTCAGGGATTTGGTGTTCTTTTCTTGCTCTACAGATGGGTCTTAGGTCTCTGTGATACCCACCACTATCTGCATAAAGCAAATTCATTAATCAGAAATCAGAGAAGCATGGATCAATGAGGATAAGCTTAGTTAAAATACTCTTTGATGGACTATCCTTTCCCTTTAGCCAAAGACCAGTGGGAGCTTCCCTATAGGTTCCCCTATTTTCCAAGTCAATAACTTCTAACTTGATTCTCAGTACCCACTCAGCAGTATTCTTCACCTGGCTACCCCTGTAGCCTGCGTGCCACTCTTGCACAGCTGTGTAATTCTTGCATAGCTGGTTGTTTGTAGCTTGCAGGATCTCCTGCTTCTTCACCCTATTGAGCTGCTGAAGACCACTATCTCCCAGCAGGGATGCTCATTCCACCACTATGAGGGCTGGCCAGCTTGGATACAGCTTCCCTCCAGTTCCAGCTTGATTTCTCAGTGTCCTTCAACCACAGCTTGTGGTGTCTTAGGAAATAGGGTTTTACCAGTTAGACAGGGGGCTAATCAAATACTTTGGTAATGCCCTACATTGTTTAGGGTTTGAGGCCTGCTCTGCAGGAAGAAATTCATACCTGGTATAGTGAACATTGTCAAGAAGCATGGTGGGAGAATCTCATAGGCCCCACAGGTGGAACTACTGCTCATAATTTCCACAAGTATTTGGCAAATTGGCTACCCAACATATATGTCTGTACTTATGCGTGGTGGTTTGATTCAGGTGATGCTCAAAAACTTAGGCCTTCTGAATACTAGATTCCCAGCTGATGGAGATTTGAGAATTAACTCCTCCTGGAGTAAGTGTATTGTTGGATGCAGGCTTATGGGTGTCATAGCCAGTTTCCCCTTGCCAGTGTTTGGCACACACTCCCGTTGCTATGGTCCACCTATGCGGGCCAAGGGTGATGTCCACCCTCAGCTCATGTCGTCATTTTCCCCTGCCATCACAGAGCCTCTCTGTCAAGCCTGTAAGCCAAAATAAACCTCTTTTTCCCCATAAGCTCCACTTGGTTGGGTGATTTTTTTTTACCAGAAATGTGGACCTGACTGCAACAGTAAAGTGGTACCAGGAGTGGGGTTGTTGCTAGACACCTGAATGTGTGATTTTGACCTTATAGAGCTGATTTCCAAGAGAAATGTGGAAGGATTTGAGACCTTGGCCTAAGAGATGCCTTGCAGCACTGTAAGTACAGCCTGTTGGACTACTCTGGTCAGAGTTGAAAGACATGAATGCAGTGAGAACTATGGCCTGTGAGGTTAGGCTTATGAGGGCAAGAAAGAGCTTTGACTCGACTGGGCTAGTAGTTTGTGTGGGAAGCCTGCTGTTATTCCTGGCTCCTGAGAAGTTGTGTAGGGTTGCTTTGTATATAAATGAACTAGTGTGAGCACAGGGATATGGCACAGGAAGAAAAACATTTGGGTGAACTTCTGTCCATTCAGCTGCAACTGAGAGATTACAACCTTTATGATCGGGTTAGCTGAACTGCACTGGGGCCACAGGAAGAATGTAGGCTCTTTTGAAGGGGCCTGAGTACTCAAGGGAGTCCCGTTCTTCAAAGTCTGCTGTATTCCCCCCTGGAATAATACATTGCCACCCTACCTGGAATTGTGGAGTATAAGAAATGCTGGGGGCTGGAGAGATGGCTTAGCAGTTAAGCGCTTGCCTGTGATGCCTAAGGACCCCAGTTCGAGGCTCAGTTCCCCAGGTCCCACGTTAGCCAGATGCACAAGGGGGCGCACACGTCTGGAGTTTGTTTGCAGAGGCTGGAAGCCCTGGCGCGCCCATTCTCTCTCTCTCCCTCTCCCTCTATCTGTCTTTCTCTCTATGTCTGTCACTCTCAAATAAATAAATTAGTTAATTAATTAAAAAAAAAGAAATGCTGGAAAAAGGGTCATTGAGTTTGCAACAGGGCCTTGCATTTTGGAAATGGCCATGGGCAGTGTGAAGCAGGTTTGCTTGATGCCTGCATGCAGAATCCATGGGGCCATGAGGCCATAAGAATGAACCGTGGGATTGCCGTGGAGACCCAGTGGAGCTTCCAGGACCACAAGATGTCTGCTAATGAGCTGCTAGTCCTCTTGAAGTTTTCCACGATGGTGAGTAACCTAGCTGGAGGGGCAGAATTGGAATACCAGAGACTTGTTGGTGGTTAGAGTTTTCGGACTTGGTGACTTGTCACTAACTACAGTTATTGTACTTGGAGCAACAGAGTTTGGTGTTCACCCTGTTTTAAATCTTGTATTGTTTGAAAATTTCTTTGCTATGCCTAATGCCATGTTTTGAAGTGTGAATGTTTATTCTGTGCCATTATGGTTTTTTTTTTTTTTTTGTATTATGGTTCAGTTACAAGATCTTGAGCTATGGGGATGTTTGAACATCACTGGGATTGATTAAAAAAAATATGGGGAGTCCTAAAGTCGTACTGAATGCATTGTATTTTATTTCATGTACAGTTGTCAGTTTATAGGGGCCAGGGGTGGAATGTGATGGTTTGATTCAGGTGTCTCCCATAAACTTAGGAGTTCTGAATGGCAGATTCCCACCTGACAGAGATTTGTAAATTAATGCCTCCTGGAGCGAGTGTAATGTTGGGGGTGGGTTTAGTGGTGTTATAGCCAGTTTTCCTATGCCAGTATTTGGGACACTCTCCTGTTGCTATGATATACCTTATGTTGGCCAGAGGGTGATGTCCACCCTCTGCTCATGCCATTGTTTTACTCTGCAGCTTCCCCTTGAGTCTGTACGCCAAAATAAACCTATTTCCCAGAAGCTGCTCTTGGTTGGGTGAATTCTACCAACAATACGAACTGGACTGCAATACTATGAAGTACAGCAGCTCTAAGCCTTGGTCAGATAACCTTCTCTTTTCAGATGGTGGTGACCACTAGCAGAGTCAAAGCTCATCAAGTGCTGATGACTGTATCAGAGAACTATTTTTATTTGGTGGTTCAATTAAACTTCTGCATTCATTCATTCATTCATTCTCACTTTGTCTTTGACTGTCTCTCATACACACACGAGTCTCATGTATCCTACATGGCCTCAATCTCTGTGTTGCTGAAGTTGACCTTGAACTTAGGATCCTCCTGTCTCCACCTGTCTGATGTGTTGGGATTGCAGGAGTATGCTACTTTTGGAGACTGTGCATGTAGCTCAGTAGGTAGAGTTCTTTCCTGTTACGCATGGTGTTCTGGATTCAATTTTTAGCACTGCCTAAAGGAAGGATGGTGATACACAACTGTAATCCTAGCACTGAGGAGGGAGCAGGAGTTCAGTGTCATCTTTAGCTGCACAGGGAGCTTGAAGCCAGCCTGTGCTACATGACACCTTGTTTCCAAAACTGAGACAATTATGTACACAGAAATGTAGAAAATTTTGCACATAAAGTTGTTATTTTATCATTAGAATGTAGTGTTTATCCTTACTAATTATCTTTGCTATGAAGTTAATTGTTTGATAGTAAACAACAATACCAAATTTTGTTTGTATTTTTGTATCCTTTTGCTTAATAAATTTTGGTATTTGTGTTATTGAATTATCTCGTAAATGCCATTTTAAATTCCATTTCAATTCAGATAACCATCTTTGTCTCAGCTAGAATATTTGATGTTTAATTTAAATCTCTACCATTAGCAGTAGTGTGCCATGAATGTCAACTCAACACTAGGCAGGTTTAGACAGAAGGTTCATGAGATCTAGTCATCACCAGCTACGTCCTAATTTTGATGCTAGCCTCTCCTGCATGAAGCCCTGTCTGAGGAAAAAATATATATATATGTTTTAATTTTAAACAATCTCGCAATGTGCTGTATATTTATGCACTAAGTTATAGTTTATATTATACAGTAAAATAAAATTTTCTGTGGTTTTTTTCAACAATTCATACTCTAGCTTAAGTATTATCCTAGAAAGTACCACGGATAGTGGTTGTACTATGAATCTGGTGAGTCTACTACCTATGAGACCTACATTGTCTTCCATGGTTTGTTCTATTTATTTACATTGTGGTCCACATTTGCCTGGTTAACACTGTACCAGTGTATGTTAGAAAAAAAAAATGGTGGGGGGTTGGTTTTAGTTGTTAAGAAAAATATATCCAGGGCTGGAGAAATGGCTTAGTGGTTAATGTATTTGCCTGCAAAACCAAGGGATCCCAGTTCCATTCTCCACAACCCATGCACAAAGGGGCACATGCATCTGGAGTTTGTTTACAGCAGCTAGATGCCCTGCTGTTCCCATTCTCTGTCTCTCTCAAGTATATATGAGTATATGTATATGTGTGTGTCTGTGTATGTGTGTGTGTGTTTGTGTGGATGGATAGATAGACAGATAGATAGATAGATAGATAGATAGATGTATGTTTATGTCTCCACACAATCATCCTGAACTTCTTTGTCTTTCCAAGTACAGCCACTTCTAATTTAATGTCTAATTTTGGCCTCTATTATCCACGATGACATGGACCTTATATAGAATTTTTGCAGGAAATGAGAGTCACTGTGAAGTTATGAATGCAAATGTTAGTTTGCATCTGGAAAGCAGAGTTCCAAAGCTCTCCTCCCCCATTCTTTACTTCTTAACTTCTTTTTGTTACCTTCTCACAAGTTCCTCAAGATTTTAAGAAGATGATACAGATGTCTCATTTCTAAACACTCAAAAATCACTTATTCTCAGCATTTTAATGAATTTTGAGTATTCCATTAATCACCACTATCTGTAAAAATAAGATTCTCTGAATAAATATGAAAAGAATGCTAATATATGGGCACGAACGTAAATATTTAGAGGGCAATTTGATAGACACAACATATCCACTTAGCAAAATAAGTAGTAGGTCCCTTTGAGGGCCTATGACCTACGCAGCTATAAGTTTTTACTAGGTTTTCAGTACCAGGCATAAATTCCCACCTGTGGAACAGGCCTTAAATACAATCAGGAAGCAGTTGATTATGTTGACTACCCTATGATAGTGAAGCCACAACTGCACGCTAAATAGCCTCAGTGACTGGGTGTATAGCTCACAGAGCACACTGTTGAGTAATACAATTAGTGGCTTTTCTTACCCCACCAGCACGAATAGCACTTTCCAGCACTATGTCAGCTAGCCAACAGAAACATTCTAGCTCACTTCCAACTTGATTTCTCTGTGTACTATAACCAAAGTTTGTGTTGGCTTTCAAAACTGTGTTCCATAATCTAGTTATGCAGGACAAAAAAAACGGTAAAAACCTGCATTGTTTTGGGAACTCCATGCCCAACAACTCACTGGTTTTTCCTTTAACAACATATGGTTGAATCATTGTCCACGCTCGCAGGGTACTTTTGTCCAAACACACTGTTTTTTTTCAATGTTTGTGCGTTTCAGGGTAGAACTACACTCTAGCCAAGGCTGACCTGGAAATCATTTTCAGTAGTCTCACAATGGCCACTACAAACATGCTTGAGTAATTCTCTCTGGCCAGTTGTTTGAAGATTTTAGGGTAGATGCCCAGTAAAGGAATAACTGGGATTCTAGGTATCTCTATAGTCAGCTTTCTCAGGAGTCTCCATATTGCTTTCCAAAGTGGTTGTTCCATCTTACATTCCATCCAACAGTGGATGAGTGTTCCTACTTCTCCATATCCTCACCAACATTTATTTTCATTTGATTTTTTGATGTTTGCTATCCTTACTGGGGTGAGGTGGAATCTCTTAGTTATTTTAATTTGCATTTCTCTGATGATTAGGGATGATGAACATTTTCTGATGTGTGTGTTTGCCATTTGTATTTCTTCCTCTGTGAACTGCCTGTTCAGCTCTTTGCCCCATTTTGTAAGTGGGGTGTTTTACTTCTTACTGTTTAGATTTTTGAGTTCTTTGTACATTCTAGAGATTAGGCCTCTGTCAGTTGGATAACCCACAAATATTTTCTCCCATTCTGTGGATAATATATTGGCTTTGCCTATTTTATGCTTGCCTGTAAAGAAACTCTTCAGCTTCATTTGATCCCACTGGTTGAGTGACTGTATAAGATCATGAGCTACTGGGATTTGTTCAGGAAGTCTTTTTCCATTCCTATATCATGGAAAGTACTTCCTAATTTTTGTTCCAGTAGTAATTGAGTTTCTGGTCTTATATTAAGGTCTTTGATCCATTTGGACTTGAGTGTAGTGCATGGTGAAATGTGTGGATCAAGTTTCAGTTTCCTTGATTTGGTTATCCAGTTTTTCCAGCAACATTTGTTGAAGATGCTGTATTTTCTCCAGCCTATATTTTTAATGCCTTTGTCGAATATCAAGTAGCTATAGTTTCTTGACCCAAATCCGTGTTCTCAAGTCTATTCCATTGGTCTGTACTCCTGTTTTTATGCCATTACCATGCTGTTTTTATTACTATGGCTTTGTAATATAGCTTTGGATCAGGTATGGTGATGCCTCCAGAGGAATTTCTTTTGCAGAGAATATATTTGGATATATAAGGCCTTCTGCCTTTCCATATAAAATGTGAGATCATTTTTTTCTATCTCTGAGAAGAACACTGTAGGGATTTTAATTGGAACTGCATTAAATCTGTATATTGCCTTTGGTAGGATTGCCATCTTCACAATGTTAATTCTGCCAATCCAGGAGCATGGGATGTCTTTCCATTTTGTCAAGCACTCCTCAATTTCTTTTTGAGTGTTTTTATATTTTCATTGCATAGATCGTCCACTTCCTTGGTTAATGTTATTCCATTTTATTTCTTTTGTTGTTGTTGTTGATATTGAAAATGGGACCATGTCCCTTATTTATTTCTCTGTATCTTTGTCATTTGCATATAAAAAGGCTACTGTGTTTTTGATTTGATTTTGTGTCCTGCTACTTTGCTATAGCACTTAATCATCTTCAGGAGATTTTTGTTGCTATTGAAAATGGTACCATATCCCTTATTTCTTTCTATGTATCTTTGTCATTTCCATATAGAATGGCTAATGATTTTTGTGCATTGATTTTGTCTCCTGCTACTTTTCTATAGGAGTTAGTCACCTTCAGCAGTTTTGGGATGGAGTCTCTTGGGTCTCTTAAATACACAACCATATCATCAGCGAATAGCGCTAACTTAACTTTTTCCTTTCCAAATTGTATCCATTTTACAACCTTGTCCTGTCTTATTTCTTGAGCTAGAACTTCCAGTAATATTTTGAAAAGCAGAGGTGAGAATGGACAACCCTGTCTTGTTCCTGATCTTACTAGGAATTCCTCCAGTCTCTCTCCATTAAGTACTATTTGGGCCTATGAGCTTTGTATATTGCTTTCATTATGTTAAGATATAAATGAACAATGCCAATTCTCTACAATTTTTTGATCATGAAGTCATAGTGTATCTTGGCAAAGGCCTTTTCTGCATCTATCTAAATGATCATGTGCTTTTTATGTTTAACCTTGTTTATGTGGAGTGTTACATTGCCAGATTTCCCTATCTTGAACTACCTTTGTGTTCCTGGGCTGAATCCCACTTGATCAAGGTGGATAATGCTTTTGATGTGTTGTTGGATTTGGTTTGCGAGGATTTTGTTCAGGTTTTTTGCATCTAAGTTCATTAGGGAAATAGACTGGTAGTTTTCTTTTCTTGTGGCATCTTTGCCCGGTTTTGGAATTAGGGAGATACTAGCTTCATAAAAGGAGTTGGGTAGCTTAACCTGTTCTCCAATTGAGGTTTGAGGAATATTGGTTTGAGTTCTTTCATGAAGGTTTGATAGAATTCAGCTAAGAAGCCATCTGGTCATGGACTCTCCCTTTTGGGGAAGTTTTTTTTATTACTTTTTCAATCTCCATGAGTGTGATAGGTTCACTGAAGAGATTAATCTGCTCTGAGTTTATCTTTGATAGATGGTATGCGTCCTGGAATTTATCCATCTCCTCCACATTATCCAGTTTTGTGGAGTAATGGTTTTTGAAATAATTCCAAATGTTTCCCTCAATTTCACTTAAGTCTGTTGTGATCTCTCCTTTTTCATTTTTAATTTTGTTAATTTGAAGCTTCTCCTGTTTTTGCTTGATCAAATTGGCCAGGGGTGTGTCAATCCTGTTTATTTTTTCAAAGAAGCAGTTCTTTATTTTGTCAATTGCCTTGTTTCCTTGGTTTCCAACTCATTAATTTCTGCTCTGATTTTACTTATTTCTTTCCTTCTGGACATCTTTGGGTTAGATATTTCTTGTTTTACCAGTGCCTTTAGGTGGATGGTAAGGCTATTGATTTGAGATCTCTCTGTCTTTTATTAATTAATTAATTAACTTATTTATTTGAGAGCGACAGACACAGAGAGAAAGACAGATAGAGGGAGAGGGAGAGAATGTGCGCACCAGGGCTTCCAGCCTCTGCAAACAAACTCCAGATGCGTGCGTCCCCTTGTGCATCTGGCTAACGTGGGACCTGGGGAACCGAGCCTCGAACCGGGGTCCTTAGGCTTCACAGGCAAGCGCTTAACCGCTAAACCATCTCTCCAGCCCCTCTCTGTCTTTTTTAAGAAGGCATTGAGTGCTATGCATTGAGTGCTATGCATTTTCCCCCGAGGACCACCTTCTTGTGTCTCATAAGTTTTGGTTTTCATTATCATTCTATGTCAATACATTGTGTTGTCATTGTCATTCAATACTAGAAAATTTGAAATTTCATTTTTTATTTCATCTATCTATTTATAGTTTAAAAGTGTGGTGTTCAGTTTCCAGGTGCCGTTGGGATACTTGCTGAGTCTTTTGTTGTTGATTTCTAGCAATATAGCCATGTGATCAGATATCATGCAGACTATTATGTCAATCTTTCTAAATATGTGGAGGCAGTTTGGGGACCCAGTATATGATCTATTTTATAGAATGTTCCATGGGCTGCTGAGAAGAATGTGTAGTCTGTGGATTTGGGATGGAAAGTTCTATAGATGTCCGTTAGGTCGAAGTGATCTATGGTTTTTGTTGAGCTCTCTTACTTCCCTGTTGAGTTTCTGTTTGGATCATCTGTCTGTTACTGATAATGGTGTGTTGAAGTTCCCAGCTATGATGGTGTTGGTGGCTATTTCTGTTTTATTGTCAAGTAGGTTTTGTTTCATGAACTGTGGTGACCCTGTGTTTGGTGCATACTGATTTATGATTGTAATATCCTTTTGATGGATCATTCCCTTGATAAGAAGGAAGTGGCCTTCTTTGTCTTTTTTGATTATTTTTGGTTTCATGTCTATATTGTCTGATATTAATTTAGCTATGCCTGCTTGTTTCTTATTCCCATTTGCTAGGGATATTGTTTTCCCCCCCTTTCACCCCGAGTGTGTCTGTCTTTAGTGGTTAGGTGGGTTTTTTGAAGAAAAGAGATTGAGGGCTCAAATTTTTTGATCCATCCTGTTAGCTTGTGTCTCTTGATGGGTGAATTAAGGCAATTAATATTTATGGAAATCACTGTGAGATTTGAGTTGATCCCTGCCACATTTTGATAGTATATGTGGGTTGGTGTTTTCATGGACTTTGAAGATTTTTATGCCAACTCTTAGGTGGTTATATTGATCTGCTTCTTGTAGGCATGTGAGTTTGATTATTTGTTTCTTCTCTGTGGAGATTTTCCTAAAATACTCTCTGTAGGTTTGGTCTTTTGTTCATATAATTGTAAAGCTGAGTTTTGTCATGGAAAACTTTTCTTTCACCATCTATTATGAGGGATACTTTTTGCTGGGTAGAGTAGTTTGGGTTGGATGTCATAGGTTCTTAGACTTTGCAGTGTTTCTTTCTAGTCCCTTTTGGCTTTCAGGGTTTCCATTGAGAAGTCTGGAGTAATTTTGATGGGGTTACCTTTGAAAGTGGTGTGCTGCTTTTCCCTAGCTGCCTTTAAGTTTTTCTCTTTGGTGTCAATGTTTAGAGTCTGAATGACAATATGTTTTGGAGAGTTTCTCCTTTGGTCCAGTCCTTTGGAGTTCTGTTGGATTCTTGTATCTTGATGGGCCTTTCTTTTAAGAGACTGGGGAAGTTTTCTTCAATTATTTTGTTAAATAAGTTCTCCATGACTTTGGTCTGAATTTCTTCTCCTTCTGGTATTCCAATGATCCTGATATTAGGACGTTTAAATGTGTTCCACAATTTCCTCATTTTCTGTCCACAGAAAGTTTTGAACTTACTGAAATTTTTGAACTCTTGAACTGTTTCTTCCATCTTGTCTTCCAGATCAGTTTCTATCCTCCACATGGCTGACTCTATTCTTGATTGCATTTTCTACTACTTTTCTATGTATAATTTCCATCCCTCTATCAAGCTCCCTTTTCCCATCATTTTCTGATTTTCTTGATGATCCTTGGTATTCATCCTTGCATTTCTATATGTCTTCATTTAGCATGGCCATCTGATTTTTGACGTCTCCTTTTTTTTTTTTTAACTCTATCTTAGATCTCTTAACTATCTTTGAACTCTTTCCATTTTCTTATCTATTACATTTAGTTTAGTGATGGCAGCATCCACATGATTACCAGTAGCTTGGTCAGGGTTGCATTGCTCATAGCTTCATTTTGGTATTCTGATCATAATGAAACATCTATGTTTTGATTAGAGATGTTCATTGTAGGACAGAGTGATCTAATTGGACTTTCTTGCATTTAATTTTTCATGTTATTTCTTTTGTGCTGTGGTCTGCCCATCATAGTGTATGGGCCCACAGGTAGTTGGATCAGCCTGGGCTCAAGTAGAATGGGAATCTGAGGCAGCCTGAGGCAGTTGCCAAGCAGTCTGGGCTTTGGCTCTCACTTGCTAAACCTGCCTGATCTACTGCTTGGCCAGGGCGTCAAAGTTGCCTGAGCTCCCAAGCGATAATGGGCCAAAGCTGCCTGTGCTCACACTAGGAGGGACACTGAATCACTAAGCACTGAAGCAGCCCAAAATCTGGCGGGGAAACCCTGGAACCCAGAAGCAGTCTGCACTCCTCTGCAACGGGACAATAGTTGCCAGCCAGCATGGCAGAGAGTAGGGGATGGCACCTGAGCTGGTGTAAGCAACAGACACTGTCTGAGCTTGCATGGCAGTTGCTGTGGCCCTGGAGTCTCTGAACGTTTGGTGGCCAGAGCAGCAAGTGAGCGAGTGGGCACAGCAGTCTAAGCTTACACGTGCAGGGATCCATAGGTACGGCAGTACCATGGATATGGTGGCCACTTGGGGGAGGGGTGGGCTACTCACCCTTGAGAAAATCACTGATTCCCTGTTTTTGCCTGGACTCACTGAACATGCAGCAGCCAGAGTAGTAAGTGAACTAGTGGGTGGAGTACTCTAAGCTTCCTCATTCAGGGATCAATTGGGGATGCACTGTGGTTATGGTGGCTACTTGGGGGGAGGGGTTGGCTACCTGCCCACAAAGGAATCAACGATTCCTTGTTTTTTCCCCTCTGTGCACTCCCACTGGAAATCTACTGAAGACTGCTCTCCCTTTAAAGACCCAGTGAATTCTTAATGTCTTGCCTTTCTTTCTTTGGGATCTGCGGTACAGCTAGGCAGTCACCATATTGGCAGGAAGCAAGTCCCGCAGAAAATTTTGAACTTATTGAAACTTTCGCACTCTCATACTAGTTCTTCTGTTTTGTCTTCCAGATCTGAGTTTCTATGCTCTGTATGGCTGAGTCTATCCTTGAGAGCCTCTAAGGAGTTTTGGGCTTGTTCAATTTGATTTGCATTTTCTACTACTTTTCTTTGTATGGTTTCCATCCCTCTGTCAAGTGTCCTTTTCACATCATTTTCTGGTTTTCTTGATGTTTCTTGGAATTCTTTGTTACATTTCTTTATGTCTTCATTTAGCATGGCCAGCTGGTTTTGTAGGTCATCGTTTTGTTTTCGCTTTCCTTTATACTCTTTGTGTTTGGACCCCTTCTATTTTCTTTTTTTTTTTTTAGAAAATTTTATTTATTTATTTATTTGAGAGCAACAGACACAGAGAGAAAGACAGATAGAGGGAGAGAGAGAGAACAGGCGCGCCAGGGCTTCCAGCCTCTGCAAACGAACTCCAGATGCGTGCGCCCCCTTGTGCATCTGGCTAACGTGGGACCTGGGGAACCGAGCCTCAAACCGGGGTCCTTAGGCTTCACAGGCAAGCGCTTAACCGCTAAGCCATCTCTCCAGCCCTCCTTCTATTTTCTTATCTAGTAGGTCTAGTCAAGTAATGGCAGCATCCATATGATTATCAGTCCTTTGCTGCTTTTGTGTAAGTTCCACAAATAGCTTGGTCAGGGTTGCATTGCTCATAACTTCATTTTGGGTTTCTGTTCCTATTATCTTCTCTATGTTTTGATTAGAGACTTCCATGGTAGGACTAGGAGATCTTATTGGATTTACTTGCATTTGATTTTTTATGTTAGTTCTTTTGTGTTATGGTCTGCCCATCACAGTGTTGGAGCAGGGAGAGTGGAACTGTTGTCAAGATGAGTGGGGAAATTGATGCAGCTTCGTGAGGGGAAGAGATGGGTGCAGGGGCTGGGATGGAGCTCGGGGCAGGTCCTGCAGGGTCTAGACAGAGAGTGGAGAGTCAAGACTCACTTGGGGGCAGGATAGGGTGGAACAGAATTCTTCTGAATTTTCAGGGGCAGGTGCAGGGTCGAGCAGAAAGGAACAGCAAGTCTGAAATCCAGTGGGTTGAGGGTTGAGCACAGTTGGACAGGGTCAGAATTAATGTGGGAGTGGGGCCAAGTGGTAGGATCTGATGTTGTAGGGGCAGGACCAAGTAGAGCAGGGTGGAAAGCAGACATGGGTGGGTGGAAGTCTAAGAGTTGGTTGGGTCAGTGTGGAGCTGTCACTGTGGGTGTGTGGAACCTAGTAGTGTGTTCAGATAGAGTGGGGAGGGTCGAGACTTGCCTAGGGGCAAGTCGGGTTGGAGCAGAGAACATCTGAATTCACATGGGGCTGGTGCAGGGCTGAGCAGAGCTGGTCTCAAGTCCAGAGTGTTGGGGGGTGGAGCAGAGTGGAGAAGGTCAGGATTCGCATGGGGGGCAAAGATTTTCTCCCATTCAGTGGGTAATCTATTGGCTTTGATCATGGTGTGTTTGTATGTGCAAAAGCCTTTAAATGTCATGAGCTCTCATTGGTTGAGTGGTTGTTTAATGTCTTAGGCTACCAGGGTTTTGTTCAGGAAGTCTTTCCCCACTCCTATATCATGGACAGTGTCTTCTATTTTTATTTCCAGTAGGAGAAGAGTATCAGGCCTTATATTGAGATCTTTAACCCATTCGTACTTTATTTTTGTATGTGGAGAAACGAGTGGGTCTAGTTTCATTTGTCTACCTAGAGTTATCCAATTTGTCCAACACCATTGTTGAAAATGATGTGTTTTCTCCAATATACATTATTTGCACCTTGGTCAAAGATCTATTAGCTGTAGCTACTTGACCTAAGGTCTGATATTTGAGTTTTGTTCCATTGGTCTGTTTCTATTCTTGTGCTACTACAGCTTTGTAATAGAGCTTTGATCAGGTATAGTAATACTGCCAGGGGTGATTATTTTGAGATAATTTTTTCAGTCTCTGTGAATAATTATGTTGGGATTTTTAATGATATTTCATTTTCGTTTATTTATTATTTATTTGACAGAGAAAGAGAGAGAGAGGGAGAGAGAGAGAGAGAGAGAGAATGGATGCAGCAGGGCCTGAAACAACTGCAAAAAAAACACCAGACACGTGCCCTCCCTTATGCATCTGGCTAACTTTGATCCTGGGAAATCAAACTTGGGTCCTCTGACTTTGCAGGCAAACACCTTCACTGCTAAGCCTTGATGCTGCAATTTTTATGTATTAAATTGAATCTGTACATTGCTTTTTGTAGAATTGTCATTTTCACAGTATTAATTCTACCTATACAGGAGCATGGAAGGTCATTCCATCTTCTAGAGTCCACTTCGATTAATTTCTTGAGGGTTTTTTTTTAAAATGTTTTAATTATATAGGTCTTTCACAGCCTTAGTTAGTATTATTCCAATATAATTATATTTTGTTGCTATTGAAAATGGGACAGCCTCAGTGATTTCTTGCTCTCTATATTTGTCCTTTGCATATAGAAAAGCTACTGATTTTTGTAAATTTATTTTGTATTCTGCCATGTTATTGAAGGAATTAATCACATTGAGAAGTTTTGAGATGGAGACTTTTGGGTCACTCATGTATAGGATCATTCCACCTGAAAATAGGACTGCCTTGACTTCTTCCTTTCTGATTTGAATCCCTCTTATTTCTCTGGTCTTATTATATGGACTAGTACTAGTACTTCTATTACTATGTTCAGGAGCAGTGGTGAGAGTGGGCACCTCTGTTTTTTTTTTCTTTTTCCAATCTCAATGAGTGTTCTTTGAGTCTTTCGTCATTAAGTAATATTTGGGCTTGGAGGGCTTTATATATAGTCTTTATTGTGCTGAGATATAAACCCTCCATGACTATTCTTTCCATCATTTATATCATAAAGTGGTGTTGTGTGTTTTAAAAGGCCTTGTCTGCATCAATTGAGATGATCTTGTGGTTCTTATAGTTAAGTTCATTTATATGGTATATTATCTTGACCAATTTCTGTGTGTTGAACCATCCCTGAATTCCTGGGATTTAAGCCTACATGATCTAGGTGGATAATGCTTTCGATTTGTTGTTGAACTTGGTTTGCAATGATTTTGTTTGATATCCTTTCATCTAAATTCATCAGGGATATAGAGGCCTATAGTTCTCATTTCTTGTTGCATCTCTGTCTGGTTTTGATGTTAAGATGATGCTAACTTCATAAAAGAAGCTGGGAGGCTTTCCTGGCTTCAGATTATACAAAACAATTTGAGAAAAAATGGTTTCAGTTTTTCAATGAAGGTTTGATAGAACTTGGCTGAGAAGCCATCTGGTCCTGGATTTTTCTTTTGGGAGAGGATTTTTATTATTAACTTTCCAATATTCATGGAGGTAACAGGTTTGTTCTATCTCAGGGTGACCTGGAATTCACTATTCAGTCTGAGGATGGCCTTGAACTCATGGTGATTTGCCAGAGATGGCAAGCATGCCATTTCAGGATCATGAGGAATTGAGTGCTGAAGAGCTGCTTGACACAGTTCCAGCCCAGCAGTCTCTTCCTTGAAGTTCGATGTGGCCAATCCATAGCAAATTCTTTGGCTCTCTACGCTACAGAAATATGTGGTTTTCTGTATAATGTTTGTCTTTCTCTGTCTTTCACTTGGTGTACCAATCCCTAAGTTTACTTTTCCAGTAAAATTGGTGTTGGTGAAGTGTTGGTCAATGTATCTGAAAGAGGCTCTGGCATAGAATTGGAAAAATAAGAAAATGGGTCAGAGATAATTGTTTTCCTTAAAGGCCTTAAAGAAAGTCAGGCATGGCAGTACACTTAGGAGGAAACAATGAACCTCCTGGAACAATGTAAAAATTGTTCTATGACTAATTTTTCTAAATGGTGACAATTACAATTGACTCTTTAACAGGAATCCTTATAGAAAAACAAAAGTCAGAAATAGTTCATTCTGGGGGACAAAAGTCTAAGTATTGGAGGGACGTGAAAAGAAAAATTCAAAATAAATAATTAAAGAATAAATGGATCTACTGGATCAATGATTAATGACAGGAAGCCCAATTTGTGGTTGTTTCACCTCTCACCTTTAATAGAGTAATTGAAAGTATAAGTCCAGGAAATCACAAGTGCTTGACTGCACATACATGGGGAAAATGTCAAAACAGTTAATCATTGCAGGGGCCTGACGACTTTACTTGAGGTGAATAATTATGGGATTGTTTGATGGTAAGGAATTACAAAAAGTTTCTATGAATTCTGTGAAATTGTACCTTTCTTGAAGTTTGTTCTTGCATGACATGATCAGAAAATAAAAGACTGAGGCTAAGAGCTGCAGCAGAGAGAGAGAGAGAGAGGAAGATAAAAAGAAAAAAAGAGAGAAAGACGGAAAAACTCAGCTGCCTTCAGCATTAGCCTGTCAGCTTGCACCAGAACTTGACTTCGAGTCCTTATTTCGCCACTCCCTTTCACACCTCTCTTCAGGGACCCTCCTTCAAGCCAGGGCTGGACCCGGCAGTGATTCTCCTACCTCTGCCTCCAAGTATTCGATTAAGGGCTTGCACCACCAGCCCCAGCTGGATTTAGTTTTTGTAGGTAGTATTTTCTAGGATTTCATCCATTATTTTCCAGATTAACCAATTTTGTCAAGCAGAGGTTTTAGAAGTAGGCCCTGGTGACTTTTCCAATTTCACTGATGTCTGCATGACCTCCTTTTTTTTCTGATTTTGTTAATTTGAGGCTTATCTTTTTGTGTGTGATCAAATTGGCCAGGGGTTTATCAGTGTTGTTTATTTTTTTCAAAGAACTACGTCTTTGTTTCATCATTAAAAAAAAAAAATTGTTCTCTTAGATTCCAATTCATTAATTGCTGCTCTGATCTTGATTTTTTTTTTCCACAATCTGGAGCCTGTAGGGTTGGATTCTTTTTGTGTTTCCAATGCATTTAGGTGGATAGTTAGGTTATTAATTTGGGATCTCTATGGCTTTGTTATGAAGGCATTTAGCACTATAAAATTTCCCCTTAGGACTGCCTTCAGTATGTCTCATCACTTTTTGTAGGTTGTATTTTTAGATAATAAAAATTCAATTCTAGGAATTTCATAATTTTGTGTTTGATTTCTTCCACAACCCATTCATTGTTTAAAAGTGTGTTGTTAGTCTCCCAGAGCTGGTGGAGTTCTTTATGAGTCTTTTGTTGTTGATTTCTAGCTTTAAGGTATTGTGATCTGATATGGTAGCTTTAAGGATTTGTGATCTGATATGTTGCAGGAAATTACTTCAATTTTCCTGAATTTATGGAGGCCCAATTTATGACCTAATATGTGTTCTATTTTGGAGACAATTTTGAGGGCTACTGAGAAGAATATTTATTCTAGAGAGTTGGGGTGGGAAGTTCTATTTATGTCTGTTAAGTCTAGTCAATCTATGGTGGTGTTGAGCACTGTTATTTCCTTGATGATTTTCTGCTTACATAATCTGTCTATTGATAGTAGGGGAGTATTGAAATATCTGAGTATGATAATGTTGGTGTTTATTTCTGTTTTGTTGTCCAGTAGGTTTATTTTTAAAACTGTGGTGCACCTGCACTTGGGACATATAGACTTATGATTGTGATGTTCTCATGTCGGATCATTCCCTTGATGAGTAAGAAGTAGACTTCTTTGCCCTTTTTTGTTACTTTTGGTTTGAAGTCTATTTCATGAAATATAAATATAGCAATATCCACTTGTTTTTTTATGTCCATTTGCTTTGCTTGGAATATCATTTTCCATCCTTTCATCCTGAGGAGGTGTCTATCTTTAGTGGTGATGTGAGTTTCTTGAAGACACCAGGTAGAAAGATGCATTTTTTTGATTCACCCTGGTAACTTGTGTCTTTTGATGGGTGAGTTAAGACCATTAATATTTAAGGTTCTTACAGTGAGGATTGAATTAATCCTTGCCATGTTGAGTTGAGCTTTGTCCTTCCTGTGTTTTGTACCTTTTTGAGCCTGTCTATTTTTAGTTATTATGATCTTTTTTTGTTGGCTCTTGAGACTGGTTATTTGATTCTTCTGTGTGGAGTATTCTGTCAAGTATTCTCTGTGGGTTTGGCTTTGTGTTCATATAATCATAGAGTTGATTTTATTCATGGAAAGTTTTCCTTTTACTATCAATTACGAGGGATGTTTTTCTAAATAGTTTGGAAGCTATAGCTTTTTAGGCTTTGAAGTGTTGCATTCCAGTCCCTTTGGGCTTTCAGGGATCCAACTGAGAAATTGACATAATTCTGACGGGATTGTCTGTATATTGTGAGTTATTTGTCTCTTTCTGCTTTTAGCATTCTTTATTTTCATTGTTAAGATGTACCTTGGAGAGTTTCTTCTTTGGTCCTGTCTCATGTTTTGTGTGCTTCTTCTATCAGAATGTGCCTCTGTTTTGAGAGATTGAGAAAAATTTCTTCAGTGATTTTGTTCAATATTGTCTTTATGCTTCTGGCCTAGATTTCCTCTCCTTCTGGTATACCCATGAGCTGAATATTTGGTCATCTTATGGTATCCCATTGTTCCTTCACATTCTGTTCACGTGATTTTTTGAACTTAGCAACATTTTTGGCCTCCTGATCAATCTCTTTTGTCTTGTCTTCCAGCTCAGAAGTTCTATGTTCCACATGGGTTCTATAGAAGTTTTTATAAACTCTATTTGATTTTTGTTTTCTGTTGTGTTATTTGACATTGTGTCCATCTCTGTTTTGAGGTAAAATATAAGTTTGAGTCTGGTTTTCTTGATGCTTCCTGGAATTCATTCTTACATTTGATGAAGTCTTCATTACACTTAATAAATTGGTTATTGAGATCTTCACAGCCTAAGAATGATTGTTTCAACAATTTAACCCTGATTTAGGATTCCCAATTAGACTCACGTTTTTCTGTAGTAACTTGTTTTTCTTCTGTGAATTTTTTACCCGTGTGTTTAGAAAGAAGCAACACATATGGGGAAATGAAAGCCTAAGGTACATATTTAAGTTACATATTTCTGTTTCTATTATCATACAGAATGTATTATAATATATATAAATATAATATAATATAAATATATTATGAACTGTTAGAGCCAAGCATTTGTTTGCAGAAATGGATAAAATGAAAAGATCATTTTTTAAGAAGGTAGCACACTCTGTTACATTTTATTTATTTATTTTTATTTCAGAGAGAGAGACAGTCAGAAAATGACAGGGCCTCAAACATTGAAAATGAACTTCATATGATTGTGCTATCTAGTGTGCATGTGTTACTTTGCCCTTGCCTCACCTGTGTGTGTCTGGCTAATATGGGATCTGGAGAATCAAAAAGGGGTCCTTAGGCTTCACAGACAAGCACCTTAACTACTAAGCCATCTCTCCAGCCCCTCTTACATTTTAAAGAAAGCATGATCACTTGCTTTGAAAGGTGATTGCTGTTTTGCTTGTAGAAGACCAGTTCACAGCTGTACCTAGCTGGAACCCTCATTCTCATGAGAGTACTCTGAATATCAGTGACAACTTCTAGCAGCTGAACACTAGCCTGCCATTGCTTCAGATTAGCAGCCTTTCCTTCAATGTGGTTTTAAGGCTAACTACTTATGCTCAAAAAAAAAAAAAATGTTTGGGCTGGAGAGATGGCTTAGCGGTTAAGCGCTTGCCTGTGAAGCCTAAGGACCCCAGTTCGAGGCTCGGTTCCCCAGGTCCCATGTTAGCCAGATGCACAAGGGGGCGCACGCGTCTGGAGTTCGTTTGCAGAGGCTGGAAGCCCTGGCGCGCCCATTCTCTCTCTCTCCCTCTATCTGTCTTTCTCTCTGTGTCTGTCGCTCTCAAATAAATAAATAAAAATTTTTAAAAAAAAGTTTTTTTTTTGTTTTTTTTTTTGAGGTAGGATCTCACTCTAGCTCAGGCTGACCTAGCATTCACTCTGTAGTCCCAGTCTGGTCTCAAACTCATGAAGATCTCCCTAACTCTTCCTTATAAGTGTTAAGATTAATGTTGTGCACCATCAAACCTGGTTGAAATATCTATATAACTATTTCTATCTCTATCTATCTATCTATCTATCTATCTATCTATCTATCTATCTATCTATCTATCTATAATGTCTGAGGACTGACTCTCTTCCAGTTTCCAGCCATGTCATTCCATTTTACATGTCAATAGCTTATGGTGTTTTCAGCAGTAGGATCTTGCCACTACCTTTTGGTGGGGCATCAAGTACTCTGACAGAAATCTGTCTTCTTTTGAGGAACCTTGTTGTTATAGGTCTATTTAAATGGTTTATCTCATCTTGATTTAATTTTGGTAGGTCATATGAATCAAATAAATCATCCATTTCTTTCAGATTTTCAAACATAGAGGCATATATTTTCTTCAAGTATGCCATTATAAGTGTCTGAATTTCTTTGGTTTTTGTTGTAATGGTGCCTTTTCTGTCTCTAATTGTATTAATTTTTGTCTCCTCTCTTCTGGTCAAACTTGCTATGGGTTTATCAGTCTTCTTTATCCTTTCAAGAACCAACTTTTCATTTCATTGTTTCTTTGGATTGTTTGTTCATTTGTTTCTATTTCATTAATTTCTGTACTGATCTATTATTTCTTCTTGTATATTGAATTTTGTTTTGCCCTGCTCTCTTTTTCCAAGGCCTTAAAGTGAAGCATTAAATTGTTTATTTGAGAAATCTCTAGTTTACTAATATAGGCACATAGAGCTATAAATTTCCCTCTTAGGGATGGCTTCATTGTGTCTTATAGGTTTTGGTATGTATGTTGTATTATCATCATCATTTGAGTCTTAGAATTTATTGATTTCCTTTTTGATTTCTTCAATGATCCATTCATCATTCAGTAGTGTACTGTTTAGTCCCATGAAGTTCTATATGCTCCATAGCTTCTCCTGTTACTTATTTGCAGTTTAATCCCATTGTAGTCAGATAGAGCACAAAGGATTATTTCTATTTTCTTGTATTTGTTGAAATTTGCTTCGTCCTCATATATGGTCTGTTTTATAGAATGTTCCATGTGCTGCTGAGACAAACGTATGTTCTGCAGCTTTTGGATGGAATGTTCTGTAGATATGTGTTAGGTCATTTGTTCCATGATACCATCAGATGCCCCTCTGCTTATTTTTGGCTGGGATGACCTGTCAATTGATGTGAGGTATTGAAGTCACCCATGATAATTATGTTTGATGTTATATGTGAACTTAAATATAATAGTGTTTTTTTGATGGAACTGGAAGCCCCCATGTTAAGTGCATTTATGTTTAGGATTGTAATGTCTTCCTATTGGAGTATTCATTTAATCAATATAAAATGAGCTTCTTTTTCTTTCCTCCTAACAATGGTTTGAAATCTATCCTATCAGATATTAGGATAGCAACCCCTGCTTGAAATACTAATTCCCATCCTTTCACCCTAAGACAGTGTCTGTCTTTTATTGAGAGATGAGTTTCCTGGTGTGTGTTGTTCTGCTCCCTCACTCTTGTCAGCTGGGAGGTGGAGATTTCTATTTTGAATTGGGTTCCAGGTCAGCCTGGATCTGGATCAGACCCTGCCCCCAATAATGACAGAAGCAAAAGACAAAGGTCCTATAAATATTAAAGGCAACAATATTTAGTCCCCAAATACCGCTTATTTGAAAATGGTAAAGCCAACCAAGAGTATATAGCCCATAACCTGCCTTGACATGGAAAGAGAGACTAGCTCTTCCAGTGCAGGCCTATTTACTTTTTTTTTTTTTTTTTTTGTCAGCCAGCCTCATTACCTTTTGGGGAGGTTTCCAATCTCATCAATGCTGAGTGCCTAACTCAGTCCCTCTGTGTTGTGCTATGGAGCTGGAGCTATGATCAGATGTGTTGGCTGCACTGCCACTGGAGGCTGAATGCCAGTGGTTCACGGTTCTGATTGCTGGGAGATGGGAGATTGCAGAGTTCTGGAGTTGCTCATGCAGTTCCACCTGTGTCTGTTTCTATAGCTTCAGAGTTGATCTTTATATTTCTTAACTTTGCAAGAAGGCTAATGAAGCTGAAACATTCCCTTGTTTGGTCTCTGCTGTTGCCGCCAATTGGCGTGCCTTGCCAGGCAGTGCCATGAGGGTGTGTGGGACTGTGTGCATGGGCAGGCCACAAGGGCCTCTATGGGATTCTGACTGTATTCCTCCTTTCTGGTGGATCTTGGTCTGTCTGGATTCTCTGCTGTGTCTAAGAATAACCTATACTCCTTCACTTTTCAGAGGAAGAGTGCATTTTGCTATAGTTTTCCTGAAATTCCTCCCTAGGCTGGCTTGACATGGATCCTATGCCACCATCTTACCAGAAGTCTCTCGGAATTATGATTTTTTTTTTTTTGAGGTAGGATCTCACTTTACTTCAAATGACCTGAAATTCACAATTTTCATAAGGTAATTAGAAGAAGATTGGTAATTTAATTAATGAATTATTAATAGTTAAGAATTTTATTCACTTTCAAGCAGAGAGAGAGAGAGAGAGAGAATGGGAACTCCAGGGCTTCCAGCTGCTGGAAACAAACTACAGATACTTGTTCCATATTGCGCATCTGATTACTGGGGAATTGAACCCAGGTCAACAAGCTTTGCAAGCAAACAGTTTAGCTGCAGAGCCACCTCCCCAGCCCTTAATAATGAAATTTTTACATGAACTGAAACTGAGGCTCTCCATGTTCAATTTATTTTATTGTATTGTATATATGTGTTTTAATTTTATTTATTTGAGACAGAGAAAGAGGCAGATGAAAGAGAGCGGGGGTTGGAGGGAGGGATGGAAGGAGAGAGAGACAGAGGGAGAGAGAGGAGAAAATGGTTACAGTAGGGCCTTCAGCCAGTGAAGATGAACTCCAGATGCATGTGCTACCTTGCATATCTGACTTACTTTGGTACTGGAGCATCGAACTTGAGTTCTTAGACTTTGCAGGCAAGTTCCTTAACCCCTAAGCCATTTCAGCCCTCATTTAATTTTATTTTTAAATTTTTAAAATTTTATTTATAAGAGAGGGAAGGAAGGAGAGGATTGACATGCAAAGGCCTCCAACCACAGCAGTCGAACTCTAAATGAATGCATCATCTTGTGTGCATACATCACCTTGTGCATCTGGTTTATGTGGGTTCTGGGCTGCTGAACCTGGATCCTTAGACTTCACAGGCAAGCTCCTTAACTACTAAGCCATCCAGCCCGCTATATTCCATTAAAATCCTATAATTGTTTTCAAGCAATTACTCTGTGCTTGCTGATTTTATTTCTTAAACAGAAGAAACAAGGAAACATAGTAGTGCTCTGTCAAGTTGTATTCTTTGTTTAGTAATGGGAATACAAATAAGTTACTGTGGTGGTTTAAATGTAAAATGCCCCCCCCCATAGCTTCTGATTAATCTTCATACTTAATTTCCAGCTGGTGGAGACTTTGGTAAGTAGAACCCTGTTGGAGTAGGTGTGTCACTGGGGTTGGGTCTTGTGGTTTAGTAGTCCAGCTCCACTTGGTATATGGAGCTCATTCTTGCTGCTTTCTCCTTGTTGCTGATGTGACAAGATGTTCAGATGTTTGCTCTTACTATGATTCCTAACCATAATGAAACTTTCCTTTGAAGTTTCCCCTCAAAACTGTAAGCTGAAATAATCCTTTTCCTCCAGTAAACTGTGTCTGGTTTGGTGGTTTATCCCAGGAAGGACAAGTTAACTGCTATAGATGCTCAGAATTATACACAGATATACTTAGATTTTGAAGTTAACACATGGTTAAAGAATAAAACGTGCACATAATCCCATCCCTTTGAATCAGTTGAAGGAATTGAAAGCTGCTTGTGCACAGTATGGTCCCGCTGCTCATTATAAGCAAACTATGTTAGAATCATTGTCTTTTGAAGCACCCCAAACTGCTGGAGAGTGCTAAAGGGCCTGGTATAAACTCCCTCCTACTGAAAGAAAAACAGGATACGTCAAAAACTAAACAAGGACCTGATGGATTATATCAGGACTTTGTAGACAGATTACTACAAACTACAAGCAGATTACTGGAAGATTCAGAGTCAGGTCTTTTACTTGTAAAACAATTGGCCTATGAAAATGCCAATTCTGCTTGTCAAGCAGCTCTGAGACCTTTTATAAAAAAGATGTTTTGGATGTGGTCAAATAGGTCATAAAAAAAAAAGTCCTAATAAGCAAAAGGCTGGTGCTATAAAAAGAGAGCCAGGATTGTGTCCAAAATGCTGAAGGGGTAAACATTGGGCCAATGAATGTAAATCTAAATGAGTTACCATGGGAAATCCTCTCCCACAGGGAAATGGGATGAGGGGACACCCCAGCCCCCCCCCCCCGCTGCAACAATGTTATGGGGCAATTCAAAACTTTGTTCCCCCACAAGGAATCCATTCAAGATCTCTTCCGAGCCACCCCAGGGAGTGCAGGATTGGACTTCAGTTCCTCCACCTACACAATATTAACCCCCGAGATGGGAATGCAAGTCTTACCAACAGGTGTTTATGGGCCATTATCTAAAGGATCTGTCGGGCTCTTGCTGGAAAGAAGTAGCTCTACCATGAAAGGAATTTTAGTGGCTCCTGGAGTAATTGATTGTGATTATTGTGATTCTCCTGGAGGAATATCAGTAATTAATAAGGGACAACAATTAACACAATTAATACTACTGCCCCAACTACAAACTAAAAATGCTAGTAATTAGGACAAAAGAGGTGATGCAGGATTTGGTTCTTCA
The DNA here is from genome assembly GCF_020740685.1 of Jaculus jaculus. NCBI lineage: Eukaryota > Metazoa > Chordata > Mammalia > Rodentia > Dipodidae > Jaculus > Jaculus jaculus. The sequence continues at coordinate 873,102 of NW_025423490.1, forward strand.
GATGCTTACTGGATCCAGGCCATTGGAACACAGACCAGAATTAACTTTATATATTAATGGTAGAAAGTTCCAAGGTTTGCTAGACACAGAAGCTGATGTTTAAGTACTTAACAGCTGATCAATGGCCCTCTAAGTGGCCTAAAAATTATTTGTGACTCAATTACTGGGGATCGGGCAAACTCAAAGCCTAGAACAAAGTAGTGATATACTAAAATGGAAAGATGAAGAAGGACATGGAGGAACTCTTAGGCCATACATTGTGCCTAGGTTACCTGTTAATTTATGGCAAAGGGATGTTATGAACTGTAAGGGAGTTTATCTCTATAGTCCAAATAATGCAATTACTAATCAAATGATGAATCAGGGATTTCTACCAAATCGAGGTTTAGGGAAAAATGGCCAAGGACAAGTGGAATCTATAACCCCAATATTAATATCTCCAAGAACTGGCTTGTGATATTTTTAATGGGGGTCACTGAACAGCCTCACACAGACCCCATAACTTGGAAAAGTGAGGACCCGGTGTGGGTGGATCAATGGCCTCTTACTGCTGAAAAAATTTAAGCTGCAGAGCAGTTAGTACAGGAACAGTTCAAAAGTGGCCATATCAGGCTGGAGAGATGGCTTAGCGGTTAAGCACTTGCCTGTGAAGCCTAAGGACCCTGGTTTGAGGCATGGTTCCCCAGGACCCACATTAGCCAGATGCACAAGGGGGCACACACATCTGGAGTTCGTTTGCAGTGGCTGGGAGCCCTGGCACACCTGTTCTCAATCTCTCTCTCTCTCTCTCTCTCTCTCTCTCTCTGTCACTCTCAAATAAATAAATAAAAAATGAACAAAATTAATTTTTTTAAAAAGTGCCCATATCACTCCTAATTCTCCTTGTAATTCTCCCATTTTTGTTATTAAAAAGTCAGGGAAATGGATCTTAGAAGAGTAAATGAGGCCATAGAATTAGTGGGAGCTTTACAGCCCGGGTTGCCTACTCCTTCACCTATCCCCCAGGACACCTATAAAATTACTTTTAGTTTGAAAGATTGTTTTTATATCATTCCTCTTGTTCCTCAGGATTGTAAGTGGTTTGCTTTAGTGTACCTTCTGTGAATTTTTAGGAACCTATGAAAAGATATCATTGACAAGTCTTGCCTCAGGGTATGGCTAACAGCCCCACCTTGTGTCAAAAATTGTAGCCCAGGCTATAGAGAGAACTAAACAAGCTTATGGACAGGTATACATTGTTCATTATATGGATGGCATTCTCTTAGCACATGAACAAAAGGGATTACTAATGGCAGCTTATGCTTATTTGCAACAGTTTTTAAAAGAACAAGGGTTGGTTATAGCTCTAGAAAAGGTGCAAACTGAACCTCCTTATTCCTAACTAGGCTATCAGGTGTATCCTAAGACTGTTATTCCTCAAAAATACAAATCAGAAAAGATGGATTACAGACTATAAATGACTTTCAAAAATTATTAGGGGACATCAATTGGCTTAGACCTCATTTGAAAATAACTACTGAGTAATTAAAGCCTCTTTTTGATAATTTAAAAGGTGATCTTAATCCAAAATCTACAAGGCAGTTAACTGAAGAAGGATGGAAAGCATTGCAACTGGTAGAACATGCTATTGTAAAACAACACATTCAATATATTGATTATTCTCAGGGATGGGCTGCATACATTTTAGCTACAAAACATACTCCAACTTCAGTTTTGTGGCAAGGACAATTGCTATGGTTACATGCCTATGTCTCTTGCTAGAGTATTGACTCCTTACTATGATGCTGTGGCCTGTTTAACTCAAATGGCTCACATGGAATCTAGAAAGTACTTTGGAAGGGAACCGAATGGTATAGGAGTTCCACTTACATAAAAGCAAGTTGATTGGTTATTTCCAAATGCAGATTCTTGGGCTATAGCTTTTGCACATTATTTTGGAACTATAGATAATCATTATCCTAAAGATAAATTGTTAAAATTTGCTAATTCTCATGCATTTATTTTTCCACAAGTTGTAAAACAGGAACCTGTTGCAGGTGCCCCAGTAGTATTTACTGATGGATCGTCTAATGGCACTGCAGCCTATGGTATTCAAGGGCAATATTATTCACCTCAAACTCCATGTGAATCACCTCAAATAGTGGAATTAAGAGCTGTTGCCATGGTATTTCAGGCTTTAGCTTTTCTTCCTTTTAATTTGCATACTGATAGTCATTATATTGCTATAGAGCTCTACAAGCGCTTGAAACCATGCCTTATATTGAAACTGCCAATACCCAAGTGCAAGAATTATTTAGTCAAATACAAAGATGCACACATGCTAGTCTTCATCCTTGTTTTATAGGTCTTATACAAGCTCATACAGGGCTTCCAGGTCCTCTGGCCCTGGGTAATGAAATGGCAGACAAAGCTACACAAAGTGTTGGCACATTTCAATTAGACCTATCCCAAACATCTCATAATTTACATCATCAAAATACTCAAAGCTTAAGAAAACAATTTTACATTACTAGAGAAGCTGCTAGACAAATTGTGTGGCAGTGTAATACCTGTCCTGAACATCACTCAATCCCACAGTATGGAGTCAACCCCAGAGCAATAAAACCAATCATTTGTGGCAGATAGATGGAACTCATATTCCTGGATTTGGAAAATTAAAATGTGTTCATGTATCCGTTGATACTTACTCAGGGTTTTTGATGGCTACAGCATAGACTGGAGAAGCTGCTAAGCATGTTGTAGTACATTGCATTAAATGTTTTGGTGAAACCGGTACAGGTTACAATAGTCAATCTTTTCAGCGTTTTATGCCCAATTTTCAGTTGTTCATAAAACAGGCATACCTTACAACCCTCACGGACAAAGAATTGTTGAACGTGCTCATGGAGCTTTAAAAAATCAAACACAAAAAATTTCAAAAAGGGGAAGTTATACCCTTGGTCACCACCGAATGCTTTAAACCATGTACTCTATTTTATTTTATTTTTTTAAAATGTGGATGCCCTCGGTCACTCTGCAGCAGAACCTTAGACAATTATGCACAGGTCAGATGGAAAGACTCCATTGATAGGCAATGGCATGGCACCTATTTGGTGTTAATTTAGGGGTGAGGGCATGTTTGTGTTTTTCCTCAGGATGCTGACAATGCCAGGTAGCTGCCAGAGAGGTTGGTCCAGTTCATGGGGATTGAACATCAGAAGAATGATGACTCTGCTACTGATGATGTGGGTTCAATTTCTGATGACCCACAGTGAGCTGTACTGGGCTTAAGTTCCTGACGCACCCATCTTATGCCCAGCAACTTTGGAAGATAGACAAATTATAGTCTTGGTGAACAATACTCATTTATTAGGCATACCATCCAGTAGAACAATGCAAGTACATCAGAGGTCAGAATTTAATTACTCTGGTCATGGCACTGATATTCCCATATGTTTTGCACAGGAAGAGGCTGTCTAACCACTGCACCAAGGGATGGAACAGTGAAGCATCAGACTGATTCTGCCAAACCAAAAGTCATCAATACCCAGATCAACATTTCGCTTCCCACTGACCTACAAAAAACAGGACTTGTTCCACCTGCTGCTTTTCTTCCCTATAAGGGGAGGAGCCCTTGGTTTAATAAGTCTTTAGTTTGGCATAAGTGTGTTGGACTTTCTCATCTGCAATATAATATATCTGGTACAGGAAGACATATTTTAGGTTTGTCATTGAATCCTGGGGCAGCAAAGAATAATGAATGGGCAAATGATTGGGTGAGAGGACTTTCTGCAGGACTTTGGTTGACAGATGAAGCTTATCAACAAACATACAACTTGCTGCAGTTATGCAAGAAATAACGGCTTTCTCTGCTAGGAGAAATAGTAATTTAACCCTCCCAAAAGGACATGTATTGGCTTGTGTCACTCCACATTATGTGTTATTAGCAGGACATTTAAATGTTACTTGGGTAAGGGAATGTATAATGTGACATGTTTTAACTGTATTCTTACTAATTGTATTTCCAAAACCTTCTGATAGTAGGGTTATGATATTCAAATAACCACCATTTGTCATGATCCCTGTTAAAGTCACAAAACCTTGATATGCATGGACTTTGGTTGCATGCTCATCAGTGGCTTCCTACAACTTTATCCTGATATGACAGCCCCTGCAGAGGGTGGTAGTCAAAGATGGGTAAGATTTCCTTGGGGTGGGCCAACCTAAGTCATGACATGAATGAGCTGATGTTCATGTTCCCAAGATGGGTAAGGCTTATACCTTGAAGGAAGTCACCTAAGACAGGCACAGTCTTTCTGCACCATAGCCTGCAAAGGTATGGTTTCTTTTAAAATAAAAAAAGGCGGGGGGGGGGGAGCTGTTGGGAGCAATTGTGTTTGCATTGACTCTGAGGTATGTTTGCATTAGGTGTGAAGGATTGAATTGTGTGACAATTTGCTCTTCTGGCATTGTGAATTGTGACTTTATTACTTAGAATGAATTCTTGACTGCTCTGTATATATATATGAGCAAGAAGTTACTTGCAGGATAAGACTTGTCTGTTCCATTATTTTTATTTAACCTTCTGTACTGAGAAGTGGCTAGTGTACCACCACCACTGCCTGAGAAGTGGTCAGGGACATGACTGTAAAGGAGGAAGAAGTTGTTTTGATGGAAACTTGTGTAAAGGGCACTGGAAATTTATGTAATTGATTAATGATTCTTGATTGTGTATAAAGTCAAGCATGGAAAACAAATTGAGGCTTCAGTCCTGCACTGGAGTCCTTGCTTACATCTTTGTCTCCTGTTTTTCCCTTTAATCCTCACTCCCCATCAGGTTCTATTCAATTTTGCCATCAGGCTCTGGCAATTTTAATTGCCTTAAATATAATTATGAACCTGAATTTGTTTAAACTCATCAGATGAGTCACAGAAGATTCCTCGCTAGTCTCCAACCCATGCTCTGAGTAGTTCCCTTGCTTTAAGATTCTTTTTATCTCTGCTCTAGCCATTCTCCCTGCATACCATGCATGACTTTTAATTTTTAACTACAAATTTCTGCAGGACCTAATGGCATACTATTCAAAGGAAAAATACTCAATTCATTTGATGCATATTCTCAAGATCTTTCAAAGGAAGGAAGGAGGCAGCAAGGAAAGTCCTTGCTCCATAACCTCCTTTGCCCAGGGTGAGCTGGGATGGCTGACCAGACAAGACGCCAGTTCTCTTACATGGGCTGTGGATGTTCCTATAGGATCTGCCACTCTGATTGAAGTAGCCCCCTGTCCTCAGTATCCCTAGCAAGCCTGCTGTGGGAGGAGCACATTTCCTTGTGTGCATTCTGTGTTAGCATGAACACAGGAACATGGGAGCTCCAGAGAGGAGATGGGGTGGGGCTGGAGTGAAAGAGAGAGTTCTTGGTGAGCTGATAACTGGGATTAACCTTTGAAAGATGGAAGTTAGGCAAAGGAGCATACTATGGTCCCATGGAATGGTGCAAAGGATGTTATTCAGAAGCAAATGATGCCCATGCTTACAGTTGTTCATAGATTTGATATCAAGAAAGGTAAGGTGAATTGATGGCTAACACTGGCACATCCCCTACTGTGCTGACAATGTAGATGTTATCTTGAAGGTGATAGAGAGCCATCTAGGATCTTTTCTTTTTTGCTGTGTGTACCTGTTCGTGTGTGTGTCGGCATGTGCATATGTACAATGGCACATGTGTGGAGTTCAGAGAACAACTTTGGGTGGTGTTTCCCTTTTGATCTTGTTTGGGGAATAGTCTCTGTTCACCACTGAATTTGCCAGATTAGCTGCTCTATAAGCTTCTGAGAGCTATTCCTGTCTCTACATCCCTTTTGGCCATAGGGTACAGTGATATTAAAGATGCTTGTGCTATAGCATCCAGCTTTATGTGAGTTAAGGGAGTCCAAAATTCAGAGACTCATGCTTGTGTGACAAGTGTTTTATCCACTGATCTATCTCCCCAACTCCTATTCAGGATCTTATGCCAAAGCAGTGTGTCGTCTTTGTGATCACACTGTGAGTTTGGAAAGGAGACCATAAGGAGGGAGACCAGATGGGCTGTTGTAGTGAGTAACCAATAGGAAAGCTGTATATAAATTGAAGGGAAGTGATAATGTGGTGACCAGCTGACAGAATGAGTAATGGGAGTGAAGAACCTTGGTTAGCTTCTGCCTTCTACCTCAGTGTCTGGTTTCATTATTGGATGCCACTCTCCAGATGAAAACAAGGAAAGGGCAAAAGGTTTTGTGTGAAGGACAGGGTGTGTGTGTGTGGCAGAGTAGGGTCCTCATGTTAGGGTGGCAGAGCTGTGGGACACATGGAGATGTGTAGGAGAGACGTGCTACCATAGCTGGATCTCAGCTATGTACCTAGGGGACTCTCTATCCTATGACTGTTGGCTCTCTTTCTGACCTGCTGAAAGTTACAGCTCTTCGGCCAGAAGTCACAGACTGCACTATATAGACCAGCACCATGTGCAGTGCCTACTCAGTATCATTGTTGAATAGGGCAGGGTAGGAGTTGCCTTAAACATGATTTCTTTCCTTGGGCACCAAGTAGTGACAAAGATATCTCCTGAATTCTGTGGGCTTCCTGATGGAGTTTTGCTCAATTTAGGCATAGTCAGGATGTCTTAGAAGTCTTGGGGAGTGATGGCACCAAGCTGAGGATGAAAAGGAGTGAGCCTGAGAAAGATGGGTAGAAAGGGTCCCCAAACACCTGGGAGGATGGAGATACTTGTGGTGAGTGAGATGGGGATAGCCTTAGCATGGGAACAGTAGCATGGAGGAGGGATACTTGGAGCCAGTCCAGGGTCAGGATGGCCCAAATTTCTCAATGTAACATGTGATAGATGGGATGCCACTCATAACTGTGATGCTGTATAAAGCCTGGAGCTCAGGGCCAGGTCTCACCTACAAGTACCAATTTGTGAGCATTGATGTTCAGCTGAGGTTGAGAAGGGGAAGATAGAGGAAGATGTTCTGGGAACCACTACATGGGGATGCTCACCCAGGCAGCTTGAAGACCCTACTAGAGAGTGTTGATTCCTGAGTGTGTGAAGAGCAGCAGATGGACTGTGGCCCTCTGTGGGAAGTGCTCAGGCCTGTCTGCAACTGCATACTCTTCCAAAAGCCTTTATGGAACCATCAGCCCAGAAGACCCCTAAGATGAAGAAATACACTTTTAAAGTGCTAGTCACTAGTCTACCAGGGAGACAGAAATACATTTTTGTTGCTCAGTATTATTTTAAATATTCGAGTTTTTTTGTAATTCCAAATGAATTTTTGGATTATTTTTTCTATTTCCATGAAGAATGCCTTTGGAATTTTGATAGGGATTGCTTTAAGATGTAGATTGCTTTTTGGAAAGATTACCATTTTCACAATATTGATTCTTCCAATCCAGGAACAAGGGATGTTTCTCCACTTTCTAGTGTCTTCTGCAATTTCTTGCTAGAGTGTTTTAAAGTTCTCATTGTAGAGATGCTTTACTTCCTTGGTTAGGTTTATTCCAAGGTACTTTGTTTTTTTGGTTTTTTTTTTTTGATGCAATTGTGAATGGGAGTGATTCTCTGATTTCATCCTCTGTGTGTTTGTTGTTAGCATATAGGAAGGCTATTGATTTCAGTGTGTTTATTTTGTATCCTGCTACATGGTTGTAGGTTTTGATCAGCTCTAACAGTTTGCTAGTAGAGTCTTTAGGGGCCTTTATGTATAGAATCATGTCATCTGCAAATAATGATAACTTGATCTCTTCCTTTCCAACTTGTATCCCTTCTATGTGTGTCTCTGCCTTATTGCTATGGCTAAGACTTCCAAAATTATGTTAAATAAAAGTGGTGGCAGTGGACATCCTTGTCTTGTTCCTGATTTTAGTGGAAAAGCTTCCAGTTTTTCCCCATTTAGTAATATATTGGCTGTAGGCTTGTCATAAATAGCTTTTATTATATTGAGGTACGTTCCTTCTGTTCCCAGTCTCTGTAGGACTTTTATCATAAAGGGATTTTGGATTTTGACAAATGCTTTCTCTGTGTCTAATGAGAAGATCATGTGATTTTTGTCCTTCAATCCATTTAAATAAAGTTTTACATTTATACATTTGCATATATTGAACCATCCCTGCATCTCTGGGATAAAGCCTACTTGGTCAGGATGAATGATCTTTCTGATATATTCTTGTATTCTGTTTGCCAATATTTTGTTGAGAATTTTTGCATCTATGTTCATGAGGGAGATTGGACTGTAATTTTCTTTTTTGTTCTATCTTTGCTTGGTTTTGGTATCAGGGTGATGCTGGCCTCATAGAAGGAGTTTGGTAGAATTCCTTCTTTTTCTATTTTCTGGAAAAGCTTAAGAAGCAATGGTATTAGCTCTTCCTTAAAGGTTGGTAAAATTCAGCAGTGAATCCATCTGGACCTGGGCTTTTTTTTTTTTTTTTAGCTGGGAGATTATTAATAACTGTTTGGATCTCCATGTTTGTTATAGGTCCATTTAAGTGATTAATCTCATCTTGATTTAACTTAAGTAGGTCATATAAATCAAGGAAATCATCCATTTCTTTTCAGATTTTCATATTTATGGAGTATATGCTTTTATAGTATGTACCTAGCATTTTTGGAATTTCTCTGAAATCTGTTGTGATGTTAGCTTTTTCATCTGATTTTATTAATTTGTGTCTCTTCTTTTGGTCATATTTGCTAAGGGTTTATCAATCTTGTTTATCTTTTCAAAGAACCAACTCTTTGTTTCATTAATTCTTTGGATTGCTTTTTTTTTTGTTTCTATATCATTAATTTCTGCCCTAATATTTATTATTTCTTCCTGTCAACTGATTTTTGGTTTGCCATGTTCTTCTTTTTCCAAAGCTTTAAGGTGAAGCATTAGTTCATTTACTTGCAACATTTCTAATTTCTTAATATAGGCACTTAAAGCTATAAATTTACCTCTTAGAACTGCCTTCATTGTGTCCCAGAGATTATGGCAAGTTGTGTTCTCATTATTGTTTGACTCTACAAAATTTTTGATTTCCTTCTTGATTTCTTCATTGACCCATTCATCATTTACTAGTGCATTGTTTAGTTTCCATGATTTTGTGTATGCTCTATAGTCTTTCTTGCTACTGATTTGTAGTTTAATTCCATTGTGGTCAGATAGAATGCAAGGAATTATTTCAATTTTCCTGAATTTGTTAAGATTTGCTTTGTGTCCTAATATATGGTCTATTTTAGAGAATGTTCCATATGCTGCTGCAAAAAATGTATAATCTGAAGAATTTGGTTGGAATGTCCTGTATATATCTGTTACTGTCCCTTCCTTCTATGACCTCATTTAGTCCAGATGACTCTCTGTTTATTTTTTCCTGGGATGATCTATCAATTGATGAGAGTGTGGTGTTAAAGTCACCCACCACCACTGTTTGGTGTTATCTGTGACCTTAGTTCTAATAGTGTGTGTTTAATGAATTTGGGAGCCTCCTTGTTAGGTGCATATATGTTTAGGATTGTAAAATCCTTCTGTTGGAGTGTGCCCTTAATCGATATAAAGTGACCTTCCTTATCTTTCTTGACCAACGTTGGACTGCAGTCTACCTTGTCAGATATTAGGATAGCAAACCCTGCTTGTTTTCTAGGCCCATTTCCTTGAAACACCGTTTTCCAACCTTTCACACTAAGATAATGTCTATCCTTTGTAGAAAGGTCAGTTTCTTGGAGACAACAAATTGTATGATCCTGCTTCTTTTTTTAAAATTTAATTTATTAGTTTTCTTCTCAGCAAATACAGGCAGTTTGGTACCATTGTTTAGGCTCATCCAGGATCTACCCCCTCCCATTGGACCCTCGTTGTTGATTTAAATGGGTCGTGTATTGTGGAGTTAGCCCACAGTTATGGTTACGATAAATGTCTCTGCATATCATGACCCAACATGTGATTCTGACATTCTTTCTGCCCCTCTTCCTTAAGATTTCCCTGAGCCATGTTGGGTTCATATTTGGTCTGCTTCAGTGCTGAGATGTTGAGGGCCTCTGAGGCTCTGACTCTTTGACTTGGTAGGAGTTGATTTTTCTCTGTGTTGGTCTCCTTCCCCTTTGTGCTGCTATCCGGTTCATCAGGAAAACAGCAGCCTTGCTTGTTTTGCAAATTGTCCTTAGTTTCAGTCGGCCCCCTTTTGAGTATGTTGGGGCAGCTCTCTCCTTAGGATCTGCATCTATCTGAAAACGAGAAGCAGATTCTGCAATGGAGAGGAAGTTAGCACCCAGAAAATTGAGATAACAATTACTTTTTTGATAGAGAGTTTGTACCCCATGATTGATGGTAGCTTGATATTGGAGAGTGTTCTTATGTTTGGGTATGGTTCTGACTAGTTTCCCAGCTCCAGATATGGGTCTCGTACCACTGAGGGGATCAGTTAGCCAAATCAAGAGCAGTTGGTTCCCCACCATGGCTGTGTGCCACTATTGCACTTGTGTGGGCATCACATCAGGTTATTTGTTGCTAATTAGGTTAGACAATGAGTTGCTTGGACAGATATTGGTCATTTCCCCCAGTCGCCCATGTAGCACCTTCTGGCACTAGACACGCTGACTGTCTGGGGACTGACTCTCTCCTGGCTTTCAGCCATGCCATTCCATTTTACGTGTCAGCTGCCTATGGAGTCTTCAGCAATAGGGTCTTACCACTGGCCTTTGGTTGAACCTGCTTTTAAACCCAGTCTAAAAACCTATGGCTTTTGGTTGGGACATTGAGGCTGTTGATATAAGAGATATTATTGAAAGGTATGTATTTATGTTTGCCATTTTGTTTTGTGGTTCCGGTTGTACCTTTGCTTTCTTGTGTTAAGTGGTATTTGAGTATTGCTTATTTTTTTCCAGGTTCCTTATATGTGTGCTTTTTCTTTTCTTCAGCATGAAGGATTCTTTCAAGTATTTTCTGTAGAGCTGGTTTTGTCTTCAAATACTCCTTTAACCTGCTTTTGTCATGATATGTCCTTATTTCTCTGTCTATTTGAATGGATTGCTTTGCAGGATAAAGTAACTTTGGGTGACAGTTGTTATCTTTCAGAACTTGGAATATATCACTCCAAGCCCTTCTGGCTTTTAAAGTTTGTGTTGAATAATCTGCTGTAATCCTGATGGGCTTGCCTTTGGAGGTAACTTGATTTTTCTCTCTAACTGCTTTCAATATTTTTTCCTTGTTTTGTGGGTTTGGTAGTTTGATTATAATATGATGAGGAGAGGTTCTTTCCAGGGTTTGTCTCGCTGGGGTTCTAAAGGCTTCCTGTATCTACATTGGCACCTCTTTCCCAATTTGGGGGAAATTTTCTTCTATGATTTTGTTGAAGATGCCTACTATGCCTTTGGAGTGAAATTCTTCTCCTTCTACTATGCCCTGAACTCTTATATTTGAACTTTTCATAGTGTCCCGAATATCTTGAAATTCCCACTCATACTTTTCTATAAGTTTGTCTTTCTCCTTGTTGGACTGTATTAGATCTACCACCTGGTGTTCTAGCTTAGATATTCTGTCCTCTCCTTCATCCATTCTACTGGTGAGATTTTATACAGAGTTTATTATTTCATTAACTGTGTTCTTCATTGCTAGTAATTTTAACTGGTTTTTCTTTATTATTTCTATTTCCTTATTTATGTCTTGTATTGCCTTCTTTATTTCATGAAATTGGTGTCCTGCATCTTCTTTGATTCCTTTGATTTCCTCTTTGAGTTCCTCTTTGACTCCTTTGATTTGTTCTCTGGCTTCTTTGAACATATTTACAATCATTCTTTTGAAATCTTTCTCAGGCATTTCCTCTAACTTGTTCTCACTGGCGGTCATTTCTGATGCATTAATACTGTTAGGTGGATTTATATTGTCTTGCTTTTTAGTGTTTCTTGTGTTATAATGTATATATTTTTGCATCTTGGATTAAGTTAATGTTTGGATTTTCTAGCTAGCTGTGTATTCTTAGCTGTATCAATTGATTTGATGTTATATATTTTCAGGATAGGAGCTTAAGGTGTTAGGTGTGGCTCTTAAGGCTCTCTGAGTATCTAAAAAGGTGTTTCCTAGGGGTTGAGTTTCCTGCTATGGGAGTATTCACGTAGGCTGAGTGGAATAAAATACAGGTAGATTCTAAAATTTCACTAAACACTGTACACTTTCAATCAAAAACAGCCCCAAGTATGTATGCAAGAGTAGTTATTATAACGACCACATCCTCTATCAACATCGAGGTTAAGATTTCTGGTCTGTTGAGGGACCCACATCAGCTTGTGACCAAGTAATAACTTTCCCTGGTGCAATCAATCCCAGTTACCTTTTTGGATGATTTTGGTGTCAGTCAAGTTGCTGACTGGGTCGTTGGGCTGCTGTTCTGATTTCTGGAGCTGGGCACTGGCTGTTCCTGTGGGGCAAACTGAGCCTGGCAACCGTGGCCCTGCAGATCAGCACCTCTGCTGCTGGAACCACCACTGCTCCTCCTGAAGCTGCTGCTGCTAGATCTGTTGCCACTGCTGCTAAAGCTGCTGCTGCTGGGTCTGTCGCCTCTGCTGGGGCCACTGCTGCTGCTGCTGCTGCTGTTGCTGCTTTAGCTGCCACTGCTGGATCCTCCGCTGCTATTGCTGGATCTGCAACTGCTGCCTCTGAAGCTGCTGCTGCCAGATATACTGCTGCTGACACTACTGTATCTGCTGTTCTGGGGCTGCTGCTGGTGGTGCTGGAGCCACTGATGTTGCAGTGGGACCATGTTCCTGCTTGGGTGCCACTGCTCTTTCAAGTTGGTGTGTCCGGGTCCTGGGACCACTGCTCTGTTCGCTGGAGCTGGACACAGGCAGTGGGGGAGGGGATGGAACCACAGCTGCTCTGGTTCTCTCGCTGTTCCATGTGCCTTTCTACCTTGTGATCTGCTCCTCCCTTGTTCACTCCCTCTCTCCCTTCATGTTTCTTGAGTTGCAGAGAGCTCCGGTGTGAGTGGAAGCTCCCCTCACCTGGCTTTCCTGTGGCTGGAGCTGAGCCTAGTGTCTTTCCAGTGTGCTGCCACCGCCACATTCAGCTGCCCTGCTAGGGACACTTTTGCCGGCCTGTGCAGGCTCTGGATCTCTTCTACTTCTCCAGTGCCATTTCGATTTCCTATACACCTCACTTTTTGGTAAAAGTGTATATTTTGCTGAGTTTTTTCGGTCTGCCCCCCCGCCCAGGCTGCTTTTGTGTGGTACCTCAGCCACCATATTAACCGGAAGTTCCAGAAATACATTTTCATTAGCTTATATCTGTTTTGTTTTTTAACATTTTGACTTTATCTTCCACCTTTCTCCTCTCTTTAGAGTGGATACTTGAGAAGACCCCATGCATGTGCACTGACTTCTTAGCTATTGTCCTTTCTTACTTGCCACCTGGTAGTCATGACTGTCATGGAGATCCTGGGAAGGCCAGTGGCAGCTTTGTGGCTCTGGTGTTGGACACAGCCTCTGGCATTGTTGTTGCCCAGTACCTGAAAAGGTGGTGGATTACCCCATAGTCTTATGAGAACAACTGACTGCTTCTGCTTCTGTAAGAAGCCCCGTGGAGAGAAGGAGGAACTGCAAAAATGATGAGCAACTTTAGAGGGAGGCGTGGCAGTTCCATAACATACCAAGTTCAAAAGCCATGACTACAAGGCAGAACCTTGACCTCTATGTTCACCTGTGTTTTTGTATATAGAATAAGTAAGTGTATTCTGTACATAACTTGTTTTACAAGAATGGTACCATGGTACTTCCAGTAAACAAATCACCATTTTTGGATAGAAACTGAATATTTTATTGTATGCAGTATTCTAAACCTCAAAGGAAATATTGAATCAAGTCCTGAGTCCTCTTTTCTGAGAACACTTCCATTTATCTTTGGAATAACTTTGAAATTCTTTCACATTCGTTATTAGATTTTAAAGCACCCACAATGAAAATATACTTTAATGGACTATTTTCTTAGTCATGTTTAAAATGATGTACACACACCTAAAGGAAACAAATTACCCATTTAAGTGACTTTGCACATTGCTTCCTTAGGTCTTGAGCATCTTTCTTTGATGGGATTTGAATGTCATCTGTAGATTGAACCAGACTCATATTATGCCTCAGCACTAGAATTGTCTTTATAGAGCAATAGCACAAATAAATAAATTTTCTCAGATTTAGTATTTCAAATCAGGCATATATGATACTTGAGTCCATGTTACTGGAACAATTTATAAAGACCAGAAACTGTGTTCTCATGGTCAGAGAAGCTATAAGTGCAAGGTCAGGTTCTGCTAAGGTTTGCTGTTTGCCTCTAAGATAGTGTCATGTGGCTGTGCCCTCACATGTGGATGGCTGAGGGGCAGAAGGGCACTGATGTGTTCCTTTCCATCCTGTGTGTGTGTGTGTGTGTGTGTGTGTGTGTGCGCGCGCGCATGTGCGTGCATGTGTGTGTGCACGTGTGTGCGTATGCACGCCATGGCACATGTGTGGAGCACAACGTTTCAGGCCAGTCTTTGCTGTTCCACCTCATTTCAGGTATTGTTTTTCTCCATTTCACTCTCACTGGGCTGTTGCTCTTTTTATTTCACTTGTCTTGAGCTTCCTGGAAATTAGAATTCTGTAATTACAGGAGCCTACTATAGCTTCAGACATTTTTTTTTTTTTTTTGCAGGGGGGAGAGAAAGAGGCAGACAGAGAAAGAGAGTTAGTATGGGCACAACAGGGCCTCAAACCACTGCAAATGGACTACAGACAAATTGCCACTCTGTCTATCTGGCCTTATGTGGGTATTGGAGAATTGAATCTGGGCTGTTATGCTTTTCACACAAGCAGCTTTAACTGCTGAGCCATCTATCCAGCCCCCAGCTTCTGACCTTTTATGTCAAGGTCTGAGGATTGAATCTGCTCACTTAGGTTTGAGTGGCTTTATCTGCTAAACCATCTCTACAGGTCCATCATTTAAAAAAAATTTTTTTTCACCTAAAAGCAAGTCCAGAGAAATGGTAAACAGACACTATGATCACACAAATCTCATGGAAAGAGAGACCCATATTCCACAGACAAAGCAATGCTAAATCAAATCTCTGTCTTGCTCAAGAAAGATTAGAGGAGACCCAGGGTAGGTGTGAATGGCCATAAACACCGTGTTTCCCCCATCTCTGCACAGATAAACTGAGGCCTCTTTGTCCCCACACCACTGAAGACCCTCATCAGAATTTGGGTGGGGGAGAGGGGATCTATGTGTGCAACCTTATTACTAAAAAAGTCAATAAACTACAATATTTGTATTTATTTGAGAAAGACAAGAGAAGGATTGAGAGACAGAGAATATGGACACTCCAGGACCGCCTCCTGCTGCCAACAAACTCCAGACATACCACTTTGTGCATATGGTTGACCTGGATACTGGGTAATTAAACCCAGGTTGTCAGGCCTTGCAAGCATCTTTAACAATGGCACCATCTCTCCAGCCCTTAAAAAAATGTATCCATGTGTGCTCTGTCTGCTAAAATGCACCATTGCTTTCAGTTTAAGTTACAGCCTGTGAATTATAGGGACACACAGGTTCAAACCACAATAGTAGGAGACCACGGTAAAAACAACAACAAAACAAACAACAACAAAAAAAACTTGCTGACCTGTAAGGAATGCAAGCAGGATATTTCAGTCTTTCCCTCCATTTACCTAGCTAGACTGTGACACTTTGGACCTGGACTGGGTTTGGGGAGGGCAGGTGGGTTTCTGAGAAGCTGCTTCCTGCATCTTTCCTCACATGGATCAGGACTACACTTTGCTGTGACAATGTGACTATTCATCAGCCATCATCCAACCCCAGCACCCCATCAATATTTGCTTCTTTTTTTTTTCATTTTGTTCACTTAAAATTATATGTATTTACCAGAAAACAATTGTCACAGAGTAGTGCAGCCAATGTTCAGTCCATCTAGAGAAGTTAAGTTCTATATGTCTGTTCAGATTTGTCTTTTGTACAAATGCACACACCACATACATGCAGGTATGCATTGACACACAGCACACATAAAGACATGCATAGGTACTAATAAAATTAAAGCACAGACACCCAGCACATGCATGCAGGATTACACAGTGACAACATACAGATGCAGGCAGGTAAGGCACAAGCATGTGCACATACAGCATGCGTACACCAGCTTTGGGGTGCTGCTTTGGTTGGCTCGCTTCTCTCGCCTAGGTGATCCTGAGTCTTTGTCCTCTTACAGTCTTACTGACCTTTGTCCTCTTACTGTCTCACTGAATCCCAAGAGGCAGTGAGCAACTTCAGAGGCAGAGGAGCATACTGTAAGAAGATGGGGTGAAAATGTGAGCTTTCAGGGGGCAATGTTTGTGGAACTGACTGCAGTACCTGATACATAAGTGGGTGTTTAACCAAACTGTATTAAACAAAGGACTGGGACTTACTCCTCTTCCTTCTACAGCTTCATAAAGCCCACGACAGAAGAGTGAGGAGAGACACTGGGCTGACTCATGGTCCATGCTGTTATTCCTTCCTTGTAGCCTGCTTAGTAATTGGTTTAGAATGTTAAAAATGGACTTACCTGTAGATGTTTTGCTTTCAGATTACTTTTGAATTTGAAATACTATTCCTCTTTTGCTTAACTCTCTGGTGTGTGTTGGTATATATATGAATTTTAAGATGTTTACAGAAGTTTGACAGCCACGTTCACTCCTTGCTTGACATTAATTACCTGGTAGGTGACTTTCTGGGCATGGAACGCTTCACAGCTTTCCAAACACTGCATAATTGGAATATTACCATTAATGCAGAAACATCAGCACACCTCTTTGTGTCCTGACTAAGAGAAGAATCGATATTGAACCCCTAGCTTACAGAAGAATGCCTCATGCCATTCTAAAGTCCTCACTTGTCTTCTGGGGTTCCCAGAGCAACTTCATCATAGGGGAAGCCTCAATGGACATAGAAGACATGTGAAATGGAGGGTCAGCACTTTTGTGGATACACAGCCCATAGAAAGGTCATTTATCTGAAAAACTACCTTTTTGTTGGCATGTTTGCTTTGTGTCCAGGGCCATTTGTCAGGTGAGACAGGGTGGGGAGCTTGTTCCCTGCCTAGTGACAACCATTGATGGGGAGCCTCTTCGTAACTTTTAGCTATGCAGCCTTTACCCTACAGTGTCAGCAAATGTTTCCTTTTCAGAGTCTATAGTACAGTGCACAGTGATCCATACAAAAATGCAAATATCAGAGATATTGCAATACACAAAGAGCAAGCAGTTTTTTTAAAAAATGCTTATATTTATTTATTTATTTATTTATTTATTTATTTATGAGAGAGAGAGAGAGAGAGAGAGAGAGAGAGAGAGAATGGGCATGCCAAGGCCTTCATCCACTGCAGACAAACTAGTTGTGTGTGCCCCTTATGCATCTGGCTAACATGGGTCCTGGGAAATTGAACCTGGGGCCTTTGGCTTTGCAGGCAAATGCCTTAACTGCTAAGCCATCTCTCCAGCCAAAGACCAGTTTTCCACAGCCTCATATCTAGGGAGATAGCACACAGTGTGTCACCTGCAACCCCTCATTCTAACAAGCCCTCCTGGTCTTAGGACCCAGTGATAGTATTGACAATACTTCTGGGCCAATTTTGGTATGAATATGAACGTGATGCCTCTAATAAAACTCCACAGTCCATAGCAGGGTAGGAAAACAAAGACACTGGCCCTGGAAGGCCTCCTGTCTACCTCTGCAGGGCAGGTTGTACCTGCTGTCCATCCTACTCCCTTCTTCTACCACTGACATTATACACAGGAGACACTCAACTAGAGATAACATGCAAAAATGTAAGCATACCAAAAATTAATCTTGGGATATTGGAAGAGCTACTCTGAGGGTCCTGCCTGAGAATCTGCTGCCATCAGAGCTTTCCTCTGTTTAATCCTCATTGTCAGTTTGGGTGTATATAGAGTGAACTAGATGGAGGCACACTTCTTTTTGCATCTGCAAGAGAGGATCACAGAGGATTATCTAAGGGGAAGAGCTACCCTGAATGCTGGTGACACTATCCCATGGGCTGCAGGCCCAAATTAAATAGAAAGGGAAAAAAGATAAAGCCAGCTGAGGACCAGAATTCTCCTCTTCCTGCTTTTTGACCCTCTATTATGTGAGCTGCCCTGCTGCACCACATATTGTCCCTAAAATGGTGGAAACCATGAGTAAAATAAAACTTCCCATCTTTCAGTTGTTTTTATCTGGCACTTTGGTCACAGTGATGGTGATAAAAGTAATTAATATATGGAACAGAGAGATGGCTGAGCAGTTAAAGGAGCTTTGTTATAAAGACTGCTTACCTGGGTTTGATTCCCCAATACCCACATAAAGCCAAATCCACAAAGTGGTGTATGCATCTGGTGTTTGTTTAGAGTGCCCAGAGTCTCTGTCACATCCATTCTCTCTCTCTCTCTCTCTTTCTCGTACTCCTTATTAATCTTTCTTTCTCTGCTTGCAAATAAAAAATACTTTTTAAGGAAAATAAATAAGAGGAGCAGTGGAGAGAGCAGTCAGAAGCCTTACCTGTAGTGGTAGCAGTGGAGGTGAATGGGGAAAACTGGAGGAAAGACAAAAGAAAGAAATAGGAAGAAATGCCCATTTGAAGTTTTAGATAGAGGTTGAAACTAACTTTGTCTTTAAGACAAAGGTTGTGTGAAAGAAACATCTCCTATTAGCCTAAACATTTGAAGATGTGGATGTATCTTCTGGTGCTTACCAGAAGATGTGAACCTCTAGTATCTGGGTCATGATATGAGGACAATCTGGGGTCTATAAAATCAAAGTCCTAGTCACACTCTAGGAAATCGACTGACTGGATAGTGCTAAGTGTACCTACTGGTCAGTCCCAGAAGGTGTGAACCTTCTGCAGTCAGAAGATACTATGAGGACTCTTGGGGCCTATGAAATTGAAGTCCCAGTAGTACTCTAGGAAACTGACTGGCTGGAGGGTGCCTTACCTAAAACTCCTTGGGCTGTGGTGGCCAGATCTGGGTCTTCTAGCAATGGCCAGTACTAACCTTTTTCATGTTGGAGATTAGGAGGAAAGATGGGAGAAGTGAGTTTTAATGGGGGGAAGTGGGTTTGTTTGTATAGGAAGAGTACCTGGTCATGAGAGCAGAACAAGCAGTGTCCTTAGCTGTTTCAGTTTATGAAGTCATCAATACCTTCCAAATTTTGGAAATTGTATCATTTTCAAGCCAAATGGAGTTCCTGTCTGATTTAAATGGTGTGAGACTGTATTGCAATAAAAAGGTGAAGTGTTTAGACCTTTTGTTTTACCTCTGCAACTGAACTAAACGGAGAGAAAAAAGGTCATGGATCTTGCCCAAATTTTCTTTTCCTTGCCTATTATGAGAAAAGAGAATGGTAGGCTGGGCATGATGACACATACCTTAATCCCAACACTTTGGAGGCAGAGATAGGAGGATAGCCATGAGTTCAAGACTACCCTGAGCCTGCACAGTGAATTCTAGGTCAGCCTGGGCTAGAGCGAGACCCTACTTTGAAAAACCAAGAGAGAGAGAGAGAGAATGTTCGCTAAATATCAGTAATGAAAACAGCATGGTGAAGGGTGCTGGAAAGATGGCTTAATAGTTCAAGAACTTGCTGGCAAGTCCAAATGACCCAGGTGCAATTCCCTAGTACCCTCATAAAGCCAGATGCACAAGGTGGCATGTGAATGTAGAGTCTTTTGTTATTTTATTTTTTGTACTGGCTATAGGCCCTGGCATGCCCATTCTCTTTCTTCTATATAAATAAATAAAAATATTAAAAATCATGCAGCATGAAGTATGATGTAGTTAACCACACAGGGCATCACCATCTAGCTAAATTCTGGGCCCATGGCTCAGGTCCTCTTCAGCACAGCTCATGCTTTCTTAGATAGATAGATAGATAGATAGATAGATAGATAGATAGATAGGTATATAGATAGATAATAGGTAGATAGATAGATAGATAGATAGATAGATAGATAGATAGATAGATAGCCCATTGGAATACTAGTGCTATCAGTCATTTCTGTCTGCCTAAACAATGTGGGGATTGTGTCTTTGAGAGCTATGGAGCTGTTCTCAGCTCTTAGGGGGCAACATCTCAGGAAATAGGGTGCTAGTGTGCTAGTGAGGCTGTGGTCTTCAGGTTCTTGTCTTATAAATTTGATGAATGACATTCACAATCCATGCAGGGTATACTTTAAGAAGACTTAATTATAGAGTTTATGGAACTACAGAAAAGGAAGGTAAGAACACCTCCTATCCAGAACGGTGTTCTCCGAAATGGGAAAGCCATGTAGAGACCCTGATTTGTGTGTTTTTTGACAGCTTACTGGATGGGGCTGAGTTAGTCAGCACAGGCTCGCCATGGTCTGCAGAGCTGTTCTGGACTCAACTAAAGGGGGCTGAGCCTCTGGCAGATGTACCTTCCTCAGCTCCTCACCATCTGCATATCCTGCTGGTGACTTACATTGTGTCCATCAGAAAGCTCTTATTCTTAGTTATAGCTTCATCTTCTGGCTCACCCTGTATAAAATTACCCTTCCAGTGGCTACTTGGGTACCTTTTCCTTATGTCCCTCCACTGCATTGGTCCTAGTTCAGTTCACATCTCTATAACAACCCCTGGAGCAGCTAATCTCTGAAGGAAAGAGGCTTATTCATCTCATATAGTTATGGAGATGCAGGGCCCCATTTTAGTTTTGGTAAGGGTCTCATGAGAGCGTAATCTAGAAGGGATGGACATGTGACCAGTTTAGAAGAGAGCAATTGAGGGGCTAGCCATGACCTTTATTTATTTAATTTTTTAATTAACAAATTCCATGAATGTAAACAATATTCCATGGTAATGTCCTCCCTCTCCCCACTTTCCCCTTTGAAACTCCACTCTCCATCATATGCCCTCTCCCTCTCAATCAGTCTTTCTTTTATTTTGATGGCATGATCTTTTCCTCCTACTATGATGGTCTTGTTTTGGTAGTGTCAGGCACTGTGAGGTCATGCATGACCAGGTCATTTTGTGTATGGGGGTGCATGTTTAAGGAGTCCTTCCCTTCCTTTGGCTCTTACATTCATTTTGCCACCTCTTCTGCAATAAACCCTGACCCTTGGAAGGTGTGATAGAGATATTACATTGCTGACTGTCAATTCTTTCCAGCACTATGAAGCCTTCTAAGCCATCCCAAGGTCACTGCTATCTGAAAAGAGAAGGTTCCCTATCGAAAGTAAGAGTAGCATTAATATATGGGTATGAACATTAAGAGAAGTGCTTACTGGGCAGTTTGATAAGCATAGTGTATACATTTAGCCAGACAGCAGACAGCAGAAGATGTCACACCCTAAGGCTCATGACTACACCTGTTTTGAGTTTTCAGTGTGAGGGATGTATTCCCTCCTGTGGAGTGGGCCTTCAGTCCAATTAGAGGGCAGTTGGTTTCCACCATGACAGGCATGCTACTATTGCACATGCTGGCTCACTGGGCCTGGCTGGCAAATTATAAGGCTTGCAGTGTCCAATGTTGAGTATCTTCACTGGTGATTTCTCCCTCTCCCATTGAACTGCATGCAGAATGGCTTCTTCCAGCTTTCTGTCAGCTGGTCTACATGGAGAAGGTTATCAGCTCAGTTCCAGCAGGAGTTCTCAGTGGCCTTGCAGCCCAGGTTTGTGGACTCTTCAGCAATAGTGTCTTATTGTCTATTCCTGGTAGGAAACCAAGGGCCTTGGCAATGGCCTGTAATGTTTTGGGGGCATCAGGGACCTCCCTGGTAAACAACTCACTGGAATGTATCCCATCCCTGGCACTGAGATTTTTCTAGTAACAATCTATGGCTCCTGGGTGTTCCATCATCCAGAAAAAGTAGATTTCCATATGATTTATTCATATCCTCTTAGAGATTGAGTAAAGGAGAGGAGGATGGAGGACTAATCAAAATCTTTCACTGACCTCACTTGGGCCTTTTAATCCCCATTAATCTATTCTTCTACTTACATATATTCAATACCATCCTACTAAGTACCTTCCTGCCCTCCTTTCTATTCCCTTCATATTTCTTTTCTAACTTACTGGCCTTTGCTGCTGAGCATACTAAGTGAGGTGACTGAGGCCCAGAAAGCCAAACATTGCATGTTCTCTTTCATATGTGGATCCTAACTACAGATGATTAGACTTCTGTGTTAGTGGAAAGAAAACCCAGGATCCTTGGCCTTTATACTAGCTGCTCAGGCAAGAGGTACCTAAGGCCCCAAAGGCTGGTGTTTGTCCTGCTGCATTCCACTGTTTCCTAGCTAGTCCCCTTTGTAAGGTCCTGCCATCCATCTGCATCATACTAATGAGATCAGGCCTTGCACAGGTGAACCTGCAAAATCAACACACCCATCCATGGGAAGACTGGAGTTAACATCGCTGACAGAGAGAAACAGAAAAGGCCAATAAATGACCACTATTTCTTTTCTTTACATTAACAGAATTTTGAGGAAAAATGGTCAAAGGTACAAAGCAATCACACTGATTTTGAAATGCTATGAAATCTTATTAGAAGCCGTTCTGGGATCATTCTGGAGCTCAAAATGTAGCCATACCAATGGCTTCAGGACCCTTAGGCCTCAAGACCCCACTCAATGAATGGCATCTGGCCACAGTCTTTCAAGTACTAACCAGTTTATAACAGAGGGATTTTTGTGCCTTTAAAGGTTAAGACTATTCAGTTCTTTTCTCATCTATTGCTTCTTTAAAATATTTCACAATGGGCTGGAGAGATGGCTTAGCAGTTAAGTGCTTGCCTATGAAGCATAAGGACCCTGGTCCAAGGCTCAATTCCACAGGATCCATGTAAGCCAGATGCACAAGGGGGCACACGCATCTGGAGTTCATTTGTAGTGGCTGGAGGCCATGGTGTGCCCATTCTCTCTCTCTCTTTCTTTCTGCTTCCTTCTTTCTCACTGTTGCTCTCAAATAAATAAATAAAAATAAACAAAAAAATAAAATATGTCACAAAACAATAGGATTTTGATGTAATTATATATTAGGCTAGAATATCTGTGATCATTTTATACATGAGAAAGATGAAGAACAAAGAGATATATGTAATCTACTTTGAGCTTCATAAGTCATGGATGACATGGTGTTGAAACACTGATGTGCTGATCCCACTCCAAGTTAATAAAATGGCTGTGTAATAAACATATGAATATATAAATTATAAGTTTAATACAATAAAGGAAAAAACACTGAACACCACAACTATAAATGAGAAATGAACCTCATGGTAAATATGTGCATGCACAATGCATTCCATGACAGGCTCTCTGAATATGCACAATTGCACAAAAGAACTATTCTTCACTCATGAAGTTTAGAGATGCTTGTGCTCCAAGAGTATGTAAACTATGAGCATTTGTTACCTGGAAGCTGTGTGAATTGTTTATAAAAGACATTAAAAACTTAAGCTATGATTAAAAATCACATCACATAATACTTCTCTTGAACATTAGAGGGATAACCAAGAAGGTAAGACTTTAGCATCCTTGCCCACATTGCAATACTATTTGAACACTGATGAATTTCACCAAAATCTTCCTATTGGCCACCATGTGCCTATTTTCCTTTATCAGGTCTTAAAACTCTAGAGTACTGAATATTCTTTAGGGTACATACTTACTTAGGAAAATCATTTCAGAACCCCCTACAGTCTCTAGCCTCAGAGTAGCCCCCACAAAAAATCCACTCTGGTGCTTTTTAGTATAATAAAAGTATATAATTTGGGGAATAAGTTTGACAGTGTCTAATTTTAATAGGGAACATTCTAGTAGAAACTAGTTAGTGGAACACCATTTAACCTGCCCTCAATTCTTCAAAACCAACACATATAAATGGCTACTTAACTAGGGCTTTACAAGTTGAGAAATATGAATGACACCTTCTTCACATACTTGACAATGCACATGATACATAACTAAATGTGTCCCTCTTAGCCTAAGATGGATAAACATTCAATTAAAAACCAAAACATCCCATTCTCTCTCCCTCTCCCTCTCTAATAAATAAGTTAAAATTCAAAAATTGGACTGGAGAGATGGCTTAGTGGTTAAGACCCTTGCCCGTGATGCCTTGCCGGACTCTGCCGGTGGACAGGTAGTGCTGAGGAAGGACCAGGCCTGCTGGTTCCTCCCAAGGGGTTGAGAAGGAGGGTGGGTGTCATGCGACCCAGAATCTCTCCTAGCCATTGGAGAAAAACCACACTGAGTTGGGAGTCTTGTTGCAGCAGGAACTCGCTTTATTGTTAAAAGCAGTTGCCTATATCATGTTGGGGACGAAGGCGGGAATTTTAGGATGGGGGAAGAGGTAAGGACCAATAGTAACTGTGACTATTGAAATGATAGTTCCAACTCCTGCATGGAAGTAGCAGGCCAGAAGCCATTAGGTGTCTTGCTGAGTCCTAGCTGGCCAAAGACAGGTCACCAGATTTTAGCTAGGCTCAGGAGTTCCAACAAAGCCTAAGGACTCAGGTTCAATTTCCCAGGTCCCATAAGCCAGACGCACAAGGTGGCACATGCATCTGGAGTTTGTTTGCAGTGGCTAGAGGCCTTGGTGTACCCATTCTCTCTCTCTCTCTCTCTCGCTCGCTCTCTCTCTCTCATAAATAAATTAAAAAATACCCTATTGCTGCCTCAACATCACTTCCATGAACTCCCTTTGCCCTTTTAGACAAGAGCACATATCTAATGTATCTTAACCTCGCTCTCTCCTGGGTATTTGTTTAAAAGCTGAGTAACTTGCTCACTCCACTTGATCTTTTCTTTCTAAATAATGAGATACATAAATAAACTAATCAGTTTTAATCAAAACTAATGGGTTTTGCTAAACTCCAGAAGAGAACAAAGAACTGCAACTTTTCAGATTTAATGGCCAAGGGACTGGATACAACAGCAAACACCTCCACAAACAGAAAAGCTCAAATTTGCTTGTTACACCTTAAAATGGTGTTACCCTTAAATTTGCCAGGCATGAGGGTTTTTTTTTTTAATGACTACTTTTTTCATTACATTAGAAAGCTTTCACTTATTCATACTGAAAACAAGTTTGCTGATAATCTTCATATGTCATTGTATTTACATTTTCACCTCCACAATTTAACAAGAACAGATTTTCTAGGCAAATATCAATAAAGGACACTGGAACCTTAAATCTTTCAAATAAAGAAAATACATCTTTTTGAACAGCTTTCCTGGAGAAGCTCACAAAGGCTACAGAATGGATTCATTCTGCCCCTGCAATGACTATCATCCCCCATGGGAAAAAAGACTAAGAAACAAAGGAATGAAAATACCATTTTCACTTCTCAAATTTGGCTCACAATGAAGAGTGCATGGATTGCAGGATATATAGCCATATGAGGAATCAATAAATAAGTCATTTGTCCACAGTTGATTAATTGTAAGTAAAGAGGGCTAAGTGGGCATGTATTCACTTCCATGACACCACAGAATTAATGATAATAGCAAGATATGACATTTTAAAGCAAAGTTACTCACTATAAAGGAATCACTGCTTCCACTCCTGATAGGAGCTTCCCTCAGCACAGGTTGGGAGGTGAGCAGAAAGTTCACTAGCCCAGCCCCATCCATGACATCACAATCTACATCATAAAAGGTAGTGAAAGTGCTCTGACATGTCTGATTTCTGAGAGAAACAGAAAAGAGATAACAAGTGAAAGAGAGAAAGACAGGGGGTGGGGGAGAATGAGAATGAATAAGCACTCTGCCTTATCTGGTTTTATAAGGGACATTTATAAGGGGCTTTCCAGGGGTCAAATCCCAACTAAAAACATGTAGCATCACCGAAAGAGAAGCAAGGGCTGAAGCTCTTGGAGCCTGAAACATATCAGGTTACCAGAGGCTTTTCTTGTATGTCCCGGTGCCCTGCTGCATGAGCTTGTCAAGCTCTAAGATTTCACACATCCAGCCAGTACATGGAATACTTACATGGGATACTTACCTCTTTCATTGGGATGCATTCATGGTTGTTAGAACTGCAGCTCTTTTTACTGTTCATTAACTGTGCCCAATAATGACAGGTGTGAAAGATGAGATTTAAAAGATGAGCCTATCTTTAGCTTTAGAATGCATTATTTTTTTCCAATATGCACCACTATGACAATATTTGTTAGTTTTCTCTTATTTTTTCTGTAATTAACAAATATAGATTTAAAATTTACTCAATAAATATTTATTTTAAACTGGTAAATCCCTATTTCAAAATTACAAAAAAAAAAAAAAAATCAAATGACAGTCTTTCCAACATCCTAAGATCCCCTGCAATTTAATTCTCAGAGGTCAAGTTTATGTTACCCACAGATGTCATTTGAACAATTATTCTTACATAAGGGAATTCTGCTCTAGTCCTATAGTGATGGTTTTAATAGTTTTTATGTGAAAGCAGATAAGATATGAAAATGATGTGTAGAACACTATGGTACTTTAACAAATAAAACAATTTGAAAAATGTAAAATACTGCATTTCCTCAAGTAAGACCTATGGCAAAGGTAATACATGACTTTGAACAATGGGCAGGTGCTGTTTCCCATAGAAGCCAAGGCTTAATCTGGAATCAGCCCAGATGTCCAATAGGTAAACCCCCAAACTTGCTTTCATATGCAGATAAGCATTATATCAAACTTGTAAATCTCTATGAATGTCAATGTAGTTTTATCTATAATCTTGCAGTACTTACCTTATTTTATTTTATTTTATTTATTTATTTATTTGAGAGTGACAGACACAGAGAGAAAGACAGATAGAGGGGGAGAGAGAGAATGGGCGCGCCAGGGCTTCCAGCTTCTGCAAACGAACTCCAGACGCATGCGCCCCCTTGTGCATCTGGCTAACGTGGGACCTGGGGAACTGAGCCTCGAACCGGGGTCCTTAGGCTTCACAGGCAAGCGCTTAACCGCTAAGCCATCTCTCCAGCCCAGTACTTACCTTATTAAATATATAAGTGTATCATAATAATTACAACTAAAAAGAAGTAAAACTGGTAGATCAAGAAGCACTCTGAAACAGAAACTACTATGTTCAAATTGAACATGGATTTAGTTCATTGCTCCCAGTTTTTGGCCTCAAAACAAATGTAGAATACATTTTAAGAATGTCTCTAAAGAATTAAGGATAACAGAAGAAAAAGAAAACAATTAAGCATGTAAAAAGGTTCTTTTCTTCCAGGCATGTTGGTGCTCTCCTCTTATACCAACACTTGTGCGGTAGGGGTAGGAGGATTACCTTGAGCTCCAGGTGACCTTAAGACTACATAGTGATTTCCAGGTCAGTCTGGGCTAGATCAAGACCCTGCCTTGGAAAAACAAACAAAAAATGCTTTTTAGTTTGACTTTTTATGTACTTACTACAGAAAAAGTTATCTACAAGAATTTTCTTCCCAGTGTTATTGTATTTCCATTTTGTATAATTCTAAGTCTAAATTCAAATTTTATATACATCATTTATTTATGAGATTTTGAAATTAATGACCATCTGAAGCTTTTGCTTTCTATCACTTTTTCCATATTGGATCATTGACCATTTGACTTACCTTTTCTTTTGATAATGTCCCACTGGTTTTAGAAAAAAAAATCCTTTGGTTTTTCCATCGCATGGAGTATATTAGTCACTTTTCATTATTAGTTTCAGAAATGATTGCTATATTTAAGGAGCTAACTTGAACCACTTACATGCCATTAAATTTTACAGGTAATTAAGCCTAATGGTATAATTGCCAATTCTTTC
Source organism: Jaculus jaculus (assembly GCF_020740685.1). NCBI lineage: Eukaryota > Metazoa > Chordata > Mammalia > Rodentia > Dipodidae > Jaculus > Jaculus jaculus. Next base: position 900,914 of record NW_025423490.1, read on the forward strand.
AATGAGCATCTTAAGATTTTGACTACCCAATAAAAAAGTTACAGTTCTACCAACATAAAAATAAAAGAACAAAAATTGAGTTAAACAGTTTTAAAATATATAACGAAAACAAAATGAACTTCATGTATAATCTCTTGGTATTTTTTTATTTGATGACCCTGTTTCTACTTGGAAATGACATATGACTTCAGTAACCAATGCAAAACTAGGCTGCACCAAAATGCTGCTGAGTACAAAACTGTGCTGACCTTTTAGGTGAATTTAGTGTGACTGACTGTGATAAGACTGTCTTTAGTGGTGTTATTAGTTGAGATGAAATAGGTAGCTTTGATACAGGATGCAGTGCCAGGATTAAATATTTTCCAATTCTTAGGAGCTAGTTTCTTTACCGTGTTCATAAACTGTAAGTTGTACTACAAGTCAAAATTGCTACATGCTCCAGGACATCACATGCATTGATAAATAGAACCTTCAAGATAAGATATGAAGTGATTGTAAGGTTTCAGAAGTCAGAAATTTCCATAATTATAGGCCATAATGTTCATGTGACCAAAGATTTATAGGATTGGTTTTACATTTTACTTTTCAGTTATGAAGCCAATTTAATATTTTTACTGCAAAGTTTTGATTAGAATTAATAAAATAATTTATACATGCTAAAATAATTACCTAACAATGCCTTTACAAAGCAATTATTCATGGATATTACCAAGGGATTCTTGTACAATTTGATCACAATGTGATTTATTGTGTACAAGTTCTTCAGTAAGAGTGGCTCTGATAAATGTTCATAGAATAAGGAGTGAGTCATTTTAATTTTGCCTTATGGTAGCATCTCACAGATTGAACTTAGAGCTGAAATGAATAGATACTTCTTAGAAGATGATACTGACTGAAACCTCTCCAAGATAGTCTCTCTGAGTTGCAAAATAGATTTGCCAAAGAAAATGGAAGAAAGATGTTAAGACACATGTCATACAGATTTGACAGAACATCTAGCCAGAGTTCCAGTCAAGTTCATTGTCAGTGAAGCATCTACACAGACGAAAGCAATAAAAAATATACAGTATTAATGATAGAAAAAAAGAGTAAAACTCTAAGTGAGCTTGTCTGCAAGAAAATAAGACTGTGGTGGAATATTTGAAATGTGTTTATTGCTTAAAAGGAAAATGACTGTTCACTGTAAAGTAAGATGATGTGCTGTGAAGCAGTACAAGAAATGTGGAATAAGAGAGCTCCTTACTGCTTATCCAGAAGCTTCTCCTATTTTTAAGTTATATGGACCATAATGTATCACATATTTGTCTTCAAAAGGTTGTTATCATACCCATAGTTTATGAATCATTTAAATTAGCAAAGAGAAAGCACTTTACAAAATAATCTGTAAGGACAGACTGTAGAAGATAGTAAACCATACACAGTTTTATCACTAGAATGTAGTAAACCAAGAAAACAGTGAACACACAGATACCCATCAATAGATACCCTACTTTTCTAGCAGAAATACCAAAAAATCAGTAAGCTAAGAAGACAGCCTAGTAAAAACAAGAGATAAAAAAAAATACTATTTCATAGAAATTCCTTGCTACTACAGTCAAAGAAGCCTATTGTAACTTGAATTTACTAATTTTGGTCATTGCACCTTCTACATTGTAGGCATGTGACAGAAATGGTGTGTTCAATGAATCAGAAAATATTCTTATGTGAATAAGAAAGAAATGTAATTCTTTGAATCACTGACTGTTAACTTGTTACCAGAAATTAGGACCATCGTGCTAAATATCTCATATAAAAACCATCTATATAGAGATGAATTTATTTCACTAATAGCAGCAGTAGTAATCTCCAATATCTTAAAAGTCTTCACTTCAAAATTCAATGTATTAGTAGTAGAACACTCAATGGTACACCATGACAACTTGTAGAAACACTGATATATATATATTTGAAAAATATATTACCAATATTTTATAAAATTTAATACTAAAAAAACACCCTGCTAGTGTTGCTATATGATTCCCTGATTTTTTTTGTGTTGTTGACTAAAAGAATATTCTTTTTCTATTTGTTATATTTTATTTTATTTTTACATTTTTTTTATCTTTTCACAATTTTTATTAACATTTTCCATGATTATAAAAAATATCACATAGAAATACCCTCCCCCCCCAATTTCCCCTTTCAGATGGGGAGGTAATATGATGGAGAATGGAATTTCAATCATTCTACTTGCATATATACAATACCAACCTATTAAGTACCCTCCTCCCATCCTTTCTCTTCCCTTTATGTCTCCTTAACTTACTGGCCTCTGCTACTAAGTATTTTCCTTCTCATGCAGAAGCCCAGTCATCTGTAGTTAGGATCCACATATGAGGGAGAACATGTGGCGCTTGGCTTTCTGGGCCTGGGTTGCCTCACTTAGTATAATCCTTTCCAGATCCATCCATTTTTCTGCAAATTACATAACTTCATTTTTTAAAAAATCGCTGAATAGAACTCAATTGTTTAAATATCCAACATTTTCATTATCCACTCATCAGTTGAGGGACATCTAGGCTGGGTCCATTTGCCAGCTATTATAAATTGAGCAGCAATAAACATGGTTGAGCACGTACATGAAAGGTAATAAGATGACCTTAGGATATATGGTTAGGAGTGCTGTAGCTGGGTCATATGGTAGATCAATCTTTAGCTGTTTTAGGAACCTCCACACTGATTTCCACAATGGCTGGACCAGATTGCATTCCCACCAGCAGTATAGAAGGGTTCCTCTTTTTCCACATCCCCGCCAACATTTATGATCATTTGTTTTCATGATGGTAGCCAATCTGACAGTATTGAGATGGAATCTCAATGTAGTTTTAATCTGCATTTCCCTGATGACTAGTGACGCAGAACATTTTTTAGATGCTTATATGCCATTCGTATTTCTTCCTTTGAGAATGCTTTATTTATATCCATAGCACATTTCTTGATTGGCTTATTTGATTCCTTACTATTTAACTTTTTGAGTTCTATGTATATCCTAGATATTAATCCTCTATCAGATATATAGCTGGTGAAGATTTTTTCCCATTCTGTAGGTTGTCTCTTTGCTTTATTCACAGTGTCCTTTTCAGTGCAAAACCTTTGTAATTTCATGAGGTCCCAGTGATTAATCTGTGGTTTTATTGCCTGAGCAACTGGGGTTGTATTCAGAAAGTCTTTGCCAAGACCAATATGTTGAAGGGTTCCCCTACTTTTTCCTCTTGCAGTTTCAGAGTTTCAGGTCTGATGTAAAGTCTTTAATCCATTTGGACTTAATTTTTGTGCATGGAGAGAGAGAAGAATCTATTTTTATCCTTATACAGTATATATCCAGTTTTCAAAACACCATTTGCTGAAGAGGCTGTCCTTTCTCCAATGAGTATTTTAGGCATTTTTATAGAATATCAAGTGGCTATAGCTACCTGGACTTACATCTAGGTCCTCTATTCTGTTCCATTGATCTACATGTCTGTTTTTGTGCCAGTACCATGCTGTTTTTGTTACTATGGCTCTGTAGTATCAATTAAAATCAGGTATGGTGATACCACCAGCCTTATTTTTGTTGCTCAGTATTATTTTAGATATTCTAGGTTTTTTGTGATTCCAAATGAATTTTTGGATTTTGTTTTCTATTTCTTTGAAGAATGTCTTTGGAATTTTGATGGGGATTGCATTAAATGTGTAGATCACATTCGGTAAGATTGCCATTTTCATAATATTGATTCTTCCAATCCAGGAACAAGGGATGTTTTTCCACTTTCTAGTGTCTTCTGAAATTTCCTGCTTGAGAGTTTTAAAGTTCTCATTGTAGAGATTCTTTACTTCCTTGCTTAAGTTTATTCCAAGGTATGTTATTTATTTATTTATTTTTGATGCAGTTGTGAATGGGAGTGGTTCTCTGATTTCATCCTCTATGTGTTTGTTGTTATCATATATGAAGGCTACTGATTTCTGTGTATTTATTTTGTATCCTGCTACATGGCTGTAGGCTTTTTTCAGCTCTAACAGTTTGCTAGTACAGGATTTAGGGTCTTTTATGTATAGAATCATGTCATCTGCAAATAAAGATAACTTGATCTCTTCCTTTCCAATTTGTATCACTTTTATGAGTGTCTCTTGTCTTATTGCTATATCTAAGACTTCCAGAACTACATTTAAAAAAGTGGGGACAGTGGACACCCTTGTCTTGTTTCTGATTTTAGTGGAAAAGCTTCCAGTTTTTCCCCGTTTATAATATGTTGACTGTAGGCTTGTCATAAATAAGCTTTATTATATTGCTCTATGTTCCTTCTATTCCCAGTCTCTGTAGGACTTTTATCATGAATGGATGTTGGATTTTGTTGAACGCTTTCTCTGTGTCTGATGAGATGATCATGTGACTTTTGTCTTTCAACCCATTTATATAATGTATTACATTTATAGATTTGCATATATTGAACCATCCCTGCATCTATGGGATAAAGCCTACTTGGTCAGGGTGAATGATCTTTTTGATATACTCTTGTATTCTGTTTGCCAATATTTTGTTGAGAATTTTTGCATCCATCTATGTTCATGAGGGAGATTGGTCTGTAATTGTCTTCTTTTGTTCTATCTTTGCCTGGTTTTGGTATAAGAGTGATGCTGGCTTCACAAATGGAATTTGATAGAAATCCTTATTGTTCTTTTTCCTGGAAAAGCTTCCCTGAAGGTCTAGTAAAGTTCAGCATTGAACCCACTGCGTCTGGGCTTTTTTTAGTTGGGAGATTATTGATAACTGTTTGGATCTCCATGCTTATTATAGGTCTATTTAAGTGATTAATCTCATCTTGATTTAATTTAGGTAGGTCATATAAATCAAGGAAATAATCCATTTCTTTCAGATTTTCATACTTTGTGGAGTATATGCTTTTATAGTATGTCCCTATGATTTTTTGAATTTCTCTGGAATCTGTTGTGATGTTACCTTGTTCATCTCTGATTTTATTAATTTGTGTCTCTTCTCTCTTTCTTTTGGTCAGATTTGCTAAGGGTTTATCAATCTTGTTTATCCTTTCAAAGAACCAACTCTTTGTTTCATTAATTCTCTGGATTGTTTTTGTTGTTGTTGTTGTTTCTGTTTCATTAATTTCTGCCCCTATCCTTATTATTTCTTCCCATCTACTGATTTTTGGTTTGCCTTGTTGTTCTTTTGCCAAGGGTTTAAGGTAAAGCATTAGGTCATTTACTTGCGACCTTTCTAATTTCTTAATATAGGTTCATAAATCTATAAATTTACCTCTTAGAACTGCCTTCATTGTGTCCCAGAGATTTTTGGTATGTTGTGTTCTCATTATAGTTTGAGTCTATAATTTTTTGATTTCCTTATTGATTTCTTCATTGACCCATTCATCATTTACTAGTGTATTGTTTAGTTTCCATGATTTTGTGTATGCTCTATAGCATTTCTTGCTATTGATTCATAGTTTAATTCCATTGTGGTCAGATAGAATACAAGGAATTATTTCAATTTTCCTGAATTTGTTAAGATTTGCTTTGTGTCCTAATATATGGTCTATTTTAGAGAATTTTCCATGTGCTGCTGAAAAGAATGTATATTCTGCAGAGTTTGGATGAAATGTCCTGTATATATCTGTTACTGTCCATTCCTTCTATGACATCATTTAGTCCAGATGTCTCTCTGTTTATTTTTTCCCATGATGACCTCTCAGTTGATGAGAGTGCGGTGTTAAAGTCACCTACCTCCACTGTATTTGGCAGTATCTGTGACCTTCTAATAGTGTTTGTTTGGGGAATTTGGGAGCCCCCATGTAAGGTGCATATATGTTTATGATTGCAATGTCCTCCTGTTGAAGTGTGCCCTTAATCAATATAAAGTGACCTTCCTTATCTTTCTTGACTAACATTGGACTGAAGTCTACCTTGTCAGATATAAGTATAGCATCCCCTGCTTGTTTCCTAGGCCCATTTGCTTGAAACATGTTTTCAAAACTTTCATCCTAAGATAATGTGTATCCTTTGTAGAAAGGGGAATTCCTTTGAGACAACACATTGTAGCATCGTGGTTTTTAACCCAGTCTGCAAACCTATGTCTTTTGGTTGGGGCATTGAATCCGTTGATATTAAGAGATATTATTGAAAGGTGTGTATTTATGTTTGCCTTTTTTTTTTTTTGGTTCCGGTTTTACCTTTGTTCTCTTGTGATAACTAGTATTTGAGTATTTCTTGTGTTTTCCAGGTTCCTTATATGTGTGCTTTCCATTTTCTTCAGCATGGAGGATTCTTTCAAGTATTTTCTGTAGAGCTGGTTTTGTCTTCAAATACTTCTTTAACCTGCTTTTGTCATGAAATGTCCTTATTTATCTATTTAAATGGATAGCTTTGCAGGATAAAGTAAGCTTGGTTGACTGTTGTTATCTTTCAGAACTTGGAATACATCACTCCAAGCCCTTCTGGCATTTCCTGTGGGGAAAACTGAGCCTGGAAACTGTTGTCCTGCAGATCGGCACCCCTAGTGCTGGAACCACTACTGCTGCTGCTGAAGCTGCCCCTGTGGATCCATCACTGCTGCTGCTGAAGCTGCTTCTGCTAGATCTGCCGCTGCTGCTGCTGCTATTTTAGCTGCCACTGCTTGATCCACCACTGCTGCCTCTGAAGCTACTGCAGCTGGAACCGCCACTGCTGTTGCTGAAGCTGCTGCTGCTGGATTTGTCTCTGCTGCTGCTGAAGTTGCCACTCCTGGATCCATTGTTGCTGGGGCCGCTGCTGCTGGTGCCAGAGCCGCTGATGTTGCTGCTGGACTCTGCTCCTGCTTGGGTCCTACTGTCTGCTCATGTTGGCACGGCTGGGTCCTGGTACCACTGCTCTGTTCGCTGGAGCTGAGGACATGTGGTGGGGGAGGGGAGGGAGACGATGCTGCTCTAGTTCTCTTGCTGTTCCACGCGTTCTTCTACCTTGTGATCTGCTCCTCTGTTATTCACTGCTGCTCTCCCTTCACGTTTCTAGAGTTTGCATAGAGCTCCGGTGGGAGTGGAAGCTCCCGTCACCTGGCTTTTCCTGTGGCTCAAGCTGATCCTGTCAGCTTTCTGGTATGACTGCCATGGTCGGCAGACCTGCCAGGGCCGCTTTTGCCAGCCTGTTTGGGCTCTGGATGCTCTGGATCTGTTCTATTTCTCCACTGCCATTTCAATTTCCTATACACCTCACTTATTAGTAAAAGTGTATATTTGCTGAGTGTTTTTTGATCTTTTTCCCTCCTAGGCTGCTTTGGCATGGTGCCTATTCTGTCATCTTAACCGGAAGTCTCCTTATGTTTTTATTCTTGGATATTTAGGTAATGGAAAGGTGTATAAAATCAAGCATGAAATATCCAGGTAATCTTTCCAATATAATTTAATGTCCATTCTCTCTGTTTATTAAGCATGAAAATTTTATTTAAAATTCTTAACATCTTAACCATTTTTAATTAATAGCTTTCAGCCCAGAAATTTCTTGGGGCAATTTAATGTAGAAAGAGAAGAAATATCACACTACATTGTGCAAACCAGTTATGAATAGCCTATTGCCTGGCACTAGCAGAGCCTATTATCTGCGGAACAGCAGCAAGGATGCATTTCAGCACACTAAACTCAGCACTTGGCCTTGCAATATTAAGGCCAAGGTAAGGGAATATGTGTGTCTAGATTTGCTCTTACAAATTCAAAATTGTTCAAAATATTCCTAAAACATTTCTCCAAGCTTTATTTTGAACGATATAAATAATTTAGAAATTTTAGTAAAATAATTAAAGTAATGAAGACCTTAGTATAAAGCCAGATATCTATCACCTCAGGAATAGTACTCAAGATTAGGATCTATCTTACATAGATATCTTATGTAGGTACTTGATAAACTAGTACTTCTTCCATAGGTTGGTCTGGGATTTACAGATGTTTTAACACATAGAATTAACTACTCTTATGCAGCTGCCTCCCATGTACAGTTTCAAAGCATTCACAAAGTATTATTGTTAATTCGTTTGCAAATAATCCTGACACTATCAACTGAAATGTAAGGCATTTGGTAAAAGTGGATTAAGATATTGTTTACCTTTCATTCTTTAAAACTATTTTATTCATTTGCAAGGAGACAGACAGTTAGAAAGAAAATGAATGGGTACACCAGGACTTCTAGTCATTGCTGATGAAGGCCAGAGGCATGTGCCACTTTGTTCATCTGGCTTTATGTGGGTATATGAAATTGAGCTAGGTCGTTAGGCTTTGCAGGAAAAGGCTTCACCTTCACTGCTGAACAATATCTCCTGCCTCTTTCTTTCTTTCTTTTTTAAATTAGAAGCTCTCACGTATTTAAAAGCTTTTAAACCCCCAAAGAATAAAACATCACTGACTAACAAGTGATGGTATGGATATTTCTGGAGCAGATACACTCCACATATAGTAAATAAACCTTTCTTCTCTTAAAAACATTTGTATTTTTTTTGCGTTTGTTTTGTTTTTTTTTCTTCCAAGTTTTTATTAACAACTTCCATGATTATAAAAAAAAAAAAATCCCATGGTAATCCCCTCCCTCCCAGAAGCATTTTTATTTTTAATTTTAGTCCTAAAAGTAAAATAGATATAAATCATCATTCATGTTAAAGTTCAGGTGATGGAATCAGATGAATCCATTGACTAATCTAAAGGTAGGTAAATCATGTGTCTACTTAAAGTAAATAGTAATTTTCTTATTTCATGCCACAACTTTGCCACAAGCCATCTGTCATATTTGAGAATTTTTTTATCATATATATACACATACACACACACACACACACACACACACACACACACACACTTTATTGACTTCTATACTTACAGACAACAAACCATGGATTTCCCTCCCCTGCACTTTCCCCTTCATAATTATACTCTCAGTCATATCCCCTCCCTCGCTCGATTAGTCTCTCTTTTAATTTGATGTCATTAGCTTTTTCTCCTATTATGAGGGTCTTGTGTTGATATTGCTAGGCACTGTGAGGTCTTAGATATCAAGGCCAATTTCTGTCCAGACAGTTCTATGTAAGGAGTGGTACCTTTCCTTTGGCTCTTACATTCTTTTTGCAACCTCTTCCACAATGAACCTTGACCCTTGGGAGTTGTGAAGGGACACTCCTTTGTCCCTTCTTCTCAGCACTGTGTTGCCTTTTGGGCCATCCCAGTGGTCACTGCCATCTGAAAAGAGAAGCTTCTCTAACCAGAAGTGAAAATATCATTATATAGGAATATGAACATTAACTATAGTGCTTTCAGAGCAATTTGGTGACAATAATATATGCATTTATCCAGAAAAGAGCAGGCTTTACCCCCTAAGGCTCATGACCTACCATTTCATGGGCTTTTGATTAGGTTTTCAGTACCAGGCATATATTCCCTCCCACACAGCATGCCTTCAGTCCAATTAAAGGGCAGTTGGTTTCTCCCAGAGCAGATATGCCACTATTATACTCATTCAGTCATTTGGCCTGTCTGGCCAAACTTGAGGCTTCCAGTGTCCATTGTTTTCACTGCTGATAACTTCTGTCACCCATGTGGCTGCATATACTGCAGCTTTTTTCAGCTTTCAGTTGACTGTGCTACAGGGATAAGGTTTTCTGCCCAGCCCCAGCTTGATTTCTCAGTGACTTTTCTGCTCAGGAGTGTGAAGTTTTCAGCAATAGGGTCTTACCACCTCTTTCCCACAGGACACCGAAGGCCTTGGCAATAGCCTATGGTGTTCTGGAGGCAACAGGGACCTCCCTGCCCAACAACTCACTGGAAGTCATCCCATCCCTGGCACTGAAATTTTTCTAGTAACAATCTATGGTTTCTGGATGTGCCATTATTCAAAAAAGTAGATTTTCATATGTCTTATTCATAATATTTGAATTTTGATTGATCCTCCCCCCACCCTTCTTTTTACATAATCTCTTTCCCTGGCCTCTCTTAGGACTTTCCTCATCCCTGTAATTTGTTCTTCTACTTATATATACAATACTATTCCCTTAAGACTTTCTCTCTCCTCCCTCCCTTATAACCCTTTTCAAATTTATGGGACACTGCTACTGATTTTTGGTTCCAGCTTACTCACAAGCCTATATATTTGTAGCTATGATTCACATATGAGAGAGAGCATGCAACATTTGGCTTTCTGGCCCTGGGTTTCCTCAACTAGTATAATCCTTTCCAGATCCATCCATTTCCCTGCAAATTTCATAGTTTCTTTTCTCTTTACTGCTGAATAGAATTCCAATGTGTAAATGTACCACATCTTTATTGTCCGTTCATCTGTTGAGTGACATTTAGGCTGGTTTCATTTCCTAGCTATTGTGAACAGAGCAGCAATAAACATGGTTGTGTGAGTATCTCTAAGGTAGTGAGAAGATTCATTAGGATATATGCCTATGAGTGCTATAGCTGGATCATATGGCAAATCTATTTTTAGCTGTCTCAAGATTCTCCACACTGATTTCCACAATGGCTATACAAGATTACATTCCCTCTAACAATGTAGAACAGTTCCCCTTTTACTACATTCTCAGCAACATTTATTGTCATTTGTTTTTTTTTTAATTTTTTTGTTTATTTTTATTTATTTATTTATTTGAAAGTGACAGACAGAGAAAGAGGGGGAGAGAGAGAGAGAGAGAGACAGAGAGAGATAAGGCATGTTAGTTCTTCCAGCCACTGCAAACGAACTCCAGACAGTGCGCCTTCTTGTGCATCTGGCTAATGTAGGTCCTGGGGCATTGAGCCTCTAACCGGGGTCCTTATGCAAGCACTTAACCTCTAAGTCTTTATTTGTTTTCTTGATGGTAGCAATTCTGACAGGAGAGAGATAGAATCTCAAGGTAGATTTAATTTGCATTTTCCTGATGGCTAAGGATGTAGAAGCCTCTTTTAGATGTTTATATGCCATCTGTATTTCTTCCAGTGAGAACTTTTTATTTAGTTCCATAGCCCATTTTTTTAATTGGGTTGTTTGATTTCTGATTGTTCTGTTTTTTGAGTTCTTTCTATATTGTGGATATTAATTCTGTCAGATGTGTAGCTGTCAAAGATTTTCTTCCATTATGTAGGTTGTCTCTTTGCTCTAGTCACAGTTTGCTTTGCTGTACAAAAGGTTGGCAATTTCATGAGATCCCAGTGGTTGATTAGTGGTTTTATTTTCTGAGCAATTGGGGACACTTGGTCTTTTTATACATAAAATAATTGAGTAAGACTATTTACTGCATTCTCGCCATTAGGAAATAACTGTTTTGTTTATAGTACAGTGTTCATGTTCAGTAAAAGATACTGTCACAGGCCACACAACTGAAGAACCACTCCATACAGTGAATAACTGCCCATCCTGACAAACTTCTTACAGTGTGTAAGTATCCATCTTCCTGATCACACTTCTTACAATAGATCAGTGTCTATCCTTATCACACTTCTCACAGTGAAACAGTGTCCATCCACCTGACTACAAATCTTAAAGTGGATCAGTGTCCATACGCCTGACCACAATTCTTAAAGTGGAACAATATCCATAACCCTGACCAAAGGGCTACTTGGTTCAGAGAGAGAGGATGCAAAGCTTCAGGGCTGCCCACATCTAAGAAGAGTTACACTTGCTTATCAAAATTCTTGCTAATTTCCTACTTCCAAAGATAATAAATTGACATGGTTACATATCATGTCTATAACCTTGGAAGAATGAATTTTCAGTGAAAAATTGTGCCATATTTATTTCTCTTAGGAGAATTCTTCAAAAATCAATGCTTATGTACATTGATATGAATATGACTGGGGAAGGTGATACAAGAATCAGAATTTAATGATTCATAGTTTCACTGTAACATCATATTATAGGTGAAGACTTTGTGAATAAGGATTACATTGTGTGACAGTCTATCTCACTAATAAAATTTGTATAAATATTTGCTACCATCCTATAATTGACAGATATCTATCAGCATGATACCTAATCCAGACTTATTATCTAGCATTTGTTTTATCTTACTCTTTCCACTCTTTTCACTTCTTCTTAGATCAGGAAAAGTCTTCTAAGGCTGAATCCTAAATAACCCACTGGCTAGAAGATGAGGATAAAATTCATTTGAACTGCTATGAATTTCTTGAACACATACACTATTATGAAAATGAAACAGAATTGTATTCCAAATCCTAATGGAATTAGCTAACAAATTAGATTTTTTTCCCATTACTGCTACACTTTGATCATCAGTGATAAAAAATTGACTATAGAGAGAATCAGAAAGTATTTGAGAACCTCCTAAAATAGGGCTGTTTAAAGTACAGACCTATACAATTAGATATGGTGGTTGTTCAATTGTTATTCATCCTATTACAAAATACTGGCACTTTTATGTACTTATAGAATACAAAACTATGCAAACAAAAAGCAATACATGCCTTGGCCATACAGATATATTGCATTGCACATATTCTTTTCCCTAAATTGCTTCAGATGAGCTAGATCACACATACTATCACTCTCTGGCTCGTGATTGCTTTTGCCTCCAACATGAGCATGTGTGTACTCTTGTGTGTGTGTGTGTGTGTGTGTGTGTGTGTGTGGTCTTTGTGGTATATGCAACTGTGCATACTTTTATATGCAGATGGAGGAACCCAAATGCAGACATGAGCAGAAACCAGAGGATGTTAGGGATCCTCCTGTGTCACTCTTCCATATTATTTCCTGAAACAGTAATTCTCACTGAACCTGGAGCTTCCAAATTTTTATTGCAACTGGCTGAACAGTGAGCCTCAGTCATCGTCTTGTCTCCACCCACTCCAGCACTCTGGTTACAAGTATGCATGCCTATGCCCAGCTTTGTGTGGGTGTGTGTACTGGCAATTAGACTCAAACCCTCACATCAGCACAACAAATGATCATATGTTCTGAGTCATCATCCTAACCTGCATAGCCACTTGAAACCCTTGGTCTAATTCATTTGTGGCCCCCAAAAGACCTCAGATAAATCTCTGTGATGGGATATAATTGACTGCTCTAGCAAGTCTCTTTCTATGCGTGCATTTATGGTACTGGGATTGAACCTGGAGACTTGCATGTGCTGGCCAAGTGCTTTGCCACTGAGCTACATCCCTAGACCTGAGCTGTGAGTGATTGCCCTTAAACACAATAGCAGGGAGGAGTGGTTGGAAGAGGCCAGGGATGGGTCTAGATTTTACTTCTGCAGTCACGTAACTGTCACGGTCACAATGCCTGCAGAGCTTCCAATGCTCATCTCAGATGGTTATGGCAGGGGTCTAAGTAGGTCTAAGTTTCTCTGGAATTCTGAAATCTACTCTTACCCTCTAAGTTCATTAATCCAAGAGAAGGAGCAAGCTGAATCAATTTGTGTGGTGGTGGGGGTGAGGGGGTTGTGTTTGTGGAGTGCAGCACATGTGAGCCACAGCATGTGTGGAGGTCAGAGGATAACCTCGTGTGTTGTTAGTCCTCACCTTTCACCATGTTTGAAGCAGGGTCTCTTGTTCTTGTTCACCACTGTGTTTGCCACACTCAAGAGATTGGGTGTTTTCAAGCTATATACCTATATTCAGTTCCCTTTTGGGCATACACTCATTGGTTATAGGCATCTGCCACAGCACCTGGCTTTTATGTGGATTCTGGGGATCAGACCCAAGGTACTCTTGATGGTACAACATTCCTTTGGTCCACTGAGCTATCTCCCCAGCTCCAAGCTGAATTCTTAATTTCATGTCCCCTTCAGAGCCACAGGTTGTCAATGTCCTCTTCCCTCTTCAAAATGTGCAAGACAGCATTAGCTGAGATATGGAATTGAGTGATGGATGGGACTATCTCCCTGAGCTACACACCCCACAGAAGGCATTGCACAGAGTGCTGGAATCATGGGACCTCAACTGCCCGAAGCCCTGCCTGTGTCAGCACTGGCAGCTGAAGGAACACTGAAGGTTTGCATTTATGGAATTCCTATCTGCAGATATTATGTAGTTGTTTAGATTTGCATATAAATCAACATTAGTTAATACATCTCCTAATCCTCTTCTGTGTGGAAGAGAGAGTTCGAAAGCCACTCCTGAACCTGGGCAAGTTGTAAGTTTGTGAGGATTTTGGAAATTTCTGAAGAGTTCCTGAGCCTGAAGTGATGTCCAAAGTATCATCCAGCATGTCCCTATAAAGGATCCTTATACCTCTATAAGCATTGGCTGTCCTAATACCACATTCCAGGATGGTGGAAGACCACAGAGTACTTGTGTGTGCCATGGAAGTACCTATGCCCAGGCAGTGAGAAGCCAGCATGTGCTCCAGGGAGTTTTATTTAATCAGGCCATGACAATAGGAAAGACACAGCATCTCTTCTGGGCCCTGGGCCCTGAACCCTGGGCCTAGGCCACAGACATGGCTTGTACACCTTCGGTCTTGGAGACCAAGGTCATGGAGGATCTCAGAAGCCTTCTGCCTACAAGTAGGTTACAGAATAGACTGAACTTCTGGGGAACCTATCACTGTCCTTATTCTACCTACAGCTCTAATATCCTTGCTGTTGTACTGCCAGGAGATTTCCCCTTTCCCTAGACAGACAAGACAGACTCTCCCCTTCCTGAGGAATCTGTCTCTGTGGAAGCCTTGGTTGTAGCCTGTCCCCCTAACCCTGCATTGTCTCTGAGGATCTTACTATCTGTGCCCACCTGTTGTATCTGCTGCCTGGGCTCTGGATGCTGTTATGGATGCAGTGGACAGTTCTCACCACACTCTCAAACTTTCTGCTTATGATATGCTGATCATTGTTCTGGTCACGGGATTTATTGAGACAAGATCTCTCACTTGAACCAGAGTTCTCCGATTTGACTAGTCTAGCTAACCAACTTTGCCTCTTTACTATACTTGAGGGCTGTGTTGAGATTTAGGATCAGCCACGTTGCGTGGAGCCAGTATTGGGTTATGAGGAGAGTGGAATCCAGGTGATATGATATGTTGTCACATGCAGCAAACCTGAAACCATGGAACAATTACTCTGTGTCCCCAGAGTCCCCATCTTGCGTGCTAGGCTTTGGTTAGTCATAGTCCATCTATGTCACAGGGTCTAAAGATATTCTGTGTAGGAGAGATAGCTATGGGACAGGTCAGTGGAATGAACCTGCTTGACACTGTTAAGAGCTGTGAAATGTCCTTTAAATTGCAAGCTTTTTTCTTGTTTATCTTCATGTTACCAGTTCAACCCACTCCATTCATAACAAAATTACATTTTAGGATGATAATGTAGTCCTTTTTAGATTGATAGCCTAGTATTCATGAGGGAAGTTAAGCCCCCCCCCATAAACAAACAAACACAATCACAAGAACATGATAAAAGTTATTTGCAAGAAGTCTTTATAAATGTTTGTACTTGTGGTTTGTTGAGGCCTGGTCTCACTCTAGCTAAAGCTTCCTTGGATGTTCCTCCGTAACCCAGGCCAATTTGTGGGAGAGACTTGCTGTTATGCCCAAGTCCTGAGAACTTGTGTAATATCATGTTATGCAGAAATGGACTGGTGTGAGCACAGAAATATGGCACAGAAATTAAATATTTGGGCTAAAACTTCTGCCCATTCAGCTTCAATTGCCTGAGTAATTACAACCATTGAGATTAGGCCAGCTGACCTGAATTGGGACAATAGGAACAATGTATCTTTTAAAGGGGCCTGAATGCTGAAGGTGTGTGTCCCATTTTTCAATGTCTGCTTTATTCCTCCCTGGATTAACAAGTTGCTAGCCCACCTGGTACTATGGAGTATAACAAATATAGGAAAGAGGATCCTTGAATTTGCAACCAGGTTTTGGTTTTTGGAAATGGTTATGGGAAGTATGAAACAGGCTTGTTGGATTACCTGTTTGGAGGCTCATGGTACCATGTGGATGAACCATAGGTTGTGGTGGAGACACAGAGGAGAGGTCAGGGCTATGGGATGTCTGGCAAGGAAAACTGTCAGCACTGGATGAAGTTTACTGGGACTGTAAGGAGCCTAGCTAGAGGGGTGAAATTGGAATAACAGAGACTTTCACTGACTAGTTGTCGAACTTGGAGCTACAGAGATTGATGTTTGCTCCTTTTGTTTTAAATCTTGCGTTGGTTCAACTTTTCCTTGGTATGCAAAGTACCAAGTTTATTCTGTGTCAGTATGGGATTTTTTTCCCCCTTTGGTATTATGGTTCAGCTAAAAGATCTTGGACTAGTAATGTTTGAACATCATTAACATTGTTAAGATTGTTAAAAATATGAAGATTTTTAAAGTTGCACTGAGTGCATTGCATTATATACATCGTGTATGGTTATCAGTTTATGGACATCAGGGGCACAATGTTATGGTTTGATTAAGGTGTCCTTCATATACACGTGTCTTCTGAATGCTGTGTTCTCTGCTGGTGGAAATTTGAGAATTGAAGCCTCCTGAAGGCAGTGCATTGTTGGGGGTGAGCTTAGGGGTGTTAGAGCCAGCTACTGGTCGTGGTCTGATGTTGTTCAGGAGATAATATCCATCCTCTGCTCATGCTGCCATTTTCCTCTACCATCATGGATTGTCCCCTTAAGTCTGTAAATCAAAATAAACCATTGCCTCCTATAAGCTGTTCTTGGTCATGTGCTTTTTTACCAGCAATGATAACCTGACTGCAACACTTTGTTTACTTATGTAGTGTGTGTGTGTGTGTGTGTGTGCGTGTGCAGGTGTGCTTGTTGTGGTCAGAGGGTAATGTTTAGATCCACTCTTGCCCTCCATCTCATTTACCACAATTGTTGTTATTATTATTATTAGTAGTAGTAGTACTAGTAATAGTATTTGTACGTGGGTCTGGGCACACCAGCATCTCTTGACACCTTTGTAGGAATTTGTAAAAGTCCATCCAGCTTCATATCTGGGGAATTTAATCCTGGCCAGCAGGCTTTGTAAACATAGACCTTTAGTGGCTGAGACACCTGTTGGCAAGTTTATGGTCTCTACCTTCCCTCTCTTGTAGGCACACTGGGATTTCAGAAGCCCACTAAAACTTTGCGATTTCATATGGGACCTGGGGAATCTGAACTCAGTTACTCAAAGTTAAACTATAAGCACTTTATCAATGAAGCCATTTCCACAACCATGATTTTAATTTTATTTATTTATTTATTTATTTATTTTTTATTTTGGTGAGATAGGGTTTCATGTTGACCTGGCTGACCTTAACAATCCCTACATAACCAAGAATGCTCTTGGGATTCCGATCCTCCTATCTTCACTAACCAGTGCTGAAATTAGAGCCATATACCACCACACCCATTTTGTGTGGGGTGGGGAATGGATGCCAGGGCTTAATAAATAGTAGACCACACTCTATCCACTGATCTGCAGGGTACCCTAGATCTGATTTTATGTGTAATCTCCTATCTCCTTGCTGAGTGATGCCAGGTTGGGAGGCTAAAATCCAACATGATGCAAGAATTTACACTTTGGAAATTGGCAAACACTAATAAAGCCAGTTGTTTACCATTAATGGTGGCTGTGCCACATGTGTGGCCTGTGTTCATAGCATCTTCTATATCTGTCCCCTCTGGTGTGTCAGGATGAGAGACCCTGGGATGTATGGGCATATCTTCCTTGTTTGGAGGACAAGTTTGGGATTCTTGTGCAAGGGACTGTTGGTCCCTGAGGCCTGGATGTTAAATTTAGTAGGATGAGAAATGAACTCTTTGGAGAGTGAGGAATATTTCTAAAACTTAAAAAGTAATGGGGAATGTAAAAGGAATTTCAAGGTAGCAGCATCCATTGACATGGGAATTTGTTTCATGTGAGTTGCATGTGGCACATGCATGATGAAGTCCAGAGGACAACTTTTGGTGTCACCTTCAGGAATTCCATCCACCTCCTTTGAGACAGATTCTACTATTAGCTTGTATGTCACTAGCTAGACTAGACTAGCTAGCCTGTGAACCTGAGATCCTCTTGTCTCTACCTCCACAATACTGGGATTACAGACATGTGGTCCTATTTTATGCTTTTTCAAATTTTTTATTCATTTATATTTTATTTATTTATTTGAAAGAGGCAGAGAAAATGATAGAGGGAGCAAATGGGCATACTGTGCCTCTAGCCACTTGAAACAAACTCTAGTCATATGTGCCAACTTGTGAATCTGGTTTATGTGGGTGCTGGGGAATTGAACCTGGGCTTTGCAGGCAAGTTCCTCAACCACTAGGTCATCTCCTCAACTATAGGTTTTACATTAACTATTTTATATGGAATTCATGTACCAATGCAGGTAAGGCCTAAATATCATAGAGGACAACCTAAGACAGAGTTTTTCTGTGAGTTCCTGCTTCGAAAAGACTCCCAACTCAGTGTGGTTTTTCTTTCGGCCAGGAGAGGTTTCTGGGTCATCATATGCTCATCTTCCTCCTTAACCCCTTGGGAGAAACTAGCAGGCCGGTCCTTCCACAGCACGACCTGCCTGGGGAGGAGCCCAGCACCTCTCCTCCTTCTTCCCCTCCTCTTCCTATTTCTTCATTCTTCCTCTTCCTCCTCCATTCCTCTTCCTTCTACCTCTTTCTTCCTCTTTTCTCTCCCTCCTTCCTCGTTTCTCCTCCTTCTCCTTATTGTTTCTGTAGGATGCATGTATATGAGCACACATATGTCACACCATGTGTGGAGATCAGATAGCAGCTTCAGGGTATTGGTCTTCTTCTTCCATCTTGCTTGAGACTAGGTATCTTCTGTTGTTTGCAACTGAAAAGACCAAATCAGTGGGTCTGGAAGCTTCTGGATTCTCCTGACTCTGCCCCCTGTTATCTTAGGCTTAGGATTGTAGATGTTTATGTTGCTCTATCTCTGGCTTTATGAGGGTGCTGGGGATTTGAACTTTGATTGGCAGGCTTACAAAGCAAACATCTTTAATCACTTATTCATCTCCCTTGCTTCATGCCTGGCTTTGTGTGTGTTTGTGTGTGTGTGGGGGGGTGGGGTTCTGGTGGTCAAACTTAGGTCCTTAGGCAAACAATTTACTGACTGAGCTATCTCTCTAGCTCCATCCCCTCCTCCTTACCCCTTGCTCTTCTGAAACAAAGTATATTATGTATCACAGTATAGTCTTGAACTTTCTATGGATACTAGACTGGCCAGGAACTCTCAGTGATCTTCTAGGCTAAGCTCCCAAATTCTGGCATCATAGGTATAGTCTACCACACCACCTCAGGAAAGCTTTAACTTTAATTGTTTTAGAGATACACTTATTTGCTTATTTGATAGACAGAATTGGTACATCAGGGCCTCCTGCTGATAGAAATGAACTTGGGATCTGGCTTTATGTGCATACTGGCAACAAAGTACCTTTCACCACTGAGTAATCTCCCCAGCCCTTAATTATATTTGAAGCAGGGTCTCATGTAATCTAGGCTCACTTTGAACTTGCTATACAGGCAAGGATTGTCTTCAATTTGGGTACTCTAGCCTCCACCTCCCCAGTGCTGGGATTACAGGTGTGCACTGACACACTCAGTTTTATGTGACCTGGGAAGAGAATTCAGGGCCTTATGTATGCCAGCAAGCACTGTACCCACTGAGCTGCATCTCCAACCCTCAGAGGGAACTTTTAAACATGCTAATCTAACCTTGATATTCCCCTTTCTGGAGCCCTCACAGGCTAACATATTGGCATCTGGATACTGCCAAGACCACCTCCCAGTTCCTCCTGTTTGATGATCTGGCCAACTCATGTCCTCCCCTCACCAGCAGTGCCCAGTGTGCTGGCTGTAGATGCTACTCACCGCTGCTTAGCTTTTACCTTCAAGCCTACAATGTGTGCAGTCTTTGAGCATACTTTTAGATGATTTGATGATAAGACTCCAATATAGATAGAAGTTTTCCAGAAAAAAATAAAATCATACATTTCCTTTCCCAGCTGTCTAAATGTTATGCTAGTTTCCCAGGTGCTGTCTTCTGAGAGTGTGTATCTGCCCTCAATTTGTTTCTGCTTTTCAGGAGGCATAAATTGTCCTTGGCTCAGTAACATGAGCACCTGAGTAGCTGACCATGCCAGAGCCAAATTCAGATAGACTACTGAATCTGTCCCAAGGGCCTGATCAATTCTCATCCACTGCGGAGAGCACCCCTGTGCCAGATATAGCAATAGACAGGATCACTGGTGCCCATAGGCAGCAGAGTTATCCACCCTGTGTGTACATGGTCTGCTTCTTTCCACACTCAATGGATAGATTTTGTGGGGTAGCATCACTAAGGTTATATGGAGCTCTTGGAGCAGTGGGAACTGCAGAGATGTCCTGGCACCCTGGGCAGACCTAGCAGCAGGGAGCTAGGCCCACGTGAGCTAGAGATAGCAAGATGGAGGGTGGTGCACAGAGCTAGCTCAAGTTCTGTTTTTTATCATTTGCCAGGGAGTCAAAATATTGGTGATAGTTGAAAGGAATGCTTCTTATATCATTACCATTATGCCCAGCCAAGAAGAACAGAAGAAACCAGCTTGCTAAGTGCAAAATCATCAATGACCAAAGAGACTCAAGAAGACCATGAATCCAAACACAATCCAGTGATCAAGCTGGGTGTTGGGGCCCACATCTATCATCCCAGCACTTGGGAGCTTAGATATGAAGATTGTGACTTTGCGTCCAACCTGGGCTACACACTGAGTCTCTGTCAAAAATAACAAAGGTAGGGTCTGGAAAGAGAGCATGGTCAGTAAAAGGCTAACCTGAATGACATGGAAACTTGGGTTTCATCTCCAGAACCCATGTTTAAAAATGCAGGTGTGGAACTGGGGAGATGGCTCAGTGGCTAAGAGAATTTGCAATGCAAGTGTGAGTGCCTGAAGAAGTCTGAGAAAATGCTTGAGCTGCAATCAAAGCCCTTGTCTCTGTTTAAAGTCACCAGTCAGATACCAGACAAGAAGGCTGCCCTCATTTAGTAAGAAGCCCTGCTTTTACTGGGGTATTGATCTCCAGCTCTGGGATCCCTTGCTCCATGAGGAATCTGTTTTCACTTTGGTTTCTTTACTTTAACTCCATCAAAAAAAAAGAAAAGAAAAGAAGGAAGGAAGGAAATAAGGAAGGAAAGAAAGGGAAAGAAAACTTCACTCTTTGAAACTCATTCCATTACCTTTTAAATCTTTAATTGGTAGAGCAAACAAACCCGAAATCCTAAAGGGTAACAATGTCCTTCTTTAAAATTTTGTCACTATAGTTAGAAGCACTGTAGTCACCATAAATCCTCAGATTTTTTCTTTTGTAAAGTTCTATTTTGGTGGGCAATTGATCACTTGATTTTCTTCCCACAGTTGTTTGACTTCAGTGAATAATTTAAGCAAATGTTTGGCTACTTTGTGTCATGAATTATGACGTACCTATAAAGTTATTCAAGTCCTTCCACAATTCTTCAAAGTAGGGCCATGCTCTAGCCCAAGCTGACCTGGAATTCACTATATAGACTCAGGGTAGTTTCAACCTTACAGTGATACTCCTACGAGTGCCTTTTGAGTGCTGGGATTAAAGGCATGGGCCACCACACCAGTAAAGTCCTCCATTCTCATATTAATGAAAGAATTCCACATTCACATGGTTAAGAATTGGTTTCCCTGGACCACTAGTGGTTTACATCAGGACAATGGAGCCATTAAACATACTGCAGGTATAAAGGGTGTAATGTGCAAATCTGGAAGGAACTGTGAGGTCTCAAAGGGAAAGCAAAAAGCTGGAGAAGTTTATGCAGCCCTTCTGATAGCACATGTGCTGGTAAACATCTAAGAAAGTGCATGTATGTGGCTGCCACTGTGGATTGATGGACTAGGAGCTGGTGGGGTGATTACAAGGGCTCCACACCTGTCAAAGCTGTCATATCTGATGACACTGTGACAAGAACTGACAGATACACCCTGTCAATTATAATGGCTTCCCTTCTCTCCTAAGTTTTGTAGGAATTCTTCTGTTTGACATCTTCATGCTAGAAATGTACAGGAAGTGTCATACTGAGTAATATAGGTCCAGATAGAAACAGTTGCAGTAATACTCAGCTATCATCCAAATAATCCAGCAGAATGTTCATTCATCAGTGATTGGCTAAGTAATATAGAGATCATCTTTTTCTTGGAATATAAAAAGTGATATAATATGTGAGTAGGCCAGATGAATCTATGGGCTCCTTCCACTTCCTGGGTCTGAGTTCCTTTCTTGGACATGGTGTTTGATGAAGCCACAGTCTCGATTGAGAAGGCCAGACACACAAGACACATTTCTGGGCTCTTTCCACCTCCCAGCTCTCAGTTGACTGCCCTGACATTTGTGCTAGAGGGCTGGGTTTGAAGTAGGCTAGATCCCTGTTCCCTTGTTCCTCCAAATCCCCTGGTCCTGGCAGGTCCCATTGTGCCCTGCTTGGGGAGGCCTGGACCCTGTGTGAGGTGTGGAATCAGGAATTTTGCTCTGGTATCCTGACTGGCCACTAGGTACCAATATATGTGTTTACCTGAGTCAGAGAGTGATTGGGCCAAAGGACAACAACGTGTTTCCTCCCCAATAAAATAAAAATTCTTCCTCAAATATGTTGACAAATTGCAAAGAAGCCAATTGTCAGAGTCAGGTTCACATTGCTGGTAGAAATCACTCAACTGAGAGCAGCTTGTGGGAATAAAGAGGGGTTTATTTTGGCTTACAGGCTCAAGGAGAAGCTACACAATGGTAGGGGGAAATGATGGCATGAACAGAGGGTGGACATCACCCCTGGGCCAAAATAAGGTAGACAATAGCAACAAGAGAATGTGCCAAACACTGGCATGGAGGAAATTAGCTATAACACCCATAGGCCTACCCCCAACAATACACTCCTTCCAGGAGGGGTTAATTCCCAAAACTCACATTCAGAACACCTCCGAGTTTATAGGGGACACCTGAATCAAAACACCACACTAACAAAAGCCAGCAAACTGAAAGATCTCTTCCAAGGATGCCTAGTCCTACAGTGGAAGACACCTTGGAAATAACAGAGAAATCAACAGAAATTCTTTCCTCAAATGAAAACAAAGAAACCAATGAGACCCTAATCAAAAACTTCACTGAATGTGAAGCAAACTATCAAAAGACCAACAATTGTATGGATGAATGAAATTGAACAGAATCATCTCCTAGAGAGTTCAGCTTTTGACAGCAGACTTAACCTGATTGAAGAAAACATTTGAACCCGCCAAAGAGATATGAATAATTTGAAGGTAAGTCAAGAAATGGAAGACCTCAACTACTGGCTGATTATCCTTAATGCAGATTTGAGCAAATGCAAGAGTGAACTACAGGAAGCATCAAGAAAAAAAGAACTCAAATTGATATTGTACATCAAAAAAGAGATAGATATGATGGAAAATAACACAACAAAAAACAAAGCCACATAGAATTTATAAAATCCTCTCTAGAACCACTCACCACAGAGTTATTCATGTGTAAGACAGAAGCTCTGGCCTGGATTATAAAACAGAAGAAATTGATCAGGAGGCCAAAACCTTTGCTAACTTAAAAAATCAAGTGACCATAATATGAGGGAACTATGGGACACCCTAAAACTACCAAACATCCAGATCATGGGTATACCAGAAGGAGAAGAAATTCAGACCACAGATATCAAGAACATATACAAAAACTTATTGAAAAATTTTCAAATTGTGCAAAAGAGAGGCCCACACAGATACAAGAAGCCAAAAATACACCAGATAGGACCAAAGAAGAAAGACTCCAAGACACATCATAGTTAAAACTCTTAACAATGAAAATGAAGAGAGTGCTAAAAGCAGCAAGAGAGAAGCAATTCACAACATACAAAGGCAATTCCATTAGAATAACATCAAATTCCTCAATGGAAACCCTGACATCCAGAAAAGCCTGGAATGGAACACTTCAAAATCTGAAATACTGTGCCTTCCAGGCCAAGCTACTTTACCCAGAAAGAATATCCCTCATAATAGATGGTGAAAGAAAAACTTTCCATGAGAAGAGTCAACTCCATGATTATATGAACACAAAGGCAAACCTACAGAGAATACTTGAGGAACTGCTCCACGCAGAAGTCAAACAACCAATCTCAAGAGTCAACAAGAAGAAGACAATAACCAAAATAAGCCAGGCTCAAAACAGTACATACCACAAGAAAATACCAAACCCCATAAAACACCTCATCATGGCAGGGATTAATTTGAACCTCACAGTAATAAGCTTAAATATTAATGGTGTTAGTTCACCCATCAAAAGACATAGGTTATTGGGATGGATCAAAAAACTGGACCCTACTATCTGTGGTATTCAAGAAACCCACTTTCACCATGAAAGACAGACACCTCCTCAGGGTGAAAGTTGGAAAATGATATTCCAAGAAAATGCTGCATAGAATTCCACTGTGTTGATATACCACATCTAAGTTATCCGTTAATCTAATAATGGACATCTGGGTTAATTCTAGTTCTTAGGTATTATGAAGAAAGCAGCTATAAACATCAAATATCTCTGAACTAAGAGTTGGAAATTTTAGGATACATTCCCAGGAAGGGAATAAATGGGTCTGTTGGTACTTCTATAGTCATCCTTTACAGGAATCTCTATATTTTTTTCCATCATGGTTGTGCTAGCTTGCATTCCCAGCCACACTGAATGAGGGTTCCTATTTCTCCACAACCTCACAAGCATTTGTTGTCATGAGATTTTTTAATGTTTGCTATCCTTAGTGGGGTAAGGTGGGACCACTTTGTTGTTTTAATTTGCACTTTCCTGGTGATTCAAGATGTTGAACATTGTCTTAAGCGTGTATTTGCATTTTGTATTTATTCCTCTGAGAACTCCGTGTTCAGTTCCTTGCCCCATTTTGTGAGTGGGTGATTTGACCTTTAATTGTTTAGGTTTTTGAGTTCTTAGTGATATAACTGTCACTTTAGGGGGGGGTAAGGATATGGGTTAGCAGTTAAGTCACTTTCCTGAAAAGCCTAAGGACTCAGGTTCAATTCTGCAGTAATCACACAAGCCAGATACACAATCTGGCACATGCATCTGGAAATGTCATTTGCAGTTGCTGGAGGCCCAGGGGTGACCATTTTCCCTCTAATTTTTCCTCTCTTTCTCTCTCATAAATAAATAAAAAATAAAAATAAATAAATGGTTTTTTAAAAATTTTTTATTTTTATTAGCTTCTTTTTCAGCAAATACAGAAACTTTGGTACCATTATTAGGCTCATCCGTGACCTACACCATCCCAATGGCCCCTCCTTGTTGATGCAAATGGGTCATGTATTGTGGAGTTAGCCCACAGTTATTGGTATGGTAAATGTCTCTGTATATCATGACCCAACATAAGACTCTGACATTCTTTCTGCTCCCTCTTCCACAAAATTTCCCTGAGCCATGTTGGGTTCATTTTTGGTCTGCTTCAGTGATGAGGTTTTGGGAGCCTCTAAGGCTCTGGATCTCTGATTTGGTAGGAGTTGATTTTTCTCTGTGTTGGTCTCCTTCCCCTTGTGCTGGTATCCGGTTCATCAGGAAAACAGCACCCTTGCTTGTTTTGCCAATTTTCCTTAGTTTCACTCAGGGCCCTTTTGAGCTATTATGGGCTCTCTCCTTAGGATCTGCATCTATCTGAAAAAGAGAGCAGATTCTCCAATGGAGAGTAAGTTAGCACCAGGAAAATTGAGATAATGCTTACTTTTTTAGTAGAGAGTTTACTAGGTGTAGACACTCTTGGACCCCATGATTGATGGTAGCTTAATATTGGAGAGTGGGCTTATGTTTGGATATGATTCTGACTTGTTTCCCAGCTCCAGCTATGGGTCCTGTACCAATGAGGGGATTAGTTAGCCAAATCAAGAGCAGTTGGTTCCCCACCATGGTTGTGTACCACTATTGAACTTGTATGAGCATCACAACAGGTTATTTGGTGCTAAGTAGGTTAGATCATGACTTGCTTAGACAGATATTGGTCATTTCCCCATTGCCCATGTAGCACCTTCTGTGACTAGACACACTGACTGTTCTCATTGTCATTCAATTCCAGAAATTTTGGAATTCCATTTTTTATTTCATCCACTATCCATTTATTATTTAAGATTGTGCTGTTCAGTTTCTAGGTGCCGTTGGGATTCTTCATTGGTCTTTTGTTGTTGTTGATTTCTTGCAATATACATTTTGATCTGCTATCATGCAGAGAATTAGTTTGATTTTCCTAAATATGTGTTGGCAGTCTTTGTGACCCAGCATATGGTCTATTTTAGAGAATGTTCCATGGGCTGCTGAGAAGAAAGCATAGTCTGAGGATTTGGGATGGAAAGTTCTGTAGATGTCCGTTAGGTCTGAGTGATCTATGGTTTTGTCGAGCTCTCTTACTTCCCTGTTCAGTTTCTGTTTGGATGATCTATTACTGATAATGGTGTATTGAAGTCCCAAGCTATGATTGTCTTGGTGGTTATTTCTGTTTTATTGTCAAGTAGGTTTTGTTTTATGAATTGTGGTTCCTCTGTGTTTGATGCATACAGATTTATGATTGCAATTTCCTCTTGATGGATTGTTCCCTCGATAAGTAGGAAGTAGCCTTCTTGTCTTTTTTTGATTATTTTTTGTTTGAAATCTATTTTATCTGATATTAATATAGCTATACCTTTTATTCTTATTCCCATTTACTTGTAATATTGTTTCCCACCCTTTCACCCTGAGGAGGTGTCTGTCTTTAGTGGTAAGGTGGGTTTCTTGAAGGTAGCATATTGAGGGGTCTAATTTTTGATCCATCCTGTTAGCTTGTGTCTCTTGATGGGTGAATTAAGGACATTAATATTTAGGGTCATGACTGTGAAATTTGATTTGATCCCTGCCATGTTGTGGTGGTAGATGTTTGTTGGTGTTTTCATGGGATTTGAATATTTTGTGCCTACTCTGGGTTTGGTTGTTGTGATCTTCTCTGTGTAGAATCCCTGAAATACTCCTGTAGGTTTGGTTTTGTGTTCATATAATTGTAAAGCTGAGTTTTGTTATGGAAAGTTTTTCTTTCACCATCTATTATGAGGGATACTTTTGCCAGGTAGAGTAGTTTGGTTTAGAAGCCATAGTTTCTTAGACTTTGGAGAGTTTCATTCCAGGCCCTTCTAGCTTTCAGGGTTTCTATTGAGAAGTCTGAAGTAATTCTGATGGGGTTTTCTTTGAAAATGGTGTGCTGTTTTTCCCTGGCTGCTTTTAGGATTTTCTCTTGGTTGTCAATGTTTAGAGTCTTAATGACAATACATCTTGGAGAGTTTGGCCTTTGGTCCAGTCTGTTTGGAGTCTGTTGGCTTCCTGTATCTTGATGGGCCTTTCTTTTAAGAGACTGGGGAAGTTTTCTTCAATTATTTTGTTAAATAGGTTCTCCATGCGTTTGGTCTGAAATGCTTCTCCTTCTGGTATTCCAATGATTATGATATGAGGACGTTAATGTGTATCCCACTATTCCCTCATGTTCTGTTCACAAGAACTTTTGAAGTTACTCAAATTTTTGAACTCTTGAACTGTTTCTTCCATCTTGTCTTCCAGATCAGAATTTCTATCCTACACTTTGCTGATTCTATTCTTGAGAGCCTCTAGAGTGTTTTGCACTTGTTCAATTAAGTTTGTATTTTCTACTACTTTTTATGTATCATTTCCATTGCTCTGTCAAGCTCCCTTTTCACATCGTTTTCAGATTTTCTTGATGATACTTGCAATTCATCCTTGCATTTCTTTATGTCTTCATTTAGTGTGGCCAGCTTATTTTTAAGGTCCTCTTTTTTTTTCACCCTCCCTGAAACCTCTTAACTCTTTTTGAACTTATTACAATCTGTTATCAAATTATTCTACCTTAGTGATGGTAACATCCACATGATTATCGATCCTTTTTTGCTTTCCTGCAAATTCTAACAGTAGGTTGGTCAGGATTGCATTGCTCATAGCTTCCATTTGATGTTCTGATCCTAATGACTCTTCTATGTTTTGGTTAGATGTATTCCTTGTAGGACTGGGTGATCTATCTGGATTTTCTTGCATTTTATTTTTCATGTTATGTTTTTATGCTGTGGTCTACCCATGACAGTGTATGGGCAGGTAGGTGGGTGGACCAGCCTGGGCTCTAGCTCAATGGGAATCTGGGGCAGCCTGGGGCAGTTGCCAAGCAGCCTGGGCTTTGGCTCTCACTTGCCAAAGCCACCTATCTACTGCCGACAGGGGCACCAAAGTTGCCTGAATTCTCAAGTGGTAATGCACTAAAGCTGCCTGCCTTCAATCTTGGAGGGGGACTGAGGTACCAAGCCCTGAAGCTTCCAAAACTCTGGCTGGGAACACTGGAACCCAGAAACATTCTGTGATCCCCCGGCACAGGGGAGTGGGGGATGGCCAGTGTCAGACAGGTAGGGGATAGCACCTGAGCTGGCGCTAGTAAGAGACTCAGTCTGGGCTTGTGTGGCCATTGCTGTGGGACTGGGCCCACTGAACATGCATTCAGAGCTCAGCAGCGGCTGGCCCAGAAGGCGTGCGATCGGAGCACAGCAGCGGTGGGCATGGGGCCCAACGCGGCTGTTTGGGGGTTGGTCTTCCTGCCCGAGAGGGGATCCGTGATTCCCTGTTTTTCCCCCTCTGTGCCCTCCCATTGACTAGAAGACCCAGAAAACCCTTAATGTCTTGCCTTCCTTTCCCCAGTATTTGCATCACAGTTAGGCAGTCTCCATCTTGGCTGGAAGTCAAGAAAATGTTTTTTAGAAAAAACTAGCACATTAACATTTGCACTTGTTAATACCAGTAAAGGAAGGTGATAGTCTGTTTTTTTTTTTTTTTTTTTTTTACTTACTTACTTATTTTAGAGGGAGAGAGAGGCAGATAAGAGATATAATGGGCATGCCAATGCCTCCAGCCACTGCAGATGAACTCCAGACTCATGCACCACCTTGTGCATCTGGATTACATTGGTCCTGGAGAATTGATCCAGCCTCCTTCAGCCTGACAGGGAAGTGCTTTAACTACTAAGCCATCTTTCCAGCCCTTAAATTAAATTTTTAATGCCCCATGACTATTGCTAGGTAAGCAAGCTGATGTATAATGTGCCATTATCATCTTGTCTTCAAAACTCAAGGTTTATTTTTGTTTTTTTTATAATTTTATTTCTGAATTAATAGACATCTGCAGGTAGAGAAATGCTTCAGGCTTTACAAAAATCAAAGCCTTGGATGTTAAGAGAGTTTGTGGAGGAAGTGAGGTTCCGGATATATGGTAACAAATTTTAGAATGTAAAATGTAGATCCAATGCTTTGTCTAGAAATATTGAATAATTTTTAAAGTGAGTTGATAACAGCAGTGCCCACAGACTGATGCCACCCACATTCTTCATCAATCACCCAGAAACATGTCATTCACAATTTCCACAGCTTCATATACTCACACACTGTCTCCTGGTACTCATTTTCCAAAGCTCATAGGCACAAAACTCAACAAGTTTCTCCATAACATGTTGTGTTCTTGTGAGAAACATAAATTAAATGAAGATACTCTTCTAATTTTTTGGGGGGTGGGGGGTGAGATAGAGTTTCACTCTAGCCCAGGCTGACCCAAAATTCACTATGTAGTCCCTGTGTGGCCTCATACACACAGCCATGATCCTACTACCTCTGACTCTCTAGTACTGGGATAAAAAGTATGATTCCAAGCAAAAAAAAAAAAAAAAAAAGCATTTTTGTTGTTGTTGTTGTTGTTGTTTGCTTTCTAATTTATGATTTCAGGTATTGCTGTATGTCAGGCTGACCTGGAATTCACTCTATAGTCTCCAGCAGGCCTCAATCTCTGTGACTGTCCTACCTCTACTTCCTGAATGCTAGGATTTAAAGGCTTCTGTCACCATGCCTGGCCAAATGCCAATGTAGATATTTTAGAAATATTTATATATATTTGCAAGCAGAGGTAGAGAGAAGAGAAAGAGAGAGAGAGGAAGAGCCAATTAGAGAGAGAGAGAGAGAGGAGGATGGCTGCATGAAGGCCTCCAACCACTGCAAATGAAGTATAGAAGAATGTTCTACCATGTACATATACCTGGCTTTATGTGAGTACTGGGGAATCAAACCTGGGTCCCTTCATCTTTGCAGCAAGGGTCTTTACCACTGACCCAGCTATCCAGCCACCAATGTGAATTTTAAGAATACAATTTAATTGCATGTTGCAATAAAGTACTGAGTATGTGTTACCAAATAAAAGCTTTATTTATAAAGGTAGCTGAATGCCATGTCATTTGATGTATGTATGTATGTGTGTGTGTATATATATATATATATACATACACACACACATACATACATACACACACATAGACATATACCTATACCTATATCTATATCACAACCCCTCACTGTGATTCCACAATTCCCAACCATGTCATTACAATGACTCACTGCCTCACATAATGCCCACATATGACATCACAATGCTACCATATGACATGATAAAACAAACTTTTTCACCACAAAGCCTCACTGTGACAGCATAGTGCCCCACTGTGTCATTACAATGTCCCACTGTGATATAAGAATGCCCGGCTGCGACATAACAAGACCATATTGTCTTATCACAATGTTCCACTGTGGCATCACTACCACTTTTGACATCAGGATGCCCCACTGTGTCACCACAAAGCTAAAGTGTGACCTCAAAGTGTCCCACTGTGACATTACAATACCTTAATATGACACAACAATGCACCACTGTTATTTCACAATGCCCAATGTGATATCACAATACTCCACTGTTCATCACAGATTTCCCCCTTGTGACCTCACACTTATCCACTGCAATATAACAATACTCTACTGTGACATCATGGTACCCTAATATGACATCAAAAATCCCCACTGTTATTTTACAGTGTCCCACTGTGATAACACAATGTTCCACTGTTCATCATGAAGCCCCTCAGTGACATATGTAATCAAAAAGGACAAAGAGGGTCATTTCTTATTCATCAACAGAATGATCCAACATTAACACATCACAATCATAAGGACACATGTGCCAAACACAGATGCAACACAGTTTATAAAAACAAAATCTACTTAGCAATAAAAGAGACATAAAGTCAACACCATCATAGTTGAAGACTTCAATACTCCCCTATCATCAGTAGAAAGATCATCCACATAGAAAACTAACAGGGAAATAACAGAGCTCAACAACATCATAGATCAACTAGACCTAATGGACATCTATAGAACTTTCCACCCAACTATACAGAATACACATGCTTCTCAGTAGCCCATGGAACCTTCTCCAAAATTGACCAGATATTAGGCCATGACACATGGCTTCATAAATACATTAAAACTGAAGTCACTTTCTGCATCAAGTCAGATCACAATGCTTTAAAGCTAGAAATTAAAAAGAAGAGACACATCAAGAACTCCACCAACTCCTGGAGAGTAAGTGACATACTTATAAACAATGAATGGGTCATGAAGAATTTTTTTTTAAGTAATTTTAAAATTCCTAGAATTGAATGATAATGCAAATACAACCTACCAAAGGTATGGGACACAATGAAGGCAGTTATAAGGGGAAAATTCATAGCCCTAAATGCTTTCATTACAATGAAAGAAAGACACTGAACTAGTGACTTGAATGTCCACATAAACACACTGGAAAAACAAAAAGAATCCAACTCAAAAAGCTACAGACAGAAAAATAATAATAATAATAAAGATTAGAGAAG
Source organism: Jaculus jaculus (assembly GCF_020740685.1). Taxonomy (NCBI): domain Eukaryota; kingdom Metazoa; phylum Chordata; class Mammalia; order Rodentia; family Dipodidae; genus Jaculus; species Jaculus jaculus. Next base: position 932,641 of record NW_025423490.1, read on the forward strand.
AAATTGATGATTGGAAACCAAGAAAACAATTGTAAAAATCAATGAAACTAGCCAGGTGTGGTGGTTCATGCCTTTAATCCCAGCACTTGTCAGGCAGAGGTAGGAGGATGGCTATGAGTTTGAGGCCACTATGAGACTACATGGTGAATTCCAGGTCAGTCTGAGCTAAAGTGAGACTTTCTCAAAAAACGAATGAACAGAGACTTCTGGTTAAGTTGGGGGCATAGGTACCACGCCAAAGCAGCTTGGGGGGAAAAAAGACCAAAAAAAAAAAACTCAGCAAAATACACACTTTTACTAAAAAGTGAGGTGTATAGGAAATTGAAGCAGCAGCAAAGAAGTAGGAGAGATCCAGAGCATCCAGAGCCTGCACAGGCCGGCAAAAGCGGCCCCGGCAGCTCCACCAACCGCCGCGGCGGTGGGCGCACCAGAAAGCCACCAGGCTCGACTCCAGCCACAGGAAAAGCCAGGTGCGGGAGCTTCCCCTCACACTGGCACGCTCCACAACTCAGGAAACGTGAAGGGAGAGCGGCAGTGAGCAGCGAAGGAGCAGAACGCGAGGTAGAAGAACACGTGGAGCAGCGAGAGAACCAGAGCAGCTGCGACTCCCTCCTCCCCCACTGCCTGAGCCCAATTCTGGTGAACAGAGCAGCAGTCAGGGACCCGGCCACGCCAACTTGAGCGGACAGTGGGACCCAAAAAGGAGCAGAGTTCGGCAGCAACATCAGCGGCTCCGGCACCGGTAACAGCAGCCCAAGCAGCAGCAGACTCAGGAGCGACAACAACAGCCAACCCAGCAGCAACAACTTGAGCTGCTGACAGACCCAGCAGAGGCAGCTTTCGCAGCAGCAGTTCCAGCAGTGGGGGTGCCGATCTGCAAGGCCACAGTTGCCAGGATTGGCTTGCCCCGCAGGAAAAGCCAGTGCCCAGCTCCAGAAATCAGAACAGCAGCCCGATGACCCAGGCAGCAACTTGACTGAGACCAAAGTCATCCAAGGTAACTGGGTTTGCACCAGGGAAGGGTCTCACTTGGTCACAAGCTGACTGGGATCCCTCAACAGACCAGAAATCTTAACCTCGATGTTGATAGAGGATCTGGTTGTTATAATAACTACTCTGGCATACATACTTGGGGCTGTTTTTGACTGAATGGGTACAGTGTTTAGTTAACTTTTAGAATCTACCTGTGTTTTATTCCACTCAGCCTATTTGAATACTCCCATAGCAGGGAAACTCAACCCCTAGGAGCACCTTTGTAGATACTCTCAGAGTCTTAAGAGCCACATCTAACACCTTAAGCTCCTACCCTGAAAATATATAACATCAAATCAATTGATACAGCTAAGAATACCCAGCTAGCTAGAAAATCCAAACATTAACTTAATCCAAGATGCAAAAATATATACATTATAACACAAGAAACACTAAAAAGCAAGATGATATAAATCCACCTAAAAGTATTAATGCATCAGAAATGACCTCCAGTGAGAACGAGTTAGAGGAAATGCCTGAAAAAGATTTCAAAAGAATGATTGTAAATATGTTCAAAGAAGCCAGAGAACAAATCAAAGGAGTCAAAGAGGAACTCAAGGAGGAAATCAAAGGAATCAAAGAAGATGCAGGACACCAATTTCATGAAATAAAGAAGGCAATACAAGACATAAATAAGGAAATAGAAATAATAAAGAAAAACCAGTCAGAATTACTAGCAATGAAGAACACAGTTAATGACATAAAAAACTCTGTAGAAAATCTCACCAGTAGAATGGATGAAGGAGAGGACAGAATATCTAAGCTAGAAGACCAGGTGGCAGATCTAATACAGGCCAACAAAGAAAAAGACAAACTTATAGGAAAGTATGACTGGGAATTTCAAGATATTCGAGACACTGTGAAAAGATCAAATATTAGAATTCAGGGCATAGTGAAAGGAGAAGAATTTCACTCAAAAGGCATAGTAGGTGTCTTCAACAAAATCATAGAAGAAAATTTCCCCCAAATTGGGAAAGAGGTGCCAATACAGATACAGGAAGCCTTTAGAACCCCAGCCAGACAAAGCATGGAAAGAACCTCTCCTCGCCATATTATAATCAAACTTCCAAACACACACACCAAAGAAAAAATATTGAAAGCAGTTAGAGAGAAAAATCAAGTTACCTACAAAAGTAAGCCCATCAGGATTACAGCAGATTATTCAACACAAACATTTAAAGCCAGAAGGGCTTGGGGTGATATATTCCAAGTTCTGAAAGATAACAACTGTCAACCAAGGTTACTTTACCCTGCAAAGTTATCCATTCAAATAGACGGAGAAATAAGGACATTCCAGGACAAAAGCAGGTTAAAGGAGTATTTGAAGACAAAACCAGCTCTACAGAAAATACTTGATAGAATCCTCCATGCTGAAGAATAGGAAAAGCACACATATAAGGAACCTAGAAAAAACAAGCAATACTCAAATACTAGTTAACAGAAGAGAGCAGATGTAAAACCAGAACCACAAAAAAAAAAAGGCAAACATAAATACACGCCTTTCAATAATATCTCTTAATATCAACGGCCTCAATGCCCCAACGAAAAGACAGAGGTTTGCAGACTGGGTTGAAAAGCAGGATCCTACAATTTGTTGTCTCCAAGAAACTCACCTTTCTACAAAGGATAGACATTATCTTAGGATGAAAGGTTGGAAGACGGTGTTTCAAGCAAATGGGCCTAGAAAACAAGCAGGGGTTGCTATCCTAATATTGGACATGGTAGACTTTATTCCAACGTTAGTCAAGAAAAATAAGGAAGGTCACTTTATATTGATTAAGGGCACACTCCAACAGGAGGACATTACAATCCTAAACATATATGCACCTAACACGGGGGCTCCCAAATTCATCAAACAAACACTATTAGAACTAAGGTCACAGATAACACCAAACACCAAACACAGTGGTGGTGAGTGACTTTAGCACCCCACTCTCATCAATTGACAGGTCATCCCGGGAAAAAATAAACAGAGAGGCATCTGGACTAAATGAGGTCATAGAAGGAATGGACTTAACAGATATATACAGGACATTTCATCCAAAGGCTGCAGAATATACATTCTTTTCAGCAGCACATGGAACATTCTCTAAAATAGACCATATATTAGGGCACAAAGCAAATCTTAACAAATTCAGGAAAATTGAAATAATTCCTTGCATTCTATCTGACCACAATGGAATTAAACTACAAATCAATAGCAAGAAAGGCTATAGAGCATACACAAAATCATGGAAACTAAACAATACACTACTAAATGATGAATGGGTCAATGAAGAAATCAAGAAGGAAATCAAAAAATGTATAGAGTCAAATGATAATGAGAACACAACATACCAAAATCTCTGGGACACAATGAAGGCAGTTCTAAGAGGTAAATTTATAGCCTTAAGTGCCTATATTAAGAAATCAGAAAGGTTG